>NC_052624.1:114690097-114990560 GCF_016161935.1 Mauremys reevesii | reverse complement strand
CCTAATTAGAAAGAAAATTAACAGGTATTAGATTAGCAGAATCCCCGCCAGTAAAGTATGTAGGGGATATCATTAAAGAGGCAGACCTTTTCTGTGTTTTATGTTCCACTGAAGTTGATCACCTTTTTAATTACTTCTGCCATTATGAAAAGCTAACTGGATTCTTTAACTTAAAAGACTAGGACAGAATAGCAGAGAGGTTCATAAATCATCTTGGAGGACAAAGAGAGAAGGGGGAGTTTTATATCTACCACATTCTTTTCCCTCACAAAACGTGTTCTGCTTAAGCTGTTTGCTTGTTTTTCCCACTGGATGGTCAGTAATTATAGCCTCATCCTTCACAGCACTGTAGTTATTTTTCTAGTTTTAGAACTTGGCCATAAAATGAGCTCTAGGCTGAAACTCATCACACACAGTCTCAGTCTAGCTGTGAAATTGTGGTTTTTTTAAATCTTTGTTTCTATTTTGCAAATTGAAGAAAAACAGTATGTCCCTTTGTATCATTGATATGCAAAAGTGACATTTTATAGTTGTCAAGTGTCCAGTACTGTGGGTGCTTCTGTTGTCAGTACTGTTCTTTTCCAGTTTGCCACCTACTCCTCCATTCTGATCCTCCACTTCTCATCCCAGTCTGTCTATCTTTCCTCCTCCTTCTGCCCGTTTCATTCTGCTTGTTTTGCCCCTTCCCTCCCTTTCGGTTTCTCAGTGACCCCCATTTGCCCATGCAATTGGGCCCACTGCTCCCTGCTCATTATTCTATTGTATACCACAGTCCCACCAGCTCACTGGAGAATCCTGAACCTGTAGCCATTGTATGATCTGTAAAGAGAAAAGTGTCACTCCTTCACATCTTCATAGCTCTTGAGACTCAGAACTCCTCTCCAGTTCAGTGTAGGAAGCTAGTTGAACGAGTGGGGGGTGATAACTGTGTCTCATGTTTGAGTGCATCAGCCACTATTAACTTCACATCCCTGAAACCAGAGGTGCATGCCAGAAAAAATAGAATTGCATGCCAGAGATTCACTATATTGATGTCTATAGTTGACCAACTCTCATATTTTGACATCCATGCCTCTAATCAGATCACTTGGGCTATGTCCCCGTCAGCTCAGACAAGGTGAAAAGAGTCAGTGTTGGTCAGTACTTAATTGCGAGACTTCTGAGGAAAGCCGAGGTCGGAAGGGAAGTAACGTTATGGTTTCAGTACTTAATGCCCTTCCTTCTGAGGGCTAATGCCCTAGCGGGTGACTAGGCGGCACTATGCTGAGACACCACACATGTTCTACGCACTCTTCAGTAGATTGGTGCCTGGTCAGAATGAAACAGGTGTCTCCTGTAGCTTCTACACACAGATGCAGACACCCATGCTCAATACAAGGGTCCATTGGTTGTCCTTAAAGTTCCCCTGGCATTTTTGCAAGAGTAGGGGTGTTAGCACCTGTGTCTTGCCCTTGAAAATATTGAGTTTGTTTGCGAGCTGTGGACCAGGTTGAAAAGTCCTGGATTTTGAGCACATCAAAGTTAACAGTGTTCAGATTGGGGCTGTGGTTTGAATGGAAGCACAAACAAATCCATAACTACAGCTCTGTATATATAGCAATGTCATTTGTGAAATTCAGATCTCTTCTATATAAGTTCTCATACCTTCATCCAGATCTAGGTTCAGATTTGGATTCCCCAGAAGTCAAATGGTGCTTAGCTCCAGGCTGTTAGTTTGGGATCACCTCTAAAGATTTAATTAAACCTTCCAGTTTGGACAATTCATTCTATTGGCTTAAAGTCCTCCTGCAGTTTCAGATGAATTAAGCATTCTTCATTATTTCATGTTCTTAAGTGTGAGCTATGCTGTTAGCTGACATGTCCCACTCCAGATGTGGCTACAGCTCAATGGTGATTGAAATTATTCATGTCTAGAGAGGGACATTTTCTGGAAAATGCTTCCCAGTGATGCCCACTTCAAACCCCAAATCCAGCAGCGAAAGCAGAGGTAAGGTGGCTGACGCTATTCTGTCTGACTACATAACTCATAGTTAATTACGGAGGGCTGCCCTAGGCCAGGGTATAGGGGTCTGGGATGCCAGTGAGCCAGGGAGTCCCTATGTTTGTGCACATGCACCCCGTGAACTGACAGTAGCCATTATGCATGGCTAAAGAGTAGATTAATTGTGGATCTGACAAGAGGTGACTATGTGTGGGGCTGCTGCTGTCCATGACATGAATGAACATTAATGCCACTGCTGCAGTATAGCTAAGTGTCCATTTTGGCAGTATTTGCAAATTGTGTAAGAATATATGCTATAGTTTACAAAACATTTTGAGATAAAAGGTGTTGTATAAGTATATTCTATGATTTAGGACTCTAGAATGTGACCAGTTTAAGAGTAAGCTTGATATTGATTCACTGTGGATGTACCTAGACATAGATCAGCTACCCCCATGTTTAAGTAGGGGTGTAGATGCAACATCCCACTTTCCCCCACAACCTCCATCTCTTTTCTTCTGCATGTCCTTGCTGCACAAGAGAATGCATGTAAAATTATACTGTTTGCTGCTCTGCCTATTAGTCCTTATCTGATCCTGAGAATTTGTCTGAGAATCCCTTGCTCTATATATACTCTCTTATGTCCTGTTGTGGCTACTCTATTAGAAGTCTCAAGAGTCAGAGGCTAAGTCAGCATTAGCTGTTAACTTCTGTAGACCTGAAATCAAATGCTAGATTTGGTCACATGTATAGAGTGAGTTTGGTATTATCAGCCGTAGTAGTGTTTGTACACATCACAACTCTCCTGTACACTCTTTGTAACAATTCAGTACAGCTGATAATTTTCTGGTCAACAGAAGCTCAGAAAAGCAGAGGCTGGATGTGAGAGTGAGTGTATGTGTGTGAGAGAGATCTTTGCACAGAGCTGTCTCTTTCTGAGGGAAACAATGTAGAAGGGCTGGAAGAAGGAAAGTCAAAGAGACAAGTCAACACATGTGCTTGTTCTTTTAGTGTATTTAAAATACTTGTAATTGATATATAGCAGCAGCTCCACTGCTACTCTGCTGACTGACATTGGGGATGGGAGGCAAGAGTGTAGCTGCCACTCTGTTCCTAATGGACTCCAGCAGATGAAGCAAAGCGGTAACATTTTTTTGCTATAACCCAGTGGCTGTCAAACTTTTGTACTGGTATAGCAAGACTCTGAGTGCAACCACCCTTATACATTAAAAACACTTTTTTATATATTTAACACCATTATAAATGCTGGAGGCAAAGTGGGGTTTGGGGTGGAGGATGACAGCTCGCGACCCCCCACGTAATAACCTCGCGACCCCTGAGGGGTCCCAACCCCCAGTTTGAGAACCCCTGCTATAACCCTTCTGCTAGGTGGGTAATGGCTGCAAAAAGGGCCAGGGATTCAATATATGCAGGGTCCCTCTTGACAAATAACTAAAGTGGCTCAAGCTTCCACCCAGAAAACTAAACATCCCCTCCCTGGGTGCCCTTAAGAGGCAGAACTTCCCCATTTGCAGCATACCCAGACCCTGTACAAAGAAGGAAACCTTCATCGGGGAAAGTGAACATAGTCACAAACTTGGGAAAACACAGCAACAGAACATATATGCAAATAAAGAATAAATACCTTCCCACCCCACACGTTCCAGTAACTTTGGCAATTGTCCATCTAACATCCTTCCCACCCACTGAATGTCCCACGGGTGATAGTTTCTTAGCTGCACCACCTCACCTATCCACCAAACTCCCACTCAGGGTTTTGGTCAGTGAGTAGCAGCAGTCCAAGTGTCTCTTTGCAGGTTTATCTCCAATCCCTGGGGAGCTGCTTGCCTGGTCCCATGTGGAGGTGCCATTTCCTAACCCAGTTTAGTGATTCAACCTCATTAAGTTGCTAGGAGGTGGCAACCTCACCAGAGTCCACTCAGCTGTGCTGCTGTCCTCTGTATCATGTCTTGCCACAGAGTCCTCTGGGAAAGCAAAGTCCTCAGTATGCATCATCTCTTTGTGGAGTCCTCTGGGACAGCTCTCACAATAAAGTTCTCAGGCTACATTGCTTCTTGCAGCAAAGTCCTCACGGGTGGTGACCCTTGAGCAGAGGCCTAGCTGCTTGGAAATGAGCTGTTCGCTACAAGGGAAGAGTTCTGTCCTCTCTCTAAGCCCAATTACCCCCGCTCCCAATCCATGTTCATGTATAGTTAAGGTGATTCCCCAAGTGTCATTAGGGAAATTGTGGGTATGCAAAATGAAGCTCTCAATGTCAGCACTTTTCGTCAGTAGAGAGAACAGCAAGCTGCTTCCACTCTGGAGCCAGAGAACTCACCTTGTGTGTGCTTTCCTTTCCTATACTATTAGAATGTATTGTCACCCATTACACAGAAATGGGGGCACTTTCAATCCATCATTCCAATGCACACTCGTTTTGTCATTCATTACAAGTCCTTGTCTATTTCTTGGTGCGTCGGTCATTTGTTGCACCAGCAGACATGCACCTTTTAAGATAATATGTGGAATGAAGCTGGATGAACTCCATAAAATGGGCCTGATCCAAAGCTCATTGACGTCAATGGAAAGACTCCATGGACATCAGTGGGTTTGGGTGAGACCCCATGTGTTTTCCCGACACAAGTCACATTCCTTTTATTTTAGTGAGCAAAGAGGCAAAGGCTTAAGTCTCTCCAGTTATTGGTTTTTGGGCTGGCTGTGTTTTCCTCTCGCCTAATAGGGTCAAATGAATTAGAACTGCTACAGGTGTGATTGGCAAATGCATGTTTTTTTCCCAAGTCTGTCATGCCCTGAAGGCTATCACTGGTGGTGTTGGTGTTAATGTGGCTCTCTCGCTTTCATTCCACGTGCTCTTTGGCATTTCTTGCCTGTTTCCATGTGAAATTTTTCCATTCTGTGGCTCCAATATACTAGGATGTAGGGCCTTAGGATGCAGCAGAGTTGCGAAGATGTAATGCTAGCTGACAAACAGAGCTGAAGGCAGACTGTCCATAGGTATTTTTAGGTTGATTTTCTAGAACAGCAGCAGACATCTGCTCTACTGTGCTTTGGCAATCCAAGAAATAGCTCACTACGAAACCATGCAGTATATTGACTGCAAGATTGACTTCATTTACTATCATTGAAGTTATGGGCATCCAAAGGCTCTAGTACCCTTTCGGAGAGATTCCACCAAGAGCTAATTTTAATTTTCTCTGTGGCATACATCTTGGTCCACTCAAGGGTTGTCAAGTATGGATACTGGTCCAAATATCATGGGTGCAGTGAATACCACCGCTAGTAGCTTCATTGAGAAGCTGGACACCTTCCTTTCAGGCACACACATACATGTTAACTACCACTGGGTTGGGAAAATATGGCTCTTACAGGGATGGGTAAACTGTACCTCAGATGCAAAATGTAGAGCTGTTACCTAACCCCAGTGTTCCCTGCTACAGAGAATGACTGCACATCCATGCCATCTGCTCCCTGATCAGCTACATTATCCACTGTTCTCTGCACATGATACTTATTTCATCCTTATGTGGAATGAATGCAGAATTCATGGCACTGGTATTGCGGCCACTGCTCATTTGGACATGCTCCTTCTCTGTCAGTCACTGGCAATAAGGACAGGATAGAAAACAGAAGTGCAGGGCATAGGTAGATATGACATAAGTGCTGTCACTGAAGGATGTTGAGGATTCAAGTGTACCATTTTTGAGTGGGGTGCCAGCTTCAGAACAGACATGCACACAGACACAATTCTGTAGTGTGGCATCCTCATCCCCAAATTGTTAATCATCATTAAGGGTATGATTGAGTCACGAGTATTTTTAATAGAAGTCATGGACAGGTAATGGGCAATAAACAAAAATTCATGGAGCTGTGACCTGTCCATGATTTGTACTATATACCCCTGACTAAATCTTAGCTCAGGGTGCAGGGGGACCACTCCTCTGGGGAATGTATGGGGGTCATTGCTCTGGGGAGTGGAGGGGGGGTGCTCCTTTAGGGAGTCAAGGGGGCGCTGCTCTGGGGCGGGGCTCCGGGGGCCAGTGGCACCAACTGTAAGAGGTCGCCGAGCTGTGGCTGCTTCCAATGCCCCAGGATCTCTACTCAGGTGGTCCTGGAGCCAGCAGCACTGGCTGCTGTTCAGGCAATCCCCAGGGCCAGCTGCCTGGGGCCACCTGAGAGTGGCTAGTGTAGCTGGTCCTGGGGCCTCTCCAGCAGAGCCAGTATGACTGGCTGCAGGAGCTGCTCCAGCAGCGCCCGGTGTGGCCATCCCCGGGGCTGCCTGAGCTGCTTGGGTGGCCCTGGAGTCAGCCACACCAGCCACTGCAGAAGTCATGAAGGTAGCGGAAAGTCCCGGAATCCGTGACGTCCGCAACCTCTGTGACAGACACAGACCCTACTCATCATACAGTAGGGATATTTCTGATGGTGCACTCTAGGGAGCTGTTCTTGTCCCAGTGCTATTCAATATCTTTAGAAATGATCTGGAAGAAAATATAAAATCATTGCAGGAAAGGTTTGCAGATGACACAAAGACTGGTGGAATGTAAGTAATGAGGAACACAGGTTAATTATACAGAGTGATCTGGCTCTCTTGGGAAGCTGGGTCAGGCTCATTCAAACAAAATGAATGTTCATACATCTGGGAACAGTGTGTGTGTCACTCTTACCGAATGGAGGACAGTGTCCTGGAAAGCAATGCCTCTGAAAAGGACTTAGGGGTCATAGTGGATAAATAGCTGAACACAAGCTCCCTCTATAATACATTGGCTAAGAGGGCTAGTGTGATCCTTGGATGTATAAACAGGAATTTCAAGCAGCAGGAGGGATGTGGAATTGCCGTGGTATAAGGCATTGGTGAGACCCTTACTGGAATATTTGGTCAAGTTCTAGTGTCCACATTTCAAAAAGGATGTTGAAAATTTGGAAAAAGTTCAGAAAAGTGTCTGGGAAACCTTCCTTTGTGTGAGAGACTTAAGGAGCTCAATCTATTTAGCTTATCAAAGAGAAGGTTAAGAGGTGACTTGATCACAGTCTATAAGTATGTACATGGGGAGACAATTTCTGATCGAGAACTCTTTAATGTAGAAGACAAAGGCATAATAAGTTTAAATTGCTGGAAATTGAAGCTAGGCAAATTCAAGTTAGAAATAAGGTGTAGACTTTTAAGTGAGGGACACTGCAACAATTTACCTAGGGCAGAAGCTGAGTCTGTCACTTGAAGTCTTTAAATCAAGCCAGGATATCTTTCTAAAACATACACTCTGCTCAACCAGAAGTTCTGTAGTTGATGGATGCAGGAATCAGTGAGTGGAATTCTAAGGTCTTGGGTTAGGCAGAAGGCCAGACTAGATGCCCCTAATGGTCATTCCTCGCCTTAAAACCTGAATTCATGCAATACAATCAAGGTGGCAGTTATTAGATGTCCCAAGTAGCAAGACTGACATACAGCTGACAGGATTGCATGGTATGTTCCAGCAGCAGACTGCACATATCTCCACCAGAGCTACACGTCAGCTTTGGCAGAACATCTGCAATTTTTCCCTGTCTGCTCTTGCACCTGCAACTGCATTACAGTCACCTCTGCTAGCACTGCTGGGTCTTTGTTCTGACTCTTCTGCACAACAGCAGTAACAAATGCTAATTGTGGGCAAAAACCAGGGTGGGGTTTGCTTTGGGATTCCTGCCCAATGTCAATAAGTACCTTTTTTTTTTAACTCTCGCCATCTTATATGTGACATTCAGTAGTAACGTCCTTTTCTTCTTTTAAGGAATCTTTCCATACCTCTAGGGCTGCTGGCGAAACACAACTGAAAACCACACAGGTACATCATCAAGAACCACAGAAACATTCTAACTTGTTGCATAATAAAAGTGTTTATTTGCAAATAGCTCATCTGCTGATTGCCAGAAAAATATCTGGAAAAAAGTATCTGATGAATAATGCTTGCGCACCTATAAAGTTGGTAAATAATGAAGACCTGTCCATTTAAATCATTTGTTTACCATTTCACTGGTGGGGGAGCGAGGAATGGTTGGATAATGCATGCATTAATATTATTCAACCGGCTCCAGTAAATATATTCAGTTCCAAACTAAAAATGTCCTATTTCCCCTACCAGTGGCTAGATTCCAGCTTCTGCAGCCAGAGTGATCCTGGAGGGGATAGTGAGGGGCTGAGCTGCAGCCAGATGCCCCAGGAAGAATTGTGACTCACTCAACCAGAATTCTTCCTTGAGTCATCTGGAGAGCACACTCTGGGGTGGTAGCTCTGCATCATTTGTTCTCCCCTGGTCAGCACAGAGGAGTGAAGGAAAAGAAGGAGCAGGGTCATGGCGCCATCCTCTCCCCACCCTTTTGTAGGCAGCTAACACTAATGAGGAGTCCTAGCAGGAGACAGGGTCTGTGCTCCTGGTTGTGTGGCTGGACCTCATGCATGGATGCCAGGGTGTGTGAAATTTCCTTGGGCCCTTCCCATCGTATACACTCACACAAAGATGGTCACAATCTGGCCTTTGAGTTTGTCCATTGCCACCCATGATCAGATCTCCAAGTCCTCCCTCTGACTACAAAATCATGTCCTTGCTATCTCCTGATCCACATGCTCCACTATCAAACAGCAAGCTGCCCTGATTTCCTTTTTATTCCCATACCAGGCACTGTGCTTTCCTCTCACCTAGTCAGGCTCCTCCTGACAGAGAAATTTCACCTAGTGTTGGCTATATTCACAGCACAAATGATTAGCCACCCTTTGCTTAGTTGTCCTACCAAGAAACAAAAAGAAGGTATGTGGGTCCAATGAAAAGAATGTCAAAAGTGGTGTAAATTAGAATTACTTTTACTCCTTAATGGGGATTTCATTTTCAGATGCTGTCAGAGAGCAATAAACTCAAAGTGTAGTGAAACAGTGGAAAACCTATTACCACTCTGGCCAAGAAGAAATAACCAGAGCACAGAACTTAACTAGGATACTTTACAGGAGAGGAGGAACTAATATTGAATGTTAAAACTCTTGTGTGTGCAGATGGCTGCCTAGTGGGATTTTCAAAAGTGCCTAAATGAGTGACTAAGTCCCATTGACTTCAATCATTCATCTGCATCTTTAAGTGCCTAAATACCTTTGAAAACTTTGCAGGATGACTTCATTATATTGCTGAGACAAGGTGGGTGAGATAATATCTTTTATTGGACCAACTTGTGTTGGTGAGAGAGATGAGATTTTGAGCTTAAACAGACATGGGCAGCTCAAAATGGAGGCTGGGGGAGGCTAAACCTCCCCAAACCTCATGCTGCCACCAGGGTGGGGAGGAGACAGTGGCCAATTACTGCATGGGCCCTGGCCTATTTAGGGCCCCTGGAAAAATCTCCCCCCGCCATGGCCCTGGGGCTGGAGGAGCTCTCACCCCATGCCAGAGCCCCGGGGCTGTGGTGGGGGCACAGAGCAAGCAGAGGATGGGGCCAGGGGTGCTGGGACAACTTTTATAGTGAGGGTGCCGACTGCCTTTGAACTAAACTGTAAACCCTGTATATAATGGAAAGCAGTTGAAACCAGGGGGTGCAGCACCTATGAGTGGGGCCTTGAGGGAAAGAGGTGGAGTGGGGGCAGAATGGGGATGGAGCCTTAAGGGAAGGGGTGGAATGGTTCGGGCCATGGGCAGCGTCACAGGCAGAAGGGGCGGGGCCTTGGCCAGAAGAGGTGGGGCAGGGAGCTAGCCTCCCCAAGGGGAAGAATCACTTGCCACCCACATACACAGAGATCTTCAGTTCTGGGCCATTATCAGTCATTCTTTGATAGACACCAAGGGCAAAGGGCACTATTCTATAGTCGGGTCTGTACAGGTCTATCGCTGAAAATTGCCTTAAGTGTGGTAAGTTGTGGTGCTGAAGTGCTTATGTGAAGGTCTTTGAGATTCTTTCACTTCAAAATATGCTTGAAGTGCAGGTGACCAAATTCAGATCTGGTGTAAGCATATGCAACTCTACTAAAATCTGAGGAGTTGGACCCTCTACCAGAGCTCTGAATTAGACTTGATGCTTTACCCTTTTGTGTGAGCTCTTCAAGATTATTAGGAATAAAAAAAGAGTGGGATCTGGATCCTATAGCTTCATGTGCCCCACCAGCAAAATTGTTTATTAAGTTCCAACAATAGAGTCAATCAGGCCAAGTCTACTTCCATGGCACAGTCAAAGTCAAATTACATGACAAGCAACACAAAAAACCAACAGTGCAGAGCAGACATAATGCATGGAACAGGAGGACTTTATATTGCCTTTAATGTAAAGCTGAGTCTGTGGGAAAGCATATGCTCACGTGTCATAAATTGATGTACATAGTAGGGCATTGTTTTTCTGTTATTTCTTTTTTAAAATATAGGGCAAATAACCCAAGACTAAGGGACTGTTTGTTGTCAATGGAAGTTTTGCCATGGAAGAAAGATGAGATCCAGAGTTATTTCAATATTTTAAATTAACCAGGGGAAAAAGAAGAAGCCAGAAGATACAGATTATATTTCAAGCATCACAAACAAACAAACAAACAAAACACTAGGTTGGAGAGAACAAAGATTATTCAACATTTTTATAAACCTCTAACAGCAAAACTTTGTATCATCTCTGCTTTTTTGCTTCCTTTTAAAAATGAATTATCTGAAAACTATATTAACAGCTACAGTGGTGTATATATAGGACACAGGTAGTGGAAAATAATGGCATGCAAATCCTAGGGGTACAGACACTGACTGCAATCCTGCTAACACTTGTGCAGATGCTTAACTTGCAGCACGTGGATAGATACACCGGTGTAGATTATCTGCTGTGATCGAGCTATGCTTTGCGCATCGGCGGATCCCACCTGGGAGAGGGTCTCTGATTGTGCCCCACCCAGTCCTGGCAAAAGTTAGTGCAGCTCAGGAGCTGCTCCAATTGGCATAAGATCTCTGAGGACAGATTTGTAAAGGCATTTAGTAGGTAAAGATGCAGTTTGGTACCTAGATGCTTTTGAAAATCCCACTAAGTTCCTATCTGCATAGGTAGATACCTAAATACCTTTAAAAATCTGTCTCTTTGCCCCAGTGGGGGCTAGCTGTAGCAGAGCTCTGTCTCTGACATTCCCCTTACCACTACCACAATGCTGCTGTCTCCATCTTTAAGCCAGCAGAGTTCCCCTACAGAATGGTCCCCTCCAGCCAGAATGTGGCCACTTCACACAGCCTGAGTGCCACGGTGGCTGGAGCCAACCAGCAAATCCAACCCACTGAGTTCAGTGAGACTACTCACGTGCTTAAAATGCATAAGTATTTGCACGTCTGGCCCTACAGACATGAATTTGCTCAGGCTACTTAAATTTATTAATGTACAGTCACTAATTTTTAAGGCAAGTAACCTGCCATTGTACAGACAGATGTACAAACGTTTGCCAGCTGCAAGTTCTATAGCTTTCATCTCGACTTTAGACTCACTCCATTGCTATTACAACATACACTGTACAATACTGAATACTGTAAGACAACATGAAGTTGATTTAAAGTGTTTTTGCCTTTCATGTGCCTCAAGATTCAGTCCAAAGGGGAGGGGGAATGAGCACGCAGACAAAAATCACTGGAAGAGCTTTAAAACTACTAGGATATCTGTCTACCTTCTGGAATAGCATCTATTTTAATGGCAGGTATCTTCGATCATGCTTTGTCCAACTGTTCCATTTTAAATGGAAGCACTTGCACATTAGTTCTCCTCATTGATATTCTTACAAGTAACCATAATTATTTTGTTTGTGTAAATATGGGCCTTGGCATTGTTTGTTTTTATTTAGTACAGTAAGAGCTGCACTACAATGGATTTTAGCATTCATAAGGAATGGTGGTACAGTGGGTTGGTTGTATGGCAAGGTATTTAGAGTGATACAGAAAGATGGTAATAAAAAGCCTCCAAAAGCCCAAACTAGTAGTATGCCCAGTTCTACTCCAACTGAAGTCAGCTACAGAACTCCTTGTTGGCTTTATTATGAGTGGGATCAGGCCCAAGGAGAATGTGGCACAAACTTTTATTGATACTTTACAATTCTTTGGTAATTTTATTTCCAAATTCTATGTATACATTTGTGAAGGGTAACCGCATCAAAAAATGCAATCAAAATTGCATCAGAAACACTTCTCTGGCCCAAAGGGGGGAAAAACCAAAACCCTCCAGAACAGCTCTTTAGCATGGGAAAACATAGTCAGTTTTATTTGCATATATTTTGTCTTATGCCTCTAAAAATGTAAAGTATTTAACAAGCTGGGGTGCCATTGTGTAATTGTTCCCTTGTCTCCAATTTAGTTATAAAGCAAATACAGGAATAATTAGAAAAAGAGGAAAACCCTCTATGTTCCCGAGTTGTACAAGCAGCATTAATTAATTCAACATGACAAGCTGTGTGAAATATTTGTGTAAGTCAATCGACTATAATTTTATAAAGCCCAAAATCTAGTCTGACAAAACACCAGTATTAAATGCATTTCAATCAGTTTAATCAAATGGAGTCAATGTAAAGAAAACGGGCACTGTCAAGAAGTGGCAATGAAAATTTGACCCATTTGAAGTTAATATCATTTGATAGGGAGTGTTCTCTTGGGGGGATGCCCTCTGGACTCTGTGTGGAGGTATCAAAAAATAAAACAACATTTTTGAATTAGTAATTAGGAATCTGAGAAAAATGGACTTCGGAGAGAAATTAAAAAAACCTAAACCACAATGTATACAAAATGTACACAGAAAATTGGCTCAATCTTGCAGCACTTACTCAGGCAAAACTTCTATTTACTTTAATGAGAATTTTGGCTGATTTACAGGAGCTGTTACTACCTCTGGCCCAGATTTTGGTCAGCCCTGGCACAGAGGCACAAAGTGGGGAAGGCACAGGAGCTGGTCAGAATCCCCTTGGAGACTTTAGCCTGTGCACTCCATAGTGCATGAAAAAGCATGGGGAAGGGTGAGGTCATGGCAGAGCTGGCGGGGCAGAATGCGGAGCTTTTTCAAAGGTGGTATGGGGTGTACCACTGTGTACTGCCACGAGACCACAGAAGGAATTTTGGCTGAATCATCCAGAAATTGCATTAATTCTCTGCATCCTCCTTCTAATGTGCCTGGTAATGTTAATAATCAATAGTTCTTTATAGAAACTATTCCCAGAGCTGTGTTAGTGCTACATCATTGATCCTGCTGGTGCCAAATGAAGAAGCAAACAAGAATGCATATTCGTTTTAAGGTCAGGAAAAATCATAATACTATAAGGAGAAATTGGAGAATTGGTCTGGAATTCAACAAGATGAAATTCAATAAAGACAAGTGCAACATGCTGAGAAGGAAAAAAGTCAAATGCATTACTACAAAATTGGGAATAACTCGTTAGGTGCTAGTACTTCTGAAAAAGATCAGGGAGTTATAGTGTATCACAAATTAAATATGATCCAACAACGTGATGCATTTGTGGAAATGGCTGATACCATTTTGGGATGTTTTAACATGAGTGTTTTATGTAAGACAAGGAGTAATTGTCCCTCTCTACTCAGTAATGGTGAGGCCCCAGCTGGAGTACTCTGTCCAGTGCTGGGTGCCACACTTTAGGAAAGATGTGGACAAATTGGAGAGAGTCCACAGAGAAGTAAAAATGATAAAAGATTTAGAAAACCTGAGGAAAGTTTAAAAAACTGGGTATGTTTGGTCTTGAGAAAAGAAGATTGGAGGGGGGACAAGATCAGCCTTCAAATATGTTAAAGGCTCTTATGAAGAGGACTGTGATCAATTGCTCTCTATGGCCATTGAAGTTAGGAGAAGAAGTAATGGATTTAATCTGCAGCAAGGAAAATTTAATTTAGATATTAGGAAAAACGTTGTAACTATCAGAGTGGTTAAAGTCTGGAACAGGCATCCAAGGCAGGTTGTGGAATCCCCATCATTGGAAGCTTTAAAGAACAGGTTGGACAAACACCTGTCAGGACTGGTCTAGGTTTACTTTGTCTTGCCTCAGCACAAGGGGTTGGACTTGATGACTTCTTGAGGTAACTTCCAGCCCTAAATGTCCATGATTTCATGGTATGACTGTTAGGAATCTCTAAATATGCTCCCCTCCCTCCTTCCCCCATGTGATATTAATATAGTTGAAATCAGCTGAGCCACTTCAATTAATAAGGCCTCCTGTTTAGTTGGGAGAGGACTGGTGGCAGGTATTTTCAATGGACTCTCCAAGAATCAGTTGATCTGAGGGGAGATGCGGTGAGCACTTGAGGAGTTGGCAGCAAAAGGTTTTATAGGCCTGGCAAAAAATGCTAGAGCCAGCACTGGTATGGCGCCTCCATGCCCATTCTTCTCACAACCCCAGTATCAGCCAGGAGATATTGCCCATCTCAAGAAGCCAATTCACATCACACATGGGACATATATTTTTAGCTAATGTGATAACTTTTTGAAGGAGCCCTGTGTAAAAATGTTGGTACCATGTCACTGGCTGCTGCTGAAGCCTGAGTGAGCAAAACAGCGCTCTGTTTCAGTCAGGGGAAGGGAATAGTATGTCCCCTTTAAAAAAAAAAAAGGTATGCTCTCACTTTTCTGCGGCTTTCTCACTCTTTTTCCAGCCAGCACAGATTAGAAGTGAGGGTGTAGAGTAATTCACCTATCCCTCAAATTTGTGCATTGGAGTGCAGTCGGTGTTCCTGATTCCAGTGTCTCAGCTGTAGCGAAATTAAAATTAAACCTTGTCTTTATGCAAAAAAAGGGGTGTTCTTAGCTTGCGTTATCTAACTTAAGGTAAAATTCTAGTGAAGACCAGGCAGTCTGCAGTTTTCACACGAGGTATTAGGACTAACTTGTATGAAAACTAGAAACTTCTATGTGTTCACTAGGATTTTATCTCAAGTTAGCTAACTTCATTTAGGAAAACACTTTTTTCATAGTGCAGACAAGGTTTTAGTGACAACCAGTGCTTGGAAACAGTCAATACATGCCCATATGCCATAGTGGCACTTAGTTGAAGGTACAATTTCTCCAGAATCTGAGCTTTCATTGAAAAAATAATCAGCAAGTCTCTAGCAGTCACGGTTGAGGGAGACAGAAACCCCCTCAAAAATATGAACCAATTGTAAGGAACACAGAGACCCGTCTGCAGAGAGCCTGGAATAGTAGCTCTGAGAGGTGTGAACTGCCCCATTTATATCAGTGGGCAGTGCCAGATTAAGGTATAAGCTTACTAAACTACAGTTTAGGGCCTTGCAATATGAGGGGGCCTCTAAAAAAGAAAAGACTGACTCCATTTCAAATTTTATCAAAATTGGTTGATAAATAAAGGAGATATGGGAAAAAGAAGTCTCTCTACATATAGACATTTTCATTCAAATATGACAAAAATATACACATCTGGCTACACAAATACCCTTATCCTACCCTTACCCTTGACTAATTGTTCATTATTGACAGGCGGGAGGCCAGGACTGAGAGAAAAATGAGAATTGCAATTGTAAAATTAGTATTTATATGAGTAAGTCTGCTATCAGTCTCTTAAGGCAGAGTTTTGTTGGCCAGTTGCTACTGATATAATTCTGACCATGATTTCATAACTTATTTAAATAAATAAATCTCACTGCCAATAAAATCGAGAAAAACGGTGAGGTTGTAGACAGTGGTGTCGTGAAGCAATCCTGCCAAGCTCATACTCGTATGTTAGTGTGTTCTTTCTTCTTTTGATCAGTACATACGTACAATTGTGTATTTTAGTGCGCACGCTGCTTTCTGCTTCATGCGCTATCTGTGCTTCACATGATTGAGTCTGCAGGTGATCGTCTTATGGACTTGGGTCGAGTGGAGCTTGAGAGGATAAATTTGTGTTGGATTCCCTCTGTCAGTTTCGGGAACCTTCACAGTAAATATCAGAGAGTGCTGATGAAAGGATAAATAGAGGGCTTTGAGAGAAGTGAAGGAAGATACACATATATATCAAAATATTCTGAGTACTTGGTGAGCAAGTTATTTCAAACTATGTGCATATATGATTTATAGGCTATTAAAGCCTATAATATGCATTATATGTACTTGAATATAGGCTAGTTTTTCTCACTTTCTCAATGCCTTTCTAGAGATTACCAGTCTTTTTTCTGGTAAATACTTTCTTTCTTTCTCTTTCGCACATATAGCTTGTTGTCACTCTGTATGTCTGAGATGTTTACTCGAGATTAATTAGTGGTCCTGAGGGAGACAGAGAATAGAAAAGTGAACGTGAAGAGAGATGTCTGCCTAGAAAAAAGATTGGGATTTTCTTCTCAGTGGGTTTGGAGTGTGCATGATAATATTTTATTATAGGTGGTATGCTATGTAAAAATTCTTATATAGACTTATAAATCAGATATCATATGCATAACACATTGTATTTTTATAGTATGGCAAAAGAAAAATCCCAACAATTCAATGTCTCCTCCTTACTATCACAGATATTGTGGAGCACACAACAAGCAGCAATTACAATTGGAATATTGGTTGTGCTGAGATCTAACCGAGTCAGTAAACTGTGCCAGCGTGCTTTCAAACGTCCAAAAGCACATTCTTGAAGATGCGAGTGTCATGCACCTTTCCTGGCCATCCCACGTTGATGTTGGTGAAACATCCCTTGTGATCCACCAGTGCTTGCAGCACCATGGAAAAGTACCCCTTGCAGTTTATGTACTGGCCACCCTGGTGTGCTGGGGCCAAGATAGGGATATGCATTCCGTCTATTGCCCGCCGCAGTTAGGGAACCCCAGCGCGTTAAAGGCATCCACAATGGTTTGCACATTTTGCAAAGTCACTACACTTGATAGCAGCTGGTCAATGATTGCGTTGGCTACTTGCAGCACAGCAGTCCCTACAGTAGATTTGCCCATGCCAAACTGATTCCCGACTGACCGGAAGCTGCCGGGCGTTGCAAGCTTCCACAGTGCTATGGCCACTTGCTTCTCAACTGTGAGGGCTGCTCTTATCTTGGTGTCTTTGCATTTCAGGGCAGGGGAAAGCAAGTCAAAGTTCCATGAAAGTGGCCCTATGCATATGAAAGTTTCGCAGCCATTGGGAATCATCCCAGACCTGCAACACTATGTGGTCCCACCAGTCTGTGCTTGTTTCCCGGGCCCAGAATTGGCGTTCCACGGCATGAACCTGGCCCAATGCCACCATGATCTCCCAATCGCCACATGCCATGCTTCTAGGAACGTCTGTGTCCATGTCCTCATCAGTATAGTAATCACACTGTTGTCGCTTCCTTGCCCGTTTTTGCAGGTACTGCACATACTGCTGGATAATGCGTGAGGTATTTACAATTTACAAAACTGCAGAGGAGATCTGAGTGGGCTCCATGATTTCCAGGCTATGGCACCTGCATGGGTAATCCTGGAAAAAGGGCGCAAAACGTAGGAGGCCTGTTTGGTTCAAGATGGCCGATAAAAGGTGGTAAATGGTTTGTCTTCTGTAGCTTTCTCAGAGTCGGGAAGCTCACTAGAGCTGCAAGAGCGGGAGAGCAGAGTTTGCGGCGGAAGCATGAGCAGAGTTTGTGGTGGAAGCTATGTGGCTCAGGTCACGATGGCTGAAAAATGGCAGGGAATTGTTGCCATCTGTAGCTTCCATGGGAGCCCAAGACCGACAACATGGAAAAAGCGACGGAAGTTGTGCAGCTCAGTTCACGATGACCGAAAAATGGCAGGGAATTGTTGCCTTCTGTAGGGGGAGGGGTGTCACAGATCTGCCCAATTTACTGTGAGTGACATCTCATTTTGGTAACTCAAGTGAGTGGTGTTTGGGAAGTACCACAATTTATTATTTTTCTCCTTCAGGAAGGAGCCATGCGCAGAGCCTAACAGAGTCGATGAGCCCCCCACTGAGGGGGAGTCAAATTTAAGGAGCCCAGTGGCCAAAATGGCTACAAACTCATATTTTGAATGCCTGTACAATCTACTGTGAGCAGCATTTCATTTGGGAACTCATCTGGGCAGAAATTATTTTGTGGGTGAAGCTTGGAAGGGTACAAATGCCTTTTCCCCACAGTCTGATTCCTGGTGTCAGGCGCACTTCAAGAGGTGCACAGATATGGCTAGTCACCCCAAAACTTCAAATTTTATTTCTGGACTGCAAAACTGTGCTTGGAGCACCAAAACAAGGTTTGGTACATGATTTCTAATGCTTCTTGCTTTAGGTTATGCTGTAATGAGTGTAGAGATACCTGACAAGAATAATTTTTTAAAAATTAATTACACTATTACAAATCTTAAAGTTCATTTCAAGTTTGGTTAAACTTTGAATATGCATCTGGGTCACTCTTATATACTTGAACCGGTTCATCCATGTTTTTTACAGCAATCAAGCTAGTACTGTACACACCAGCCTACTCCAAATTGTTTGACTTCGATATTTACAACATTTGCATCCCATTATTTTGTTTAAACCTTCTTGTTTTTCATAAATAGACATTGCTTGTTCCATGGCTAAGCCATTTCACAGAGTGAAACAGGAGTATTTTGCTTCTACAGACTTAAACCTTCTGAAGACTCTAATCAAAAACAGTCCTTTTTTATTGAAAAGGAAATGAGTGTTTTTGCACTATAAACTAGCTAGTTAGCACTATCATGAGCAACTCCTTATTAATCATGTACCATTTTTTTTGCAGCTATGTACAGTAACTGACCTGTCTGGATACACTATATGTTAAAAAATTAAGGATCTTTTGTATTTTAAGTAATTGCCATTTCTGAGCCAGGTTACTAAATACTGGGACATTTAGGGTACAATTTCAAGGTCATTATGTTTTTGTTCATCTCATTTCCTAGGAAACCTATTTTCAGACTTACCTTAAGCATCCCAGATACTGTACATTAAAATATGGCAAATTAATTTAAACCTCCCCTTCAGTTGTGGTGTGTCTCTTTTTCCAATGTATAATACCTTGTGTATTTTTTTAATTTTAAACTATTCCTGTTTTTAATGATGCAAACAATGGAAACATCAAATAAGCTAAAGGAGCTAACACATTTATCTCCACTTTCTGCCATCTGTTTGAAACTGTTGATGTAATTCCAATTTTAAATTACATTAGATCCTGCCTTCTGGACCCCTTTTCCTATTTACTTTTTTATTTAAGGCTTTAGAGAAAGCAGTGCCTTCAGGTTGTTGATCACTTAATAAGAAACTATATCTTTGGCCATTTTCAGTCTGGACTTAAATGTGGCTTTCCTGCATGAACAGGTATAATGACAATAATAGAACTTTTATTTCCAAAAGATAAAACTCATCCTGTGTGCAGAGTTTGATAGATCTGTTTTCAACAATAACACCAGCAACCAGCAGATTTGTTTACACTGAAAAAGATGGCAGAGATGAAGGGTTGTGGTCTTGCATACTTTATTATCTAATGATGGAATTTCTCAGTTTTGTCTCTGAGTTTATGCCTCAGAATTAACTTTATTTCCCTTACTCCCAAACATTTATTTTATCTAATGAATTAACAACTTTGTCTTTATTTTTTTTCATATAATCTTCGTTTCCATTGTTTTCTCTGGAGCCCACTGGGGCAGTTCTCCATTTGCTGCCTTCTTCCTCTCTTGTGCTTGGGATTACTCATTCCTCTGCAGTTGAGACTAATGCCAGTCTTTTAAGGATTCTGTCCGCAGCCACTCTATAATACATAGCCTGATTTCTGAGCCATCACATTCCAATGTCAGTTTGAGGATTGAAGACTTACTGTAAGCACTGTGCAAATAGTTATATTACTTTCATCTCGCAAACTCAAATAAATACAAAAGAGCCTATTTCAATCTTATTTATTTACTGCTATTATTTGTGGCGCACTCCCACTGTGCTTACAGCTGCACTGAACTTGAAGGAAGATGAGGTCCTGACATGAGATGTTTGCAAGCTGAGAGAAGTCAAAAAATTAGGACATAGTCACTGGAACTAATTAAAAGAAGCATGTTTCCTTAAAAAAATAAATGAAAACATACAAGTTACATTGTTATATACATTCTTCCACAGAAACTTTCCACTAGCATATTATGAAAGTCAAAGTCCTCTTACTGAATACAGAATTAGTGACTTTAGAATATGTTTCTTAAAATTTCCTACTGGTTCATTTCCACTAGTGGGAACAATAGTGGAGTATTAGCATAGAACAATCGTTGTTTTAACCTGCTGTGTTGTGTCTAGGCAACATGGTAGTTAAAATGGCACTGGCTGCCATCTCCTCTCCTACCATTAAGACCACTGATGGAGCTGAACCAGTGATAGCAATGGTGGGATTTTTATTTTATTTTATCATACACAAGGCCAGTGATGAAAACAAGGAGTAAGAAAGCCCACTTTAAGCCTTAGCAAATCAGACAATAGAGAAATACTGTGCAAAATAGAAAGACATACAAAAAAGCCTAAGAAATTCAATTTTTGATAGCTTGAAAAAATGTTTATTGCAGGGAATAGGGCTCTGTATGTCTATGACAAAGTGGGACTCCTCTACAATATTTTTTATTAATAATATGCATGGCAGTGACTTACTTCACTTGGTATTACTACCCAGTGGGTGCAGAAGGGTTAAAATGCTCCTAGTGCAGAGCAGGAGGTGATGAGGTATTTGTGTCACAAAACTGTCTGGGGTAGTATGAATGGGTTCTTAAGGACTGGCTGAAATCAACCTATATCAATGAAATATCTGGAAAGACCATGGGAATCACAACTGACACCTAACAGGGGGAAGCTCTGGCCGGTTGAACATGTGAACTCAACATAGTTCTGCAAGGGGAGGACAATGGACTGAGAGGTGTCATATATCTGTGTTAAGAGCTAAGCTCAGAGAGACACAGGAAGCTGTCACCTAGGACTGTCTGGCAGACAAAGGGACAGAGGCAGAGAGAGGAATGCAAGTTGGTTCCTACAACAGCATGGCTCAAGAGAACCTTGGGGTTGGCCAGCATGGACCATTTCTTAAGCTTTGCTTCTCTATGCGAACCTAAGGACTTGGCAGGGCTGGATTCCAGTTGAATAATAAACCCTACTCTGTTCTGAAAAGGCTGCCTGGTGTCACTGCACATACTTGCTGAGGTGCATTGATCCCTGAAGATGGTGAAAGCCTCTGGAGTCTCTCTCAGTTGGACTCGCTGGGCAGAACTCATGGGGTGAAACAGGAGTGCTGGAACCCAGCGGCTCAGTCTCTGAGGCCTGGTCTACACTAAGGGGGGGGGTCGAACTAGGGTATGCAAGTTCAGCTACGCGAATAGCGTAGCTGAACTCGAAATACCCTAGTTCGACTGACTTACCCGTCCAGACGCGGCGGGGTCGAACTCCGCGGCTCCAAGGTCGACTCCGCCACTGCCGTTCGCGGTGGTGGAGTTCCGGAGTCGACCGGAGCACGCGGGGAGTTCGAACTATCGCGTCTTGATTAGACACGATAGTTCGAACTCCGAGAAGTCGAACTCACCGCGTCGACCCGGACGATGAGTATAGACCTACCCTCGGACACTGAGGCTGTGTGGCTTACCACTGTAGAAGACTGGGTCCCTTGGGGGGTCTGACACACTGAAGGGGTATCTCCAAGGGACTGTTTGAAAGCTGGGGCATAGCACAGATCCTGGAGGTCCATGATGGTGTCAACAATAGGTTTGTAACACTTCAAGTTTTCAAGTGATGTTTGTGTTTGTGTGTGTTACATGTGCTTTTCAAAACTCTTACATGTATTTTATTTAATACTTTGGCATTAAATACTATAAATTAATTTTTAAAATTAGATCTCCCTTGTCTCTGTTTTCTATTTTCTTTCCTTTCCTCCACAGCTTTTTCCTTCTTTCTATTGCATATCTTGTGGTATATTTTCCCTCCCTCTTACTCAAGCTCTGCTCTCCCTAAATCCACTTTTCCTATAAGGTTTCATAATTGTTCCCTCTTTAACAGTCACTATCTTGTTTTCTTTTTATCCCAACTCTGTCTATCCCTTACCAAACAGGGGTGATGGACCAGAACCTTGCAGCACCCTTCCAAGCCCAGCTCCAGGGTTTTTTCCTCCCCAAGCGGCAAAAAAAAAAAAAAAATAAAAAGCCGCGATCACGATCGGTGGCTCCTCCACCGCATCACTTTCTTCTTTAGCGGCAATTCGGTGGCAGGTCCTTCCCTCTGAGAGGGACTGAGGGGCCCGCCGCTGAAGAGCCCAACATGCCGCCCCTTCCCCTTGGCTGTCTCAACTACCTGCTTGCTGATCTGGTGTCTGGAGCCGGATCTGCACCCCACATAAGAGAGTGTTAAAGCCTGGTGAACAATTGCCCAGCATCAACCTCTGGACCCTCTCCAAGGAGCCACTCAAGCATGATTTCATCCACTCCAATAGGGTCTGTAGGTGAGTTGTCAGCTTCTCATGGTCAGCAGTGTCAAAGACAGAGCCAAATGGGTCAATAAAAACACTTGACGTCTGTCTATTGTCAGGGAGAGGTCATTGAACGATATAAACAAATAAGTGTTTGTGCCATACCTTGGTCTAAAGTCATATTGGATGGGGGGTCATCTTGCTACACACAAAAAATATATATTTCTGGCAGAAAATATAAACCAGATGTGTTCAGGCAGAAGAGTATGAGTTTCAGATAAGACTGAAGCTAATGAATGTAGTAAGTTTTTCATGGATGGAGTGAAAGTGGTAGAGAAAAGGGTTTATTTTCTGACTGAAAAATATAATTAACTGATGTAGACTGAGCAAATTTAACCTAAACTAAGGATCTACACTGCACACCTGCCTAAGAGGAAAATAAGGGTTAAAGCTTCACTATTTTTATGCACCTACTCCAAATGATCAGAGTTTGAATATTTGGTAAACTGCTCACGGTAGCTATAAGCTGCTATTTCTGAACAGAATTTGTATTCCATAGCAATACCAAATTAGTATATAAAATGTACTGAGTGAATGATTTGTTACAATAACTTTTTGTTGTCCAAATATAATGAATATTTCATGATTCAAATTCAAAGCCACTATAAATTTAAAATATTAAGTTTTGCTATGATGCATAAAAAGCATTCATCATTACTGTTAAATACAAAGAATATTCACTCCTGGCAAGAACCATAAATACTACTAGTAGTCCCAGATAGAAAGTAGTGGTTAGGGTTAAGAAGGACTGCAGTGTAATAAATACATGAGGATTCCTCTTGCATGTCTTAAATAATGCCATCTCCCCTGAGGACAGATTTCATTTCAGTGTAATTGAGATTTGCAAATCAGTCAGAAAAGCCAAAAGTCAAATGCTGTTGTTGCTCTCCCAGACCAGGGTGATATTAAAGCAGGAACATGTTATGAAAACTTTAGCAAGCATCAAAGTACATAGCTTACAAAGTCCAGCACTGGAGTGTTTGCAAGAAGCTCTAAAAACCTCTTGTACAACACAATCTGGTCACCTCACCGCTCAGCACAGTTCCAGGCCTTAAAGAGATGGAGCACTGAAGGTACAGCTCTGGCATTCCAGCCAGTTCTTTGTTAAAAGATATTTTTCACAATCCAGCATGTTAGGGGAATGGGTGTGTGTGTGTGTGCTGGTTAATAAAATATTCCAGTTAACTAAGAGTTATATTTACCAATGGAATACCAATTTTCAAAGAATTAGAATACAATAAAATGAATTAAGTATAAAATAGTATACAGGTACTCACCAATCCAGTAGTAGTACTGCACTACAGAGTGATTGGTTTCTTGAAGCACATAGGTGTATTCAGGTAACCTACTGTATAGAAAACTTTATCTTATGACACTACACATCACTACAGTCAGTGCATGGCATACAGCCAGATCACTAAAAATGCACTTAACACTAAAACTATACTGAACATAATTTAATCTTTCTTTGATGATTCAGAAGGCACTTCAGGATCTCACAGACCCTCAGGGTCATCATTATAAATATTAATTATCATTGTAGATGTAGAAGATGTAGAACAGGGATCCGCAACCTTTGGCACGTGGCCTGCCAGGGTAAGCCCCCTGACAGGCCAGGACGGTTTGTTTACCTGCCACATCCGCAGGCTCGGCCGATCGCGGCTCCCACTGGCTGCGGTTCGCCACTCCAGGCCAATGGGGGTGGCGGGAAGTGGCGGCCAGCACATCCCTCGGCCCGCACCACTTCCTGCAGCCCCCATTGGCCTGGAGCAGTGAACCGCAGCCAGTTGGAGCCACGATCGGCCAGACCTGCAGACGCGGCAGGTAAACAAACCAGCCCGGCCCACCATGATGCTTACCCTGGCAGGCTGCAGGCCAAAGGTTGCCGATCCCTGGTGTAGAAGATTGGGCTGAATTTGTAATGACCCTATGCAGGGCCGGCTCTAGACCCCAGCGCACCAAGCGCGTGCTTGGGGCAGCATGCCGGCGGGAGGGCGGCAGGCGGCTCCGGTGGAGAAGCCGTGCCTGCAGGAGGTCCACCCGAGCCGTGGGACCAGCGGACCCTCCGCAGCCACATCTGCAGGAGGTCCACCGGAGCCGCGGGACCGGCG
This sequence comes from Mauremys reevesii, assembly GCF_016161935.1. NCBI lineage: Eukaryota > Metazoa > Chordata > Testudines > Geoemydidae > Mauremys > Mauremys reevesii. Next base: position 114,966,067 of record NC_052624.1, on the reverse strand, counting down.
ACTGCCAGAGCGCCCCCCGCGGCGCGCTGCCCTGCTTGGGGCGGCGCAATTGCTAGAGCCGCCCCTGACTCTATGACTCACCCTGGAAGCTGTTTTTTTGAATAAATCCCTGATATCAGCTTGCTTACTTGTCTTCTGCCTCTTTTGCATAAAAGTAGAGTCCAGAATGTGCAACTGCATAAGCTCCTGGGCAGTATACTAGTCCCAGTTACCAGACTGAAGATTTGTATTGGGAGATATCAGACATGCCAGTTAATAGAGCTTTCCGGTTAGTAAAGTGCCAGGTAACACAGCTTTTACTGTACTCTGGTACCTTCCAGGTAAGGTGATGTGTGAAATTCCATTACAGCAAGACTGCTTTTTAATTGATGTATAGATATAAATGGATTATGTAATTTTATTTAGAGAATTATTGGTCCCATATTTTCTTCTGCTTTTTTATCATTTATTTGTATCTTTATATTTCTTGAAAGTACCTATATGTAGTAGCTCTAGGTCCCTGTATGAGTTTCTTTTAAAACGTAACATTTTAAGTAAAACCCCAAACCAAATGAATTGCCTTATAAACCAACCAGCCAAACCCACCATAAAACAATAAACCTTATAAATCACCAGCAGCAATACAGTAAAAGTCACCTTCCTCCATACATCACCATTTCTCCACCTGCTCTATCCCCAAAGAGGAGCCTTGTCTTTTTGTTCTGTGTTTGTACAGCACCTAGCACATTGGGGTCCTGGACCATGACTAAGGCTCCAAGACACTATGGTAATACAAATATGCAATAATAAATAATAAGAAGAAGAATAAATAATACCAATAATGGCCTGATGGGCAACAAATTTAGGCTCAGATGGAATGAGAGACAGAGTTCCATACTCAAGAACACTTCATAGAAAATGATCCGAGGCAGTCCCTCACTTTTAAACAAGGGGAATGTTAGTTTGAGCATTCAACTGCTGTGGAATCACACAGAAAGAGGCAGCCTCTCAGGTAACCAGGGTCCAAACCATTTAGGACTTGTGGTACCAGACCAAAAGCTTTTACTTCACTAAGAAACTAAGGCAATAGGCTTGTCTTCTCTACGGGCTAAATCAGCGCTGCTGCAATCGATGAAGTGGGCATCAATTTAACCGGTCTGGTGAAGACACGATAAGTCGATGGGAGAGCGCTCTCCTGTTGACTTCAGTGCTCCACCTCCCCGTGAGGTGGAAGCTATGTCAATCGGAGAGTGTTTCCCATCAACATAGCATGGTATAGACACCGCTGTAGGTCGATCTAAGCTACATCGACTTAAGTTACATATTTTAAGTAACTTAACTAACATAACTTAGATCGACTTACCTCGTTAGTGTAGACCAGGCCCATGTCTACACTTCCACTTATGTCATCAACACATATGTCTCTCAAGGGTGTGAAGCCCCCTGCTCCTCCCCAAGTCACATAAGTTGTACTGGCATGGACACTCGTGTGCACAGTGCTGTGTCAGCGGGAGATGCTCTACCACTGCTCATTTAGGTGGTTTGATTATGCTGACAGGGGAGCTTTCTCCCGTTGGCATAGCACGACTACACGAGCCGTCTTACAGCAGCACTGCTGTAAGCTTGCTGGTGTAAACATGGCCTTATAAGAAATAAGAACAGACTATGGAGCCGCAGTGTGATGTATGGTTTGCGTAAAGCACGGTCTAATGAACAAGCTCATTTTCCAAATTGCTATGCCATAACTGTATGTAATACATACATTCTCTACATGTACAACTTAGAATACAACCTTTTTATGGTTTACCACAAACTGGCTATGCAGTTCCTGATCCTCAATAATTTCACTTCCTTTTCAAAAGAGATTAGTGATATTAAAGCTCTCTTTCAGAATGTAAATACCCTTATTTTTGCAACTTATCTGAATTTGGCTAGTGAAAGGTTGCAAGATAGATCAGAACAGTTAGACTCAATGATTATTTAACAAGTAATAAATTGACATTACAGTCAAACTAACTCATTGTAGGCAGCATTAGACTACTATCCAAATTCATCTTTGCATGGCTGGCTTATTTAATTAGAATCTGTTTTTGCTGGACCATTTCCAGAGATCCAGAGCTCATACTATATGGAATTACCAGGTCCCATTAGACATGAATTATCTGGCAGATATAAGACTAATGAAAGAAAAATAGGAAAGCAAATTCCTAATACATTGTTTATTGCTTAAAAGTCTAGAGCCCAGTCATACAGACCTTATTTAGACAGAACACCATTCAAGTCAATAGAGCAAATAGTGCAGCACTGGCCCCTGTGCAGTAAATTTATTATTTTATTTGCTATTTCATAGACTATGCTTTTTACTGGAAAATCCTTGGATAATTAAGTAAAAAGTAAGCTCTAAAATCCATCAGTAGGATTATATTTTTGCCTGTTGGAAAACAATACATTGATAGGAAAAAGGAAACATCATCTAGTCTAACTAAAAGGCTAAACTAGAAATCCCAGGGTCTTTAAATTAGCTCTCAGCAATCCTTGTCATAATCATGTGTGTTGGACCATGTTGATCAGGCTGTGATGGAAAAATCTACTGCTAATAACGAGCTTTAAATTCAGAATTACAGTGTGTTCAATAAGCTTCTGGATAGTGACACTTCAGGTGTTCAAAGAGAGGCAGTTCCCTGGGCAGAGGAGGAAGAGTCAGGTGAGTTAGGATGCTTGTAGCGAGTCCAAGTGGGCTCCCTCTGAGCCTGACAGAGAGGGACCACTACACTTCCCCTGGTGGGTGGAGCCAAGCCAGCCATGGCCCCCACCCCCTGTGCTGGAAACAGAGGGGTGGGACAGGAAGTATAAGAGGCAGAGCTTCCAGCTCAGTTGGCAGGGAGCCAGGGAAGGAGCCATATGTCCCTTGCCTGCTGCAGGACTCTGGCCCCGCTACCAAGCCGTGGAGCACCCTGACCACGGAGAGGAGCTGCTGGGACTGCCATATGCTGTTTATCCAGAGGAGACTGAAGACTCACAGATGATGGAGCCACACTGGCTCATTGGGGTAGGAAATAGTCCAGGAAAACCAGATGTTAGTCCGGTTGTACTGTCACAGTATGAGTCAGAGTGCTGTGGTAGGATCTCACTGACCCAATGGTGGGAGAACCCTGGGCTGGGACCCAGTGGAGTAGGGTGGGCCTGGGTCCCCCTACCCTTCTGCCTCTGATCCAACCCCTGGGGTGGTGGCCTGCTCATCCTAGACCCGAAGGTCTGTGCCTTGTGTGCTAGCTGTCTGGCCTAGCCAGGAGGCTGGGCGGGGCAGAGCAATGAGCCATCTTTAGCCTAGAGTGCCAGGGCCCATAGACCACTAACTAACAGTGGTTTTGCTGCCTGACGCAGGAAGCCAGAGTGGCCTCCCTCCAAGGCTGACAAGGAGGGTCCACTACTGACCACTACAGTGCTACTAAATCTTGAAAAGAGTTAAGCATCAATAGAAAAGGAAGAATTGAAACTCCAGAGAGTACAGGGGTGGCTGGTAAGTTTACGATATCCTATGAAAAGAAAATTTCCACAGTATGTATTTTCCTCAAACATAAGGGACCTTCTCTTGTAATTGAGCACTTGATGCAATTATCAATCAACTTTAAAATACTTTTACATTTCAGATTGCCACTTCATTATGAATTTGGACAGTGACAGCTGAATTTGGAATTCTACTGAAATAGCCTGGCAAGAATGTATAGTGGAAAAATACTGTAACCTGAAAATGTCTTTTTCTGTACCACCACAATCCATTAGTTCAGACTGATGGATTGTTCTTCCTGTGTCTTATTAACAAGCAGCAGCAGCTGCCAGTATTAACCCAGGAGTTTTAGTTATCTTTTCTTCATCTGTAAGATCAGACCACACCCTACTGTTAACTATCAGTAGAGAAGCAGAGGATTCCTTACAGAGACCATCAAGTAAATAGTTCCAGGAAAAATAGTTAGTCAGTGTAAGAGAAAGAAATAGCCATGGGGAGATCCCAGAAATATAAATTAAAATATAATGGGATGGGACATTAGCAGTTAGTGGATCTCAGGATATTGAAAATATATTTTCAGGTTACAAATTGCTTTTTCTCTGTACCCTCATTACTCCCATGTATGATTAGTGGGATCTGAATAGTAATCCTTTACATCATTAAATAAAAAAAAGAGGGAAAATGGTAATTCAATAAACTCAACTGTTCTTGACATGCAAAGCCTGTATCCAATGTATGTTTTGCCTAGTGGAAAGCCTGAGGACACTGATTGCCCTTAAACCACAAACTATGAAAACTTAGAAAAATAAGGACGTAAGAATGGCCATAGTATCCTGTCTTCTGACAGTGGCCAATTGCCAGGTGCCCCAGAGGGAATGAACGGAACAGGTAATCATCAGGTGATCCATTCCCTGTTGCTCATTCACAGCTTCTGGCAAACAGAGGCTATGGACAGCATCCCTGCCCATCCTGGCTAATAGCCATTATTGTCCTCCATGAACCTATCTAGTTCTTTTTTGAAGCCGGCTATAGTCTTGGCCTTCACACCATCCTCTGGCAAAGAGTTCCACAGATAGACTGCGTTGTGTGAAGATTGTTTTAAACCTGTTTGTTTGTTTTAAACCTGCTGCCTATTAATTTCATTTGGTGACCACTAGTTCTTGTGTTATGGGAAGGAGTAAATAGCACTTATTTACTTTCTCCACACCAGTCATGATTTTATAGATCTTTATCATATCCCCCCTTAGTCATCTCTTTTCCAAGCTGAAAAGTCCCAATCTTACTAATCTCTCCTCATACGGAAGCTGTTCCATACCCCTAATCATTTTTGTTGCCCTTTTCTGAACCCTTTTCAATTGCAATATATCTTTTTTGAGATGGGGTGACCACATCTGCATGCAGTATGCAAGATGTGGTCATACCATGGATTTATATAGAGGCAATATGATATTTTTTGTCTTATTATCTATCCCTTTCTTAATGATTCCCAACATTTTGTTCGCTTTTTTGATGGCTGCTGCACATTGAGTGGATGTTTTCAGAAAACTATCCACAATGACTCCAAGATCTCTTTCTTGAGCGGTAACAGCTAATTTAGATCCCATCATTTTATATGTATAGTTGGGATTATGTTTTCCAGTGTGCATTACTTTGCATTTATCAACATTGAATTTCATCCATCCAGTCACCCAGTTTTGAGAGATCCTTTTGTAGCTCTTCCCAGTCTGCCTGGGACTTAACTATCTTGAGTAGTTTTGTATCATCTACAAATTTTGCCACCTCACTGTTTATCCCTTTTTCCAGATCATTTATGATCTGAAAAATCCTTAAGGGCACTAACACTCTACTGATTGGAAAGATGAGGCCCTCATCAAACTCTTTTTAAATCCCCAAGATGCTAAAAAGGGAACCATTCTGAAGGAAGGCACCCTGAGAGAGACATTAGAGAATAACCTGAAAGTGACACAGGAGGAGAGAACTGCTGAGGTCCTACCACAAATGGAGGACATGAGAGAGAACTGTCTTCTACTCTGCTTTACCTGAGGCAGAACAAAACTGGGAGACAACAACAGTCTGATATCAGAGCCTTGAGCAATAAATAAATAAATAAATAAATGGTGCCCAAAATATGTGTGATTGGTGGCATGTGAGGTTAAATTAATAGATTGTGAGAACAGAAATGGAATTTTGGCTAGTGCTGAAAAGAAACACTAGAATAGTTCCAAATTTCCCAAAGGGATAGAACTAGGGACATCTTTTGGGACTGGGTAAAGACCAGAATTATCTGGTTCAGCCTTATGAGATTCCTGATTTGTGTGTGTGTGTGTGTGTGTGGGAGGGAAACCTAGCCTGAATTTAAAGAAGGTTTCTTTGACTTTCCTTGAATTTTTAGTTTTATTTTTATTTTACAGTAAATATTACAAAATAATTATTTCAAATTAAAAATGTTGTTAAAGGAGACAGAGGTGGGTTTTGACCAATCTACTTTTTAATATTTATAAATTGTGCTAAGAATTAGAAAAGCTTTAATTCATTACGCAGAGCTACTGCCATCTGATAATAATTGCATTATTATGTGGATCTTCATTGCAAGCAATTAAAACATGTAAGTCCTTTTAAAATGGCTTAAACAATACTAATAAACTTAAATAATTTCCCTAGAAATAGAAATGGAAATGAACCAAAAGTCTAGATTTAAATTTTGTAGTTGTTTGCATCTAGAAACCTGGATTCAGACCAAAGTTGCCAATTTTGTATGTACTTCAGATTCAGACCTGGGTTCAGATGGGGAGAAACCTCTGGTTCAGAACAAGATAAGATGGCCGAACTCTTGGTATCTGGGAAACTATTCTTGCGAGTTCCGAAAAGGCTGCCTCAGCATCATGTGGCTGGTGCTCTTATGTGGGCGTTAGCAGCAGAGGCAGCAGCAGCCTGTGGGCGATTGGGAATGGAGAATGCAGACTGGCCCAGGATACTGCTTTGGACCACTGTGGGTAAAGAAAATTTAGGGGGCTAATAGAGGGGATGGAAGAAAGGAGGGAGAAGCTCTGTGTAAGGTGCTGGCTTGTTCCCAGCCCACAAACCAACTGGCGCATCAGAGTCTCTTTTTGAGGCAGTTTTGTTTCTCAAATATAGGCACAGAACCCACAAGCACGGTTCCTCAGCCTACAGTGGGCTACAATTCCCAGGGGATTTTCCCCTTTGCCTCTCCCACTTCCTCCTGTTTCAAGGCCTACTGCAGGATTCTCCTGTCCTCTGTTAACTGAGCAATGCCTCACAGGGTTGTCTCTCTGACGATCCTTTTCTGCCAGGAGATTCCCACTGCCTCTCCTCCTAGGGGACTCTGGCAGCCACACCCAGAGCATTTTCTGCTGCTCTTGCTCCCATTACCCAGACCTCCTGGCCCAGGCAGGCAGTGAGATCTTGCTCTCTCACTTATGGCCATTCTTTGTCCCTTTCCTGACTCCCCCAGCTTACAGGTGTCTTCTTATAGCCCACTTAGGGGTCGGCTAACCAGTCACAGGTGCATTGGCTTCTTCCCTCTTAAAGGGCCACTGATCCCCCGTGACACTCCTCCTGCCTTGTCAGCAGGAAGATGCATGCTGGAGCCCACACTGAGGAGGAAAATTTTATAGTTCCTTATTCTGCACAGATAAGGGTCTTCCAAATCTAACAGGCATGTCTCTGTAAAGTATTGTGATGGCCACAGAGTGAGAGAATTTGCTGCAAGCTAAATTCACCTACAGTGCTCTAAGACAGGACTTCTCAGCTGGTGAGACAGGTGGGCCACAGTAGGCCATCCACTCATCCAATGCGTTACACTTCATCAGTTGAGAGGGCAGCAAAAATCAAAAAGCTGAAGTTTTGCAAAGGCCAAGAGGAAAGGGTTTGTACTAGCTTTTTGGATTTCTGTCTTTTCCTGGTGCTGCCTTTGCCTGTTCCTATTAGCTACCATCAAGCCTCTCTCTGATCTGTGGGCAATCACAGACCTCACTGAAGTTGATGGGCATGCTAGCCGCCCCTCACTTGGCTAAATGAGATAAGCAATTAAGCTCCTTTATGCAATAAGATGACTGAAACAATAGACGACACCACCTAAGGCACAGGGCTGCATGGAAAGGCCTGAACAAGCACTAACTCAGTGAGAATCCGAGTGAGACACATTGAAAATGCAGGGCCCAGGGCATTGACTAGTGGAATGCGTCTGTGTGTATCAGAGCAGAAAGCAGAGAGAAAGTGAGCTGACAGCAAGAGAAGCAATGTGAGCATGGCCCTGGGAGGAAGTCAAGAGGAAGTACTTCTGTTGGGCAGAGTAACTGGCTGGAAAGGAAGGTTTGGAAATTGTGAGCAATTTGTCTCCTGTTTGTTCCTACTATATTCAGGGAAACAGGACTTTGCCCATTGTTTGTAAATAAACAGGATTGCACCAAAGAAATACCTGATTTGTATAATCAGTTTTTCCTCCTAATGGAGGTACAGGTCTGTCACATCTTACACGCATTTAACGTGCACGATTTCAGCATTATGCGGTCGGCAAAAACAAAATAAAAACAAAAACAAGAGAGAGACAAATAACAATTTTAATACTGTACCTGTAGTGCGGGCGATTCCGCCTGCCATTCAACTCAATGTAATTTTGACTATATGCGGTTTTCGCTTTACGCGCTAACCGTGGAACGGAACCTCTGCATAAGATGAGATTCGCCTGTACTTGTATGTTTGCCTCTGCTGGTCCTTCATAAAAATGCTTTTAGTGCCACACATACACAGGGGCAGTGTGGTTGTGTACTGACCCTTACTTGACTGGATTTGCATAACAGACACAATCTAACTCTAAGGAATTAAGATCAGTTATCCTATGCTTACCATTCAGTGAAGTCGTTACTCCCCACTTCTCTGAAAAATTCCTGGATTTTGTGGCTACTTTAAAAGTAGTGGTTTATTTTTTCCACTGTCTTTCAAATACAATTTTATTTACCCAGGCTTTTATTTTATTTTTCATGTCATGTAACACTTTGGAGTTTCTTTACCAACTTTTCAATATGCCAAAACAGATCATGATGGCACAATGAGGCCTGAATGCAGGGCCATCTATAGGGGGGTGCGGGGCCCAGGGCAGAAGTGACAAATCCATCACTTCCAGGACCGACCCGTCACATCCGGGACTGACTGCGCCCGGCGCCGGCCAATCACATCGGCGGCCTGCAGGGCCCCCCAAAGCACAGGGCCCGGAGAGGTCACCCTGATTCGCCGTACCCAAGGGATGGCTCTGCCTGAGTGCATATCCTGAGCAGAAAAACTTCAATATGACAGATAACAACGAATGTTGCTTGCGTTTTAGAATATAGACAGTTACCACAGATTTTGGTCAACACCTTTCACACATTTTTCAGTTGCTGAATGGCACGCTTTCCATGGCAAAAGCTTTGGCTTCATTCTTATCACAGAGAATCATAGAAATATAAAGCTGGAAGGGATCTTGAAAGGTCATCAAATCCAGCCCCCCTCATGCAGAGGCATGACCAAGTATACCTAGACCATCCCCAACAGCTGTTTATCTAACCTGTTCTTAAAAACTTCCAGTCGCAAGGATTCCACAACTTCTGTTGGTAACCATTTCCAGTACATAACTATCCTTACCGTTAGGATGTTTTTCCTAAAATCTAACCCAAGTCTCCCTTGCTGCAGAGTAAGCCCATTGCTTCTTGTCCTACCTTCAGTAGACATGGAGAACAATTGTTTACTGTCCTCTCTATAACAGCCCTGAAGATATGCAAAGACTTATCAGGTTCCTCCTCGGTTTTCTTTTCTCATGACTAACTATGAACTCAGGTTTTTTTTTAACCTTTCCTCATAGGTCAAATTTTCTAAACCTTTTATAATTTTTTTTGCTCTCCTTTAGCATCTCTCCAATTTCTCTACCTTAAAGTGTGGTGCCCAATCCTGGATACATTACTCCAGATGAGGCCTCACTAGTGCTGAATAGAGCAGAACATTTACCTCCTATGTCTTAGGGTACGTCCATACTACCCGCCCGGGTCGGCGGGTAGCGATCGACTTCTCGGAGTTCAATATATCGCGTCTCATCTAGACGCGATATATCAAACTCCGAACGCGCTCCTGTCGACTCCGGAACTCCACCACCGCGAACGGCGGTGGCGGAGTCGACGGGGGAGCCGCGGACTTCAATCCCACACCGTCAGGACGGGTAAGTAGTTCGAACTAAGGTAGTTCAAGTTCAGCTACGCTATTCGCGTAGCTGAACTTGCGTACCTTAGTTCGAACCTCCCCTCCAGTGTAGACCAGGCCTTACATACAACACTTCTGTTAATATAATTTTGTGGTGTATTAGCCTTTTTTGCAACTGCATTACATTGTTGGCTCATATTCAATTTTTGATCCATATAATCCCCCGATCCTTTTCTGCTATACTCATATACTACTGCCTCACAAGTTATTTCCCATTTTGTATTTTTTGGGTTTGATTTTTTTCCTTCCTAAGTATAGTACTTTGCACTTGACTTTATAGAGTTTAATCTTGTTGATTTCAGTGCAATTCTCCACTTCTAATCCTGTCCTCCAAAGTAATTGCAATCCCTCCCATTTTTGTGTCATCCACAAATCTGTAAGCATACTCTACCCTCCATTATTCAAGTCATTAATGAAAATTTTGAATAGCTCTGAACCCAGGACAGACCTTTGTGGGTCCCCCACATGTCTCAAATATTTCCACCTTCATTTATTTTTAGATACGAGATCAGCATACTTTCAAAACGAGATTTTTCATACAGATAGTCCTTGCCAGAAATATACAGGTCTATGGCTTCCATTTTGTGTTAAGAAACTATATTAAACTTGGGACCAATCACTGCAAAGCTTAGTAAGGGCCACTGAAATGCTAAAATTACTAAGCATAGCAACCTAAGAAACAAATACTTGGCTGGAGGCAAAGGGTTAGTTTTTCAACTCATAAGTCTTAGTGAAGTTGATTCAGCTGTTACCTTCACTCCCATCCACGACCATCACTAAGTAAACATAAACCACTGCAATAAACCAGGAACTGATTAATAGCTATAAATAAAACTCTTATCACTACTGGTGGTATGTGGTTTGCTGTTGTTGCTCTTTGGCAGACAATTTCCTGCAAGTCTGGGTAACAGGCTCACAGTGCATCTGTTTACATTATGAAGCCTATTATCTTAATAGAAACAGTTCTATGTATAATATTTAATATTTTAAAATAAAACTAATATGACAAAAGTCAGCCTTGCAAAAAGACCTTAAAATTGCAGACTCCACAATTTTCTTGCATCTACAGTTTTACGTTGCCCTAGGTCATTACAGTCTTAAACATAATGCCTTTGCGTTTTGTAGACAATGGTTTGTGCAGTTTTCTCATTTGAATTACTTTGCATTTCTGATTCATTTACCTTTTAACTTCACAGAAATCTCAATATCTAGCACTATACTTATCAGATAGATGAAAGATTGATTGAGTTGGACAAGCCAATTCTTCATAGGTTCACTGAAAAGAGTTGAGACTTTGGACTAAACTGCCTTGGTAAGCTCTTCATGAATAATGCAATGAATGTGGATAAATAGGACATTCGTTACTAAAATATATTCTGAATATTTTCTTCCTCTTCTTCTTGCCTGATTTTACTTCAGTGGGCAATTTCTGAGAGGATTTTTTTCTGAAATTCCCCAATTTTGTCCTGAATGGAGATCTTTCACATCTGGTAATGACTTTGCAGATTACATGGGCTATGACTGCTGTAAACCCAGAGCTAACACCAAAGCTGCTCAGAGGAGAGCATGCTGCACAGACCTTACACTTTGCATGACTACCTCTCCACACAGCTTCTCACATTAGTGAAGAAGGAACTATTTATTCGGCTACATACATTTGTGTGGCACTTGTGATACAGGGGAGCCAGGAAGCAGTGGTAGATGGGAAATATATAAACGGTAGGCTAATTAAGGTGTGGTTCCCTATAGACTAGGGAGGGTTGCTACATCTTAATTGGAGCACTGGTAGTTAATTAAGGCCCTGTCAGGAACCTAATAAACCCCTCCCTGCTTCAGGCAGTCAGGGGAGGAGGAGGAAGGAGAGAGGACTGGAGCTGAGATCTGAAAGACCAGAGAACCAAAGTAAGGGAGACCTTGCCTGGGCAGGGAGACTCGCTCCCCCAGTGTCTAAGGACTGAGGGTAACCCCACCCAAGGGGGAAGAGGATAAGAAACCTGCAGGTGTTGAGAGGGGCTGGGACTCAGAGTGAGGCACAAACCCAGACCTCTCCCCTGCTTCCCTCCTCTACCACCTTCCCGGGCCACTAGCGGGGCCTTTGGCACCCAAGAGCAGGGGCAAAGGGTGATGTTTTACCCTCCCTCCCTCCTCCTCAAAAAAGTGCAGGACCCACTGTGTGAACATCAGCCATCTTGTCACACACTTTACAGATAGATAGAAAAGATCTGGCAAAAGAGATTACAACCAACGTTCAAATATACTGGCAAAATGGTGAGATAGGGAGCACTAATCCCATTTTACAGACAGAGAACCGAGTCACAGAGGGATTAAGTGATTTGGCCAAGGTCAAACAGTGTGTGGCTAAAATGACCTCAGGTCATTTTCAGTCTGGTGCTTTATCCACTAGACCATTCTTCCATCCAGTTAGCTATTGGCCACCCTATTAGGCTCTTCCAAAGAGTTGGTGCAAAGAGTTTCTGCTGTTATGGCAGTTGCGATACTAACACCATCCTGGATGTAAAAGAGGTGAAAGTGGCTTTTTGTTCCAAGAGAACTAGGGTCTGGGGCAGCCATTCTTAGGCTATGTCTTCACTGCCAAAAAAAGTTGGGGTTTTACTGTGAGATAGTTAATATGCATTAGTTTTCTCACTGTAAAATCTAGTGGAGACAAGGCACAGGCAGCTTTTACAATGATGTAGCCATGTGAGGTCAACACTGTACCCACCCTTCACACTTGGGTTTGACCTCACCTAGGTACATCATGGTAAAAACTACAGTGCCTTGTCTGCATTATGATTTTAGAACTGAATGGCTAATGTTGGTTATCTCCCTGTAAAACATGCCTTTTTTTTTGGCAGTGAAGACATAGCATTGAGAGAACACGCATATATAAGCTGTGGTTTACAATTTGATTGTTGAGTGAGTTTCTGTTGAGGCCAAACACCAGGGAGGGTAAGTTTAGAGTAAACACAGTGTTATCAGAGCAGGCTGGGATTTCCTCATGCTTACAAACAGAGAAGAGGAATTAAACAAATATTGCTGGGGTGCCTAAAGGAGGCCAAAATAGGATAAGCACAATAATCTAATTGATGGGGCTTTGTGGAGGGAGAAGAGGTAGGTAAGTTTTTTGTTGTTGTTTTTTGGTTTGTGTGTGTGTCTATCTTCATAGAGATAGACATGGAGTCACAGTGCTGATTGAGAACTTCTTTTACCCAGTCACCAACTTTGGGGTCAAAATGACTTTCTAGTTTATTTTGTACATAAATTAAAATAATCCAGATTCCTCTGTCTCTTCCTTTTTCTACTATAGTTTTTGTCAATTTGCATTAAATATGATGAGCACAAAGGAACTTGAAGACATCCCCTCCAGCAACAAAACATACACATTTTTCAGCATGAGAGAGGATTAATCACAGATTATAATTACAGTACAAAAAGGAAAACGCTCATAACTAGAGTTGTGTCTTCTTTTTTGGAGTTAGCAGATTCCAAATAGTAGCTGTTTCTCCCCTGCCCGCGTAGCTCATACAGATCCAGATAGTTAATGTGAGATTGACCTCACCAGCTAATAATAGCTTGAGCTAATATAATAATTCGCGTAGAGTATATCATCTGCTTGCACTCATAAATAGGTCATGAGCATGAAGGAGACAACTTGACCAGTTTCTTGAACCATTTAAAATCTCTGTGAACAAATACTTTAAAAAAGAAACAACCAGCAAAAATGTTAATATCCATTTCAATACTTAAGTGAATAACTGTTACTTGGAATCCTTTTCTGATTGTATCCCTAGTAGGGTGACCAGATGTCCTGATTTTATAGGGACAGTCCCAATGTTTAGGTCTTTTTCTTATATAGGCTCCTATTACCCTCTCTCCCATCCCAATTTTTCACATTTGCTGCCTGGTCACCCTAATCCCTAGAGTCAGAGGTCATATAAAAGACTACTATGGCTATTTGAATTTCAAATCTGAGGGCTTGGCTACACTCGAAACTCCAAAGCGCTGCCGCGGGAGCGCTCCCTCAGCAGCGCTTTGAAGTGCAAGTGTGATAGCGATGCCAGCGCTGGGAGAAAGCTCTCCCAGCACTGCAGGTACTCCACCTCCCCGAGACGATTAGTTTACAGCGCTGGGAGCTGCACTCCCAGCGCTGGGGCAGTGTTTACACTGGCGCTTTACAGTGCTGTAACTTGCTGCGCTCAGGGGGGTGTTTTTTCACCCCCCTGAGTGAGAAAGTTGCAGCGCTGTAAAGCACCAGTGTAGCCAAGGCCTGAGAACAACTTGCTCTTTTGCTCCAAGACATTGGGTTGTACTAAGGTATCCCATTTTTGTTGCTCTTCTCTGGACTTTCGCCAGTTTGTCCACATCTTTCCTGAAATGTGGCTCCCAGAACTGAACACAATACTCCAGTTGTGGCCTAATCAGCACAGAGTACAGTGGAAGAATTACTTCTTTTGTCTTGCTTACAACACTCCTGCTAATACATCCCAGAACAATGTTTGCCTTTTTTTGCAACAATGTTACACTGTTTACTCATATTTAGCTTGTGATACACTATGACCCCCAAATCTCTTTCTGCAGTACTCCTTCCTAGGCAGTCATTTCCCATTTTGTACATATGGAACTGATTGTTCCTTCCCAAGTGGAGTACTTTGAATTTGTTCTTATTGAATTTCATCCTATTTACTGCAGACCATTTCTCCAGTTAGTTCAGATCATTTTGAATTTTAATCCTGTCCTCCAAAGCACTTGCAACCCCTCCCAGCTTGGTATTGTCTGCAAACTTTATAAGTATACTCTCTATGCCGTTATCTAAATCATTGATGAAGATATTGAACAGAACTGGCCCCAGAACTGATCCCTGTGGGACCCCACTTGATTACTAGCTATGCCTCCATGTACCATACTAAATAATATCTTTCTATTCTTGCTTTGTACATCCTTCAAATATTTGTCGACTGTTTTCATAGCCCCACAGCTTAGTCATCACTTAGCCTGAGGTCTTTTAATCTTTCATTAGAAATCAGCGTCACTAGCCTCCTGGATCTTTGTTGTTTCACAGATTAGATAGATTTCAGAATTAAAGTGTTTCTGGTTATTTGGAGCCAGATTTTCAAAGATATTTGGGCATCTAAACAGGCAGATAGGCACCTAGTGAAATTTTCAAAAGTGCCTAAACAGATCAGTTATCCAACTTCTGTTGAAATAATTGTCAATGGGACTTAGGTGCCTAATGTACTTAGGCACCTATTGGGATTTTTAAGATACCTATATGCATCTTTAGGTGCCCAAATACCTTTGACAAGCTGGCCCTTTGTCCCTGAATTTGCAATTGACTCTGCATGGAGCCCCAGTGATGTCAAGAATCAGGGCTTGGTGCTCAGCTATGAATAGTAATGATGAGTGCAGATGGCACCTCCACCAATTAATGGTATGTATCTGTACCTTAGTGTTAAGTTGTTGTCTTGTCTTGTATGTTATTGTGTTGTAAGATCTGTGCTGTGGGGGGTAGCAGGAAGTTCAGTCCTGCCTGTGCCTGCTGGAGTTGACACTTGCAGCATTCCAGTAAATCCCTGTGATTCTATAAGTGACTATTACAGTTGGTGGCAGCAGCTTCACGATGGCAAAAGCACTTCTGTTGAAAAGAAATTTGCTGACCATGTAGATGAGGCTGGAATCTGTGAGTACTTGAGAGACTTTTGAACTGTCGCTCTCTGAGACTGAATGGACTGATGAGAAAACTGCAGAGTACCTAGGAGTATCTTTGGATACCAAAGCATTTTGCCAGCAGCTGCCCAGTGTGGATCATAGTTGTTACAGACAATTACACAAACACTTATACAGTGACTAGGAGGCGGGGATTGGCCCTTTTGAAATACTGGGAGGAATGGCAAGCCAGGAGGTGGCAGGGAGGGGAACTCCTATATAGTTATTTGTGTGCATTGCAGAGATTGTTTGATAGGGCTTTCTCTGCACTACCCTGGCTGGGAGATGGCTTGAGTGAAGCAGAACCTATTGTGCTGAATCTGGAACTAGCAATGCAGAGAGAGGCCTATCCTCAGTGGCAGGCCATGAGGGAATCCTGAGTAAAAAGTCAATTTATAAACAGTTTATCAGAGGAACTTCATAACCTACCGGCTAAAGAGGATGACATACTGGATAAACTTATTGACTAGATTATTCAGAGTTCAAGATGTGGACAAAGAAACTGCTGCTTCTGTAATGGTATCATTTGTTAATTCCCAGCCCCAGGGTGACTCTTTCTTTAGCAGCTCTTTGAGAAAGGATTGCTAGGGAAGTGGCTAAAGAATTGGAGGATGTCCAGATGCAAGCTCATCACAGACGCCTTAAGGGTCAGCAGAGAGACTGTTTCCTGAATACCTGAATACCTGAATAGGTCTCATGCCAGATAACATTTACAAGTGATGTGGAGGTAAAGGTGGTTGGGGACAGAGTTGCCCAGGCAGAAAGAGGCCACACTAAAGGAAACTAGGAATTATTGCTGCAGTAGGGCCACCATCAGCAACTATTTAGAAAGAAGTCTATAAAGAGCTGCCCAGATACCTGATTCTATGTATCTGGAGACATCACTGACTGGAAAACCATAATGTTGTTGGACTCAGGAGCTGAAGTAAGTATGATTCATGGAGAATACCCAGGCCTGAAGGGGAAGAAGATTTATATGACAAGAGTTAAATGGAATTATAGAAATGTAAGGCTGGAAGGGAAGTTGATGACTATGAATCATCAGCTACTGCAGATAACAGGAGCTCCCTGAACTTGGGGTGTCTGCATAGTAAATGGACTTTCGTTGTGGTGACCAGTCTTTCTAGAGCTGTTCTGGGAGAGGATTTCATCCAAGGGAATCCCCAAATTCCTGGGGTATTAATAGAGTGAACATGTCCCTGGACAATATCCAAATACCCCTGCTGGATGTGGGGAGGAGAAAGTGTGGACCCTGGGGGGCAACTTTTGGAGCCTTAGAGATGTGTCTGCCATGCCTATGGAAAGACAGAGAAGAACTGCTCCCTGTGGCTCAGAATAAAGTTGTGGTAAAGCCAGGTCCTCATGCGGTAATACCCCTAAGGATAAAGGACTGCTGCAGTGAACCTGTAAGTGTTTGAAGCTACCAGTATCCGGTCAGGATTTCTGTTTACCAGAACTCTGTTTTGAGCTGGACTGAAGGGTGAATTCTGGGTAAGAACAATTACTGTGACTGACCAGGAAGTGCAGCTAGTGAAAAATCTGACCATGGGCTAGTGTCTCAAAGGCTATCACAGGTGCAGAGCTCAAGAGCTGTGAAGCAGCCCAATCAATAAAAGAGCTAGGGTTGATTTGACAGAAGTATCCATAGAAGGCAATACAAGGAAATGATTACAACAGCTGTTCTTATGGTATGCTAGTGTGTTCTCCAAAATAATGAAGAGCTTGGCAGATATGATTGGGTGCAACAGTGGATTGTGCTTAAGCCAGGAAGTGTTCCTGTGAGGCAGCCCCCACATCACATTCCCCTGGAGTATCAGGTTGCAGGGAAAGAAAAGTTCAATTTCATGCTGGAGGATGGCAATCTACATCACCCTGGGCACTCCCAACTGTAATTTTGAAAAAGCCCAATGGAGACTTGAGGATATGTGTTGACTATGGGAGACTTAATTCACAGACAGTTCAAATTAGTTACCCACTTCCCTGCAGAGCAGACACCCTGAATAAGATATAAGAGCAAAATATTTTAGCAGTTTTTATATCAACAGATTAAAGTGGCAACAACCACTGAGTCAGGAGGCTCAGGCCCTCCGGCAGGGCGGAGCAGTAATAACAAGCTCCGGCCTCCTCAGGCCAGGGAGAGGGGGAGTCTGCCACCCAGGAGTTGGGTGGCAGGGGGGACGCAGGCCCACCCACTCCACTGCATCCCAGCCTGGGGCCCTAGCAGCAGCTGACGATCCGCTGCTTCGTCAGTGGGGATCCTGGCCGCAACACACTGACATAGGCTCTGGTAGTGCTGCAGCCAGACTGGGGTCAGCTGCCCCCGGGCCACTTCCACACTCCCCCTCGGGCCCTACCTGGGTCCTGGTGTTGGCCTCTGAGGGGTCCAGGAGCATGGGTTCGTCGCGGCAGGGGTTGGACAGCAGGTCCAGCAGCTCCTCCGGGTAGCGGGCACAGGGTAGCTCCGGCAGCTCCTCTGGGTAGCGGGCACGGGGTAGCTCTGGCCAGCCTGGGTGGCTGCCTTGGGCTGCAGGAGCTTCCCAGTCTCGGGCTCCCCTAGGGACGTCTGCTCTCTCCGGCAGCTGGGCTCCTACTGAGCTCTGAGGGCCAGCCTTTATAGTTCTGAGTTGCCGCCTGACCCTTTGAGGGGCGGGCTCCGAGCTCCCTAACTCCGACCACTCTGGCCTCCGAGTGGGCTCTTCCTCCTCCGGGGCGGAGGGGAGCCACACCGCCTCACTACAGACATCCTATGCACTGCAGAATGCCTTTTGGATTCATGAATGCACCAGAGACATTTCAGAGGGTAGTAAATGATCTACCCCAAGTTGTGAGAACTGAAGACATCTTCACATATTTAGAGGAATTAATTTGTTTCCACAGGAGACTGTAGGAACATTTGGTAGGAATGGAAATGGTGTAAAGCTTTCTAGAGAAGTTTCAAGAAACAAATGTCATTTTTCAAGGAATCGCATCACCTTCCTAGGATATATAGCTGGTGAGGATGGGTTGTAGCTTGAACTGCAGAAACTGAATGTATAAAGGGACTGGAAGGTTTGTCCAAACTTGGAGAAGGAAGAGTGGTCTGTAGGCCTGCACAGATTCTACAGAAGATTTGTAATACATTTTGCAGAGAGGGCAGAGCCATTATACCAGCTAACTATGAGTGACTTTGTCTGGACAGAGCATCACCAAATAGTGTTTGCATCACTAAAGGAAGGACTTCTAGTCTAAGCTGTGCTTAAATTCCTTGATCCATCTTCTCAATTTGTGGTGACCTGTGCTGTCTCAAAGGTTGCTGTCAGATTTGAACAAATTGATGAGCTTGGTAAGTGCAGACTGCCAGGTGCTAAGATATGGGATGTGGACCTGAGGCTGAAAAGGATCCTAATGGGAGCAGGAAAGAATCCACTGATTATCCTTCATGTGGGAACAAATTATACGGCTAGATTCTCGCTGGAACGTATCAAGGGAGACTATGCCAGGCTGGGGAAGACGCTTAAGGAAATCAAGGCTCAGATGATCTTCAGTGGGATTCTGCCTGTTCCTAGAGAAGGGCAACAAAGGTGTGACAAGATTATGATGATCAACAGATGGCTCAGGCAGTGGTGCTATAAGGAGGGCTTTGGGATGTATGGCCACTGGGAGGCATTCATGGACAGAGGACTGTTCTCTCGGGATGGACTTCACTTGAGTAGGGAGGGAAATAGACTTCTAGGATGGAGGCTGGCACAACTGATTAAGAGAGCTTTAAACTAGGAATTTGGGGGAGATGGTTGGGAGATGTCCAGGTAATCTCCATGCCAGATTTTAACACTGAGAGGGAAGACAACGAAGTAAGAAAGGATACAGCTGTGGGTAGGAGAATGGACATAAGGAAGGGTAGTGTAGATACCAGTCTAATAGGTGATACTGGCAGTAGACTGTCTGTGCCTAATCGGGTAAAGAATGTGAGCAAAGCAAACAGCAAAAATTAAGATGTTTGTACACTAATGCGAGGAGCCTAGGTAACAAAATGGGGGAACTACAGCTACTGGTGCAGGAAGTGAAACCAGATAGTATAGGGATAACAGAAACATGGTGGAATAGTAGTCATGACTGGAGTACAGGTATTGAACGGTATGTGCTGTTTAGGAAAGATAGAAATAAAGGCAAAGGTGGTGGAGTAGCATTGTATATCAATGATGAGGTATACTGTAAAGAAATAAGAAGTGATGGAATGGATAAGACAGTCTGTCTGGGCAAAAATTACATTGGGGAAGAAAGCTACTAGAGCCTCCCCTGGGATAGTGCTTGGGGTGTGCTATAGACCAGTGGGATCTGATTTGGATATGGATAGAGATCTCTTTAATGTTTTTAATGAAGTAAATACTGTTGGGAATTGTGTGATCATGGGAGACTTTAACTTCCCAGATATAGACTGGAGGACAAGTGCTAGTAATAATAATAGGGCTCAAATTTTCCTGGATGCGATAGCTGATGGATTCCTTCATCGCGTAGTTGCTGAACCAACAAGAGGGGATGCCATTTTAGATTTGGTTTTGGTGAGTAGTGAAGACCTCATAGAAGAAATGGTTGTAGGGGACAACCTTGGTTTAAGCGATCATGAGCTAATTCTCTTCAAACTAAATGGAAGGATAAAAAAATAGATCTGTGACGAGGGTTTTTTATTTCAAAAGTTCCTTCAAAAATTTAAGGAAATTAGTTAGGGAAGTGGATTGGACTGAAGAACTTGTGGATCTAAAGGAGGAGGAGGCCTGGAATTACTTCAAGTCAAGGTTGCAGAAACTATCAGAAGCCTGCATCCCAAGAAAGGGGAAAAAATTCATAGGCAGGAGTTGTAGACCAAGCTGGATGAGCAAGCATCTCAGAGAGGTGATTAATAAAAAGCGGAAAGCCTACAAGGAGTGGAAGATGGGAGTGATCAGCAAGGAAAGCTACCTTATTGAGCTCAGAACATGTAGGGATCAAGTGAGAAAGGCCAAAAGCCATGTAGATTTGGACCTTGCAAAGAGAATTAAAATGAATAGTAAAAGGTTCTATAGCAATATAAATAAGAAAACAGAGAAAGAAGAAGTGGGACTGCTAAACACTGAGGATGGAGTGGAGGTTAAGGATAATCTATTCATGGCCCCATATCTAAACAAATACTTTGCCTCAGTCTTTAATGAGGAGCTTAGGGATAATGGTAGGATGACAAATGGGACTGAGGATATGGAGGTAGATATTATCACAGCCAAGGTAGAAGCCAAACTCAAACAGCTTAATGGGACTAAATCAGGGGGCCCAGATAATCTTCATCCAAGAATATTAAAGGAACTGGCACATGAAATTGAGAGCTCACTAGCAAGAATTTTTAATGAATCTGTAAACTTGGGGGTTGTACCATATGACTGGAGAATTGCTAACATAGTTCCTATTTTTTTAAGAAAGGGAAAAAAAGTGAGCTGGGTAATTACAAGCCTGTTAGTTTGACATCTGTAGTATGCAAGGTACTGGAAAAAAATTTGAAGGAGAAAGTAGTTAAGAAAATTGAGGTCAATGGTAATTGGGACAAAATACAACATGGTTTTACAAAAGGTAGATTGTGCCAAACCAACCCGATCTCCTTCTTTGAGACGGTAACAGATTTTTTAGACAAAGGAAACACAGTGGATCAAATTTATCTTGAGTTTAGTAAGGCATTTGATACGGTTCCACATGGGGAATTATTAGCTAAATTGGAAAAG
Organism: Mauremys reevesii; assembly: GCF_016161935.1. Classification (NCBI taxonomy): domain Eukaryota; kingdom Metazoa; phylum Chordata; order Testudines; family Geoemydidae; genus Mauremys; species Mauremys reevesii. The sequence goes on along the minus strand of NC_052624.1, from coordinate 114,944,905 downwards.
ATAGGGATCAATTTGAAAATTGAAAGGTGAAGAAGGAACTGGTTAAAGGGGAGACTACAATGGGTCATACTGAAAGGTGAACTGTCAGGCTGGAGGGAGGTTACTAGTGGAGTTCCTCAGGGATCGGTTTTGGGACCAATCTTATTTAATCTTTTTATTACTGACCTTGGCACAAAAAGTGGGAGTGTGCTAATAAAGTTTGTGGATGACACAAAGCTGGGAGGTATTGCCAATACAGAGAAGGACCAGGATATCATACAGGAAGATCTGGTTGACGTTGTAAACTGGAGTAATAGTAATAGGATGAAATTTAATAGTGAAAAGTGCAAGGTCATGCATTTAGGGATTAATAACAAGAACTTTTGTTATAAACTGGGGACTCATCAGTTGGAAGTAACAGAGGAGGAGAAGGACCTTGGAGTATAAGTTGGTCACAGATGACTATGAGCCGCCAATGTGATATGGCCGTGAAAAAAACTAATGCGGTCTGCGAGGTATTTACAGTAGAGATAAGGCAGTGTTAGTACCGTTATACAAGGCACTGGTGAGATCTCATCTGGAATACTGTGTGCAATTCTGGTCTCCCATGTTTAAAAAGGATGAATTCAAACTTGGACAGGTACAGAGAAAGGCTACTGGGATGATCCGAGGAATGGAAAACCTCTCTTATGAAAGGAGACTCAAAGAGCTTGGCTTGCTTAGCCTAACCAAAAGAAGGCTGAAGGGAGATGATTGCTCTCTATAAATATATCAGAGGGATAAATACCAGGGAGGGAGAGGAATTATTTAAGCTCAGTAGCAATGTGGACACAAGAACAAATGGATATAAACCGGCCATCAGGACATTTAGACTTGAAATTAGATGAAGGTTTCTAACCATCAGAGGAGTGAAGTTCTGGAATAGTCTTCCAAGGGGAGCAGGGGGGCAAAAGACATATCTGGCTTCAAGACTAAGCTTGATACATTTATGGAGGGGATGGTATGATGGGATAGCCTAATTTTGGCAATTAATTGGTCTTTGACTATTAGTGGTAAATATGCCCAATGGCCTGTGATGGGATGTTATATGGAGTGGGATCTGAGTTACTACAGAGAATTCTTTCCTGGGTGTCTGACTGGTGAGTCTTGCCCACATGTTCAGGGTTTAGCTGATCATCATATTTGGGGTCTGGAAGGAATTTTCCTCCAGGGCAAATTGGCAGAGGCCCTGGGTTTTTTCGCCTTCCTCTGCAGCATGGGGCATGGGTCACTTGCTGGAGGATTCTCTGCACCTTGAAGTCTTTAAACCATGATTTGAGGATTTCAATAGCCCAGACATAGATTAGGGGGTTATTACAGGAGTGGGTGGGTGAGATTCTGTGGCCTGAAATTGTGCAGGATGTCAGATTAGACTATCATAATGATCCCTTCAGACCTTAAAGTCTATGACTCTATTGGCTTTTGGAGGTTGCAAGTTAAATGAGCAGGAAACCAAATATTTGGCTACAGAAATGAAGCTTCTGGCTATTGTGAAGGCCCTCCAGCCCATATTCCCTATTTACTAGGTGTGGAATTTACACTGTACACAGAACACCGTGCCCTGCAGTGGCCCCTTATGAAGCACAATGCAGAAGGATGCCCATAGAGATTGATTCACAAACTGTCTGAATAAGCATTCACAGTACACCATTAACCTAGAAAGCAAATTGTGTTTGCAGATGCTCTCAGCTAGACGAGGGCAGCGAGAATAGACTCAGCCTAGACTTGTGAGGACACTGAGTTATGTTCAGTGCACCAACAGATCTACCGAAGGAGACCCAGACTGGGGAGATTCAAAGCAGTACAGGACCCAGGATCTGGCTACCAACTTGCTGATTTATGAAGGCAACATTGGTCTGGAGTGTCTTCATGATGACGAAGGAGCAGGCCACCTGGGGTATGAACATACACGAAGTCGGGCATTTGACAGATTTTATTGGCTGGGCATGGCTGCAGATGTTAAAGATGGGGTACTTTCCTATCTTACCCATCAAGGAAGGAAAGCACAGGGAAGGAGAAGCAGAAGTCCTTTAGAGGAATTAGCCCTAGGAGTTCATACAGAATTACTTGTAAGATCCACACCAGAAACAGTAGCTGGAAATCAGTATTTGCTGGTAGTGTACGATACTTTCTCAAAGCCTGTGGTATGCAACCACTGAAGATAAAGACTGAGGCAGTTATGGCTGCATTGACGGAACATGTGATATTGCATTTCAGCCCATCAACCTGCATCTGCAGTGATAGGGGAAGGAATTTGAATCAGTTATTATACTAGGTTTGCTGGCCGGTCAGATAACCCAGGTGAGGACCAGTGTTGCCCACCCTGTAAGTAATGGAGGAAGGGAGATAGTAAACTGCACCGTTGGTTCCATGATTAGACTCTTAATCAGTGAAGACTTATGAGACTGGGATACGAAGACACCTCTTGTCATCTTTGCTCATAACATGGCACTCAACTATCGAGATTATTTCTGGACTCCACAAACTCTTGCTTCTATATGACTTGATGGTCCAGCAGCAATAACCAACAGGCCCCTCTGCACCTGCACAAGTGAGAGTCATGGTAGAGCCTTGGAGAAGGTGGAGGAACAGGAGAGCTGGAAATGAGCATGCCAGGCACCAGGAAATAGAATTACATGCCCATCCAGGAAAGAGAAGGTGTGTCCACACAACTGGAAAAAGTAGACAGGAAAAAATCCCAAACTTTCCTCCTTTTTGGAGAGGATCTTGCACAATAATTAAAAAAACCTAAACTACTTATTCTTGCTGATACAAAAAGGAAGAGCTCGCCCTTTGTAGTGCATCAAGAACTGGTGCACAGATTCAGTGACAAATGATGCTCAACAAATATCCCAGAGGGATGCAGGTTCCTGTGGCTCATAATGGGGGACTGGTTGTGGAGAATGAATTGCCCTAAGTGTTCTTGGGACCGTAACACATTGCAGTATTCAACAGACTACAGTGGATAGATGTAAAGATGTGCATGGCTCACATCCACCATCTAGACTGAATTAAAAGTGATGGCTCCAGGGCTGAATATAGAACTCAAAACAGGCAGACCAACATGGAACCTGAGTGGATGGCAGGCTGCCTGGATTGCTAGGAACTACTGATTTAAGTTCATATTCATCTAGAAGGAGGAAAGTTGTAATCATCAGGGCAGATAGCACCTCCACCAATAGATGGTGCTGTATCTTACCTTTAGTGTTAAGTTGTTGTCTTGTATTATGTTATGTTGTTGTATTAGATGGGGGAGGGGAGGGAAGGATTTAGCAGGAAGTATGTCCTGCTGGTGTGTCCTGGAGTCGGTATTTTGTGTTTCATTAAACCTGTGATTTTTATTTGCAAGTGTTTCAGAATACAATCTTTCAGGAGAGCCCCAGAGCTACACAGAAAGGAGCTATCATCTCCTCACTCCTGGATGTGATGTCTTTGCAGCTGCATTGACCTATTTCTGCAGCCATATTGCATGGCAAACTCGTGTTTAATTTGCCATCTACTACCATTTCAGGTAACTTTAAGCATAACTTTAAATTATTTCCCCACCCCTATAATACAGGTATTTAGGATTATTTCTCTTCAGACATACTAGCTAGTGTTTTTCTAAGATTAGCCTAATTGTGTTTTCTGCCCATGTTTCCAATATCACCGGCTCCCTTTGTATCTGTTTCTCCTGACCAGTATTTCCACTTTCTCCTAATTTAGGAACAACTAATACTGCAAAATATTTGTTCATATTTTTAAATTTGTTCCCACTGCTTTGCTTTCACAGAATAGCCTGATGGAATATTTACCGGGTGGAATATTCACTAAAACAGCAAATTTTAAGTAAATATTAAAGAATAGCCATGGAAAATGAATTTTTTTTATTCATAAATCTCCCAGAAATTTAATTCAAAGACTTATGTTCATCCTATCATCAAAAAGAAACATATAATGTAAAACCTATATATCCAGTTAAAACTGACCAACACAGCTAAAATTTTCAGTATCATATACTCACAATGAAGTATTCATGTACACCATACAGACCAACAGTCATTCATGGAAATTCTTTGTAGAAATAAGACATGGCCAAACTGCAGGGTCTCTTGGTGACCCTGATGAGTCTGGTAGGTACTTGGTACAGATGAAAGGAGTGAGTCATCAATAGACTCCACCAAATCCAGAGAGTTATTGCATTGCGTGGGGATCCTATGTAGCTGTGCAAAATCCAAGTCTGAAGTTTTTGGAGCCATCAGAGTCCACCAGCACCTCCAGATTGACCTTGGATATGGTGGCATGTCAGATCTGCAGGGGGAGATGGAGGTGCATTGGGTCCTGCAGAGCTGTTGCCAAAGTGCTGGTGGATAGATACTGATGCTGGATGCTGAACAGAGTGGGAGAGCACTACCCCAGCCTGGACCCCTTCGTTACGGGTGGGAGTTGGGGTTCCCAACAGGGTTGCAGATTGGACCTTTGGCAGGGCTGCTTGACATGAAGTGTCCCAGTTTCCTGCAGTATAAGCATAGACGTGATGCCCAGCAATGAGATTTCTCTGTATTGTAGAGGCAGGGTTGAGCCTGACTTGTGTGGGCTTGGGCTGTAGAGAAGGTGATTGGGGAGGGGGAGAGGGCTGGAGCCAAATGGGGTGGGGTAGGAGACTGGTCCTTTTTCTTGATGGCATTCTGTCGAGAGGTCGTCGATTTTTATGCTAAGGTCAATCAAGGCATCCAGGCCGAGTGGGGATCCACCTGCTCCAGCTCATCTCTGATATCGTCATTTAGATTGAGGCAAAAGTGATGGCATCGTGCGGCCTTCTCCTACTTGGTGTCTGCTACCAAACGGAACTCCATGGCATACTTAGCAACAGGCCGGCACTTCTGCCACAACATCAGCGGGGCAGGCTTAGCTGTATGCTCACAATTCAGGTCACCAAAGATCACAGCCAGGGCTTGAATGAAGTTCTCAAGCTGTCCCAGAAGCAGGCTTGCTTTCTCTAGGGGTGGGAACACCCACGTTGGAGCCTGCCGAGTCAGCAGGCTGATAATCAGTCCCACTCTGGTTTGGTCAGTGGGGAATGACAATGGGCGCAGCAGAAATAAGGGCTGGCTTTAATTAAGAAACCCTCAAAATTTGTCACAATCTCCATTAACCTTATCAGGCAGGGGAGTGCACCACTGCCTGCTGCACTGTGTGCCTGTAAGGCAGTGACCTGGACCAGCAAGGGTTTGTAAGTCATCCATTATATCCAACAAGGAAATATTGGCCAGGGAGACGCCCATTCTAGCTGCCAGGCTGGACCCTTTATTAACTCTTGTTCTTTCTTGTTGCAGCTGCTCACACAGTCGGTGACCGGGACTTGGGCAGTCGTGCCTAATGGCTGGAGCAGGCATCGATAGGTAGGAATCAGAGTCCAGGGTCATAATTGGGTTACCTGGAGTGAGGCAAGCCTGGAGCAGGACTGGAACAAACGGGCACAGGAGCTATTGCAGCTGTGGGTGAATGCTTTGAGCAGTTAGTGACCTGCTGCTGGGCTGAAGAGCAAGCCTGCCAGCTTCCTCAGCCAATCAGGTGGGACAGTCCATCAAGTGGTTTAGCTGAAATAGTTCAGCCGTGCTCATTCGGTTGTCAGGAGTCTGAGCACAAGCTCCTGACAACTCTGGAGAAAAGTAGCAATAATAAGGTAGTGTATATGCAGCAAAACCAACCAACCAAAACCTTGTAGCAAGTGAGTCTTGGAGCCAAGGTCTATGGACTTGGGTGCATGGGGCTCATGCAATGGCACTAAAAAAAAGCTGAGTAGACATTCAGGCTTGTGCTGGAGCTCGGGTGGGTTTTGGAGCCCCAGCCTGAATTCTACATGGCTATTTCTAGTACCATAACACAAGCCCAAATCTGTAGACCTGAGCTCTGAGACTCCCAGCTGCAGGGCTGGCGGGGTTTTTTTTTTTTTTGCCATGTAGACTTAGCCTAAAATTAAGATGAAAAAGGGAAGAAAGTCACTTTTTCATAAATTAATTGATTCCCCTCTTTTCAATCACTGATTTGCTCCCGCCCTGTCACTGGACCCCCAATCGGATTTGACTTACCTATCTCCACAGCGAATCTGTTAGCGCATCCATGCATAGAACAAAAGCTTAGTTGAGGGTTATTTGTGTACTATTTTATTCTAGTGGGGGTGAGTACTAATCACATCACCAAGATATCTGAGGATCTTAAGCATTACAACTAGCATCCATCATGCAAGCTTCCTCTTCCATTCTTCTCACAAGATGGAAACTTACTTGGAATTTGTAAATGATATGCTATGTGTTTTGTGTTAATGAGTGCAAGTTCGAAGAAGTGTGATTTGCACTTGTAATGGACTAAGTATTGCTGGGCCTGTAATACCTGTGATCTGTGATTGAAATAATTTTGGACAAGCTGTTAAAAAAGGGCAGCTATTAGAAAAATGCTTAGAGGTTTTGAATGTTAGAAATGGTCAAGTGCATGAGATAAGAAATGTATCACATGGATCTGCAATATTTTATATATGTCATGGTGGTGTGTAGGAAGGATGGGTAAATTATATTGCTTATTTTTGTTACTCATAGGTATTTTATCTACAGGAAACCATATATCAGCAGCTTCAGTTAAAATTTTGGACAAAGTTTCAGGTCAGTTCTTATGTAAAGATGAACAATGGCCTCATGTTTTAGTATATTAATTCCCATGGTGTTATTGGTAATTACTGTAAGATTTCCCAGTTGAAGGACCCCAGGCATTGCAAGAGACAAAGTTAAAACTTTCTTTCATTACTTTGTGTTTTACACTTTATTGTAATACTTGTTTAGATGTTTATTAAGGCTGTATTTAGTTGATTCCACACCTCTCGGTAACGTTGAGGTAAGTTTCTTATAAAATTGTCTATACTTTAATGCATGGTGCTCAATTGAGCAAAATACACACAGAATTGCCTCACCACAGCTTCACGTGATCAGAATGTTAAATACTACAGAAATTGCGCTAAAATTAATATTTTTGCTCCACTTTAAGGGTTGACAAATCTAAGCATTTCCTCAAAATCCATATTACTCTATGTATACATTTAAAAAAGCCAGACTCCGAGAAAGTTCCTGCAGGTACATTGAGAACCTCTCTTGTCAACCGTCAACCCGGTATCAAGGCTATTTAATGATCAAATCAAGATTTGTAGGCACCATAGCTTGTACATCTTTTCTCAGAAGATTTTAATCTTTGTCCTTGCCTTCCAGTGGAGGTTTTTTCAAAGCATCTTCACTTAATAAATGCTTTTCAACAAGGCTTCAGCAGCAGTGAAAGTGTGCTTGAGCTGCAATCCTGAGTCCTTATCAGCTGTATAGTGATCAGGTGAAGGAATAATTGATTTCAATCAGCAACACCTGTTTTTTTAATTGCTCAAGTGATTATAATTCAATAATAAAAAGCCAATTTAGCTATCTTAACTCAGATTGCATTAACCTCTGATATACAGTATAACAGTGAACTTGCAATCGGCTAAATTACTTTCACAAAACAATTGCAAATACATTCTGACTTTATCTTGGGTTTGTTTGGCAGTTAAAGATCTTTGTGTTCTCAGTTGAAAAAGCTGCATTTCTTTCTATTGGGTGGGCTAAAATTATTCTTCTGCTAGCTAGGAGGGCTCAAGTTTAAGGCCTAATACCAAGATCACTGAAGTTCATAGAAATGCATGCTTCCATTGACTTCAATAGGCTTTGGATCATGCTCTTGGGGCCCTACAGTGGTTAGGGATAGTGACCCTTCAAACCGTAGCTATATAGATTGCTTTGATGTTGCAGGTGGTCCAGAGTGGTGACACAGAAGAGTCTCAAGATGCTTCCCAAGTGGAAGAGGAGTGAGTGTAAGGTAGGCTCTGCCCCTGATATCTGAGTGGAACTAGCCAAAGTTGTATAGCAAATGGGGAGAACCATGCCAGATATTTAGTTTCACAGTCACTGCCCCCAACTAGCCAATAAGTAGAAAGGTACAAAATTCACAATTTTGGTTTCACAGACGTTCATCTGACCATTTTGATGTGAGAAATTTTGCATCATCTCAAATTTCTGCTTCATTTGCAGTTTTGATGAAATAACTTCTTTTCAGTGAGAAACTAGTTAACACAAATGTTCACAATTTTAGTTTGAAAACTACCTTCACCCAGCAATGAGCCAAGTTCCCATCTAATTATTTTTCTATTAAACCCAATTTTACTGGAAAATGGACCTGTTTTCACTGGGAAAAAAATTCTCAAATGTGCTTATTTCAGTGACATTTACCATAAAACTGAGCTCATTTGGATGGATTCATACTGAAATGTTCAAATTTTTCAATTTCGGCTACTTTTGCATTCCATTATGAATGCTTTGCTCCCCTCTACCACTAACTGGACTGATCGGCTGCTTCATGTGCAGCTGGCCAATGGAGAATATGTTGGGATGGAATAAATGTGTCAATGTGACCAATCCAAGCCTTTAGTATGACTATTCTGAAAAGTGCGGAGTATAATGGTCAGTTTTGCCTCCAGTTTCAGGACTGGGAAGAAGTGACATAACATCAGGGTAGAGAAAAAAATGATCTAGGAGACTGGTATGCCTAGTGTCAATCCAGCCAGCAGCCTGGATTTATATTATATGCTATGAAGTGGAAGTACCATGTATAAACCACTCTTTTTGCCTCTCATTTCTGAGCCAGTCAGAGATGGGAGTGCTAGGGGAGGGAAAGGTTGTTAATTATGCATTTCTATAGTTCCTCCTTCTGGCAGATTAGAAGCAGTGATGACTGAGCTTTGAAAAGTGTTAAATCAAACCCAGCCTCTCAGAGGACAAGGCATGTACACAAGTTTATGGTAGTCTACTTTGTTAGGGTGGCCCTGTTAGAGAATATCTGTCTGGGATTGTAGAAATGCAATGGTGGCGGCTGAAAAAGGAAACTAGAAACAAAGGCATTCCTTAAAAGTACTTCAAAGACAAGAACTTTTCATTATTCTGGACACCATTCTGCTGGACATTTGATTATATTGTATAGATGGTGTCCCCAAACCTACCCATCCACTGTCTTTTATTTAAATGGCTCTCAAATCTCAGGGAAAACCATTGTTTCCTGGCATTACAAAGCTTTGTGTTATGGAGATACCTATGACAGGGCAATACAGAGGCATCTAGCATGCATGCCATATAATAAGCCCACCCACAGAGGGGAAAAAATGTGGTTCGGCATTGAAAACTGACTATAAAACTTGCATCATGGGGCTCCATGATTTCTGTATCAAATACACTCCCTTCACAGATAAACAGATGTGGGGTTTTTTTGTTTGAGTTTTTTGTGTTTTTTTACTGCCATTCTACAAACTTGACCTGGGTTCTGAGCATCTGAGTGTATTATTGTTTGTTATTTATTCATGGAATTACTAACGGTAACCAGTAGTAAATTTCTGCAGGCCAAATTGTGCAAATTAACACCTGGGTGACTCCATTGATCCAGATTCTGAGTTCTCTTAGAGCAGTGATACTCCCTCAGGGATATGTGTACCCCTGAGGGTATGCAAAGGTCTTCCAGGGGGTACTCAACTTCATCTAGATGAGTGTTTCTCAACCTGGGGATTGCAGCCCCGAGGGGGATCATGGGACAGGTTTAGGGATGTCACAAGTGCAGGGTCGGCATTAGGGACTGGAAAGCAGGGCAGTTGCCTGGAGCCCCATGCCACAGGGCCCCCCGCGAAGCTAAGTTACATGCTTCAGCCCCTGCCACCTGGGGCTCAGGTTTCAGACAAGGCTCACAAGTGAAAAACCGCCTCAAGTATTGCAGTGAAATGCAAGTACAATATTTATATTCCAATCAGTTTATTTTGTAATTGTATGGTAAAAATTAGACAGGAAGCAATTTTTCAGTACTAGTGTGTGGTGATACTTTTGTATTTTTATGTCTGATTTTTGTAAGCAAGTAGTTTTTAAGTGAGGTGAAACTTGGGTCCGCAAGACCAATCAGACTCCTGAAAGGGGTATAGTAGTCTGGAAAGGTTGAGAACCACTGACTTGGAGCACTGTGACACCAGACCCAGTGGAAATATCCACAGAAAGAGTGAAGTCTCATAAGATCAGGACCCAGTGCTGTCTCAGTGACTTGCCCACATCTCTGGAACACCTTTATGGAACAGATGAGAGCAACCACAAATCACACCATCTTTAGTACTAAATTCAAGTCTCACAGCTTTCACTTGGTTTTCCCACTTTTTTTAATCACTCCCTTACTCCTTTATGAAGTTATATGAAAGTGAATATGGGGAGAATAAAAGATAGACCTAGGTTGATTACATTACATATTGAGTAATATACTTCTGCAAGGCACTCAGGTACTGGGATGATGAGTGTGACATTAATTTCTAGAGCCAGGCAGTGTAAATCAGGAGAATCTACACTGAAGGTAATGGAGTTGCACTAATCTGTAACTGGTTTAAGTCAGATCAGAATCAGGCTCTTTGTCTTTAAATTATGCCCACAGTAGGCTTGCACGGGTGTAGGAGGCATTGCTCCAAGTCAGTCTTTTCTGCAGAACTAACGGGAATAAAAGGAATGATTTAATCACTAAAGTCAACAGATATGACTGTATTACACACAGGGAGTAGATACAAGTAATTTTTAAATTGTCAGAACACAATAGCACTACAAACTGTTTCAAAACCAAATAATGTGAGAAACATTAGTGCAAAATGCAGCATGCTCTGCGGTGTGGCTAACACGTTATTTTTACTGACATTTGGGCTTGGTAGCATATTACATCAAGTTGATCAAATAATTTGTAGCAAATAAGTTCCTTGTCCAAATAATTTAGCCCTTTTTCTGTCTGCACAAGCCGATTGCAGTTTTCTTGGGTTCATTCATTATTTGATTTTTAAAATTTTTTTTTATTATTGTTGTGTTGTACTGTATGGGTTAATTGCAAACTGCTTGCTATGAGATTTCAATACCTGATATTCAAAATGTGATGCATGTTGGTTACTTATGGTATGTCAAATACATTTCTTGTTATTGTCTATGTTGTATGAGTGTAACTTTTATGAGCCAGAAGGCTTGCAAAAGTCACTGGGGCTTTGAATCTCTCAGGGGAAAGTAGCACTTTAAGGCAATGTAGCTGTGAATTCTAGAAAATCAGAGCTAATCTAAGAGGGTTTTTTTGCAATATTTGCTCAGTTTTGAAATTATATTATCAGTGAAGATGTCTGGTTCTTACTAGAATATTGTCACTGACATTGCCAGAAACTTTCTTCATCTTACGTAACACAGTTGTATCACAGCTAGATCAGCAAAGGGGCTAATATGACTTTACCAGTCACACATGCCATGTACATAGCTATGAACTGCAACTGTGCTCCAGCTTTACATTTCTGAGACTCGAGCCTCCCTCTCTGCAGAACCAGTGGTCATTTTGTGAAGAAAGTTGATGCAGCAACATATGGGGCAGCTAAACATGGTGTTCTCTCTCAGGGAGAACTTACTTTTGTGGTTTGTTGTTTCCTTTAGTCAGTAAGACATTGAGACTGAGAGTATGTGGTTGCTTTTTGTGCATGGCAAAAGCAAAATAATACAGTATACAGTTAGGTCTATTTAACCTTTTGTGGCCCGATTTCTGTTTGTCAAAAAGGGAGTAAATGACTGAGTAATTTTAAATTATTTGTAAGTGACGTAGGAATTACTGAACTCTCAAAATATCCTCTTGCCTTTTTGGTGGAAACTGAGGTACTTTGCTCACAGAGATGTTTATGCTTTCCTTAAAGAAATGATAGCAGCAATTAGGATGAGAGAATTCAGAAGCTTCCTGTGTTTCCCAAGTAACATGAAACTGTTCCCTGTGAGAGAGACATTTAGGCTGGCAGCACAAGAGCAGAGCTGAGTCATTGATTTGTATATGGGTAGACTGATTGCACTGGTATAATTTTATATAGGACCATGATATTTGTTTGGGTTTTATATCCACAGGGTGACAACTGACCCTAGCTGGGGCCAACAAATGGGATACATCTCCCAGTGGTTTTGGAATAAAATATTCAGAGTAGTGGAGCCTGACATGGACAGGACAAGAGTCAGTTCCTGAGATAAAAGTCCATCTGGTCCATAACCAGGCCTGCCCTTTACTCACAAAGACCTGGGAAGCCTCTTCAGCTCCCAAGAGTAGACAAATGGTCAGTTCTTGGTGCAAACCAAAGCCCATGTAGTTTGTCTCAACTGATTGTTGCTATCTCCAGGGGGGCAGAGTTAAGGCTGTGTGAGGGTGTGGTATGAGAGGCTTTACCCTAGCTCTGTAATTCCTGGACTTCAGAAGTTGAAATTTAGCTTTGTTTCCTGATGGGGGAAGGGTCAGACGGGTGTGGTGGGTATTTCTAGAACGATGCATTTCCTGACATTTCAGTTTTGTTTAATTGTGCGTATTTCCTGGTTATGACAGGTTTGAACCTGGGCTGCCACATGCTGGAAGGGCATGAAGGACTTGCTAAGCTTCCTTAACTCTGCCTTAATGAAGACTTTTGGTAATAACTATAGCTCTGTACACACCCAAATCACAGCACTCTTACTACCTATGTTGTTACTGGTTGCAACTCTAAAACATTTCCCGGGGACTGCTGCAAGAAAGGAACATCAGCCTTGATGAGTTTGCCAAATTCTTCCTCTTCTGTAGATATAGCAGAAAGAAGATGACTAAGTTTTAAAATCAGAGGGGTAACCGTGTTAGTCTGGATCTGTAAAAAGTGACAAAGCAGTTTCTCCTCCCTTGGTGTTCACACCTCAACTGCTAGACGAGGGCCTCATCCTCCCTGATTGAACTAACCTCGTTATCTCTAGACTGATTCTTGCCTGCATATTTATACCTGCCTCTGGAAACTTCCACTACATGCATCTGATGAAGTGGGTATTCACCCATGAAAGCTCATGCTCCGATACGCCTGTTAGTCTATAAGGTGCCACAGGACTCTTTGTAAGTTTTAAAAGTTATTCATTAATGGAGTTAGTTCGCACAGCACTCCAAAGAAACGTCTAGGACTAATTCAGCACGTACCTATTGTGTGTGTAAATGGATTGGGCACAGCGCGATTGCTCTGGACAACCTGATTGTGGTAAAGTTGTAAGGCATCTAGAACAGTTCTATTCTGTTTTCTCCAGTTCTTCATATTCCTTAAGGTATCAGAGTCCAAACCAAATGTATCTTATGATGACGGGGATAACAAACACACGCAGGGGTGTTGTTAGATTTACTGATTCATGTCTTTTCTACAGGGCAAGCTATGAAGCAACATTTAACATTTGTCACCTATATCTACATTTCTCCAGTAAGATTAAATATATATACGATGTGAAGATCATAGGAAGAACATTCTGAAAATAGTAAGATCTCTGAACTGCCTTCAATGTAAAAGTAGCATTGTCACTTTCTCCTCCTTTACTAGCAATTGCTCATAATCTGTTATTGCTTTTCTAACTGTTTTGAAATTAGCAAACTTAAAAATCAAACAGCCTAGAAACATAGTTTCCATCTGTGTATCACAACTCTAATTCCAGATAGGCACAGCTGGTCATAGTACAACTCACACATTCAAAATGGCTCCATCCTCTGAATAAGTCATTTCATTATAAACAACAGAAAATGAAAAGCGGGTTCTCAGTTTGTCACTGATTTCAGTCTTTGAAACTCAAAGGACAGGCAGGTACCTCTGCATTCTTTTGATGTTGAGCTCCAGGGATTGCATCTGTGTTTTAAATTACTCTCCAAATATGCCTTTATAGTTGGGAGATCCAGGATGTGAAGTGAAATGTTTGTAGTGGCAAATGCTTCTCTTCATTGAAGCAGTTTGGCCTGACACTATTCCCAGTTTGCTGTAGATTTAGCAAATAAGTTGTGCACGGTTCCTTGATTTTGTTTCACTTTTTGTGGTACTGTCTCCAAATCCTGAGAGTTCCAGTAGTTTGCATTTGTGTAGGACAGTATCTAAATATTTTTCACTGCTGATCAACAGGAACACTTCAGACAGAGCAGAAAACATTTATCTTGGTGATCTGAAAACTCCTTTTCTCTTCTTTGGCCATGCACTGAGTTAGGGTCACTTGAGCTGTTTTTCTCTGTGGAGCAAATACAAATGAGCATGGAGCTTGTTGCCATTTCATTTATTGTTTCCATAAACCAAGTGTAAACTGGTACCCTGTCCAAATTGAGAGTGAACTTGCGGAAGCAAACCTGAAAGAAAAAGGGTTCTGAAAACATTAATTTCATAGACGAGACTGTAGCTGCTTACGCCACCTCCGAATAAGCATCCATCAGTAACACAGCAATGGCAGTACTGAAACATTGCTTAAGAGATGGAAAATTTGGCAGAAAAAATAATTGTGAACCTATTTACAAACCAACCAATTAAGTGTCCATCACAGGTCTCCTACTACTGTGAGTAACATCATAATTAGGAATAGGTCAGTCCATTTGGATAAAGTAAGAACTGACCTGGGACAAAATATTGAATCAAACTGTTTTGAAATTTGAGAAGTTTGGTTATTTTGTCCCTATAATTGATTTTTCACAATCCTCTGCACTTCCTGATTCTGTTAAGGCTGGCAGTGGAAGTGTCAAATTTTTGGAAGAAAGATTGTTCTCTGGGTGTTTCTGGGTTACCCAGAAGCAAGAAATCTCAGGCTAAAGGTTGATTTCATGTGACTTCCCAACACATGGGCAGATTAAAGAGATCTCAGTGGTTTGGCTAAATGTTAGCAAATCTTCTGAACTTTTGGGTGCTTAAATAAATTGAAACTGTAAAGCCTTTTGAGATTCATTCATGACTAGTAAAAATGCTTGGCAATCTGCAGATATAAAAATGGTTGTTGGCTCAGGATTAATCAAAATATTGTGAAGACAAGCCAGTAGGACAAGATGGACAGCTCCTGTGAAAGTTGAATGCATAGATAGGAAGCCGCCTATATATCTTCAGGTCTTTATCTCAGCACACAAATAAGGTAATTGTGGGTTCAACTGGGTGTTATGCATGCAATTACCCAACCTGTGTGTATAAATATGGCTTTGAAGGGTGCATGCATATGTTTGCACCACTTTATCTTCCTTTGAAAAGGTGTCCCTACACCTCCTCAAATGAAGAAGGAAATGATAATCAGGTCCTACATCAAAGGTGCATCACCAGAGCAAGCCCTGTTTAAGCAGCTTGATTAGTAAATGGTACCAACTACATTTTTGATTCAGAAGTATTTTTCACAAGTATCCAGGACAATAAGACTGGAAGAGGCAGGGAAGAAGAAAGGAGAGTTGGAAGATCATCAGAGCTCACTGGGAGGCCTGATCCAAAGTCCACTGAAGTTAATGGGAGTATTTCTATTGACTGCAGTAGGCTTGGATCTTGTCCTAGTGGAGCAGCAGCTATTATATTACCTGCCCTACAAATGTATTATGCTATTGAAGTGCCATAATGAGATTACTGCCACAAACTGCATGTAAATTCCTGCTGTTTCATTTTCTTTTGGGGTGAAAATGTAGTAATTATGTTTTTTTCTCACTGCATCTGGGCCATCTGTTCCGTACTCAATACACTCTTCCTTACTAGGAATAAAAAAAAATCATTGATTACTGAACTTCTGATTCAGTTGTTTTATTTTTTTCCCTATTTTCATTTTCTTATTTTCAAAATATGAATCTGGACAGATTGTACTTTATAAACTAAATCTGTAACCAAAATATATTGTTGCCATGGTGCACACAATTTAACAGCTTTAAACAGTGCAATAAAATGAAAATGTAAGACCTGCAGTCTAGACTTCCAAAGAATGCACTTTAGGTATGGAATTAGAGACTTGCACCAGGCACGCCATTATTTTCACAAGTGCAACTGAAGTTCCTAGTGCATATACAATTATAATTCTATTTCTTTACCTGGGCTGTTTTGCACATCTAAGATGTTCCTCTTCAACTTTACAATTACAAGTGCAACCTATCACTGGAATCTCAAAAAAAAAAAATTCATTACGACATTTTATGCTCCCAGCTGTGCATTGATCAAGCGCCTTCTTGTTCATTGACATACGTGCCCACTCCAATTTGTGTTCTAATTTGCACTATGTCGACGGCATCTAACAGCTCCATTTCCTCCTTTTTGCAAACTTTTTTTTGTAATCAAGAAAATTAGTAGCAGTAAAAGCATCTTTCTAACGATGTGAGACTAAATTAATTAATTTAAATTATCAACAATTTCCCTCCAAATCTTTTTTAATCCCACCACATGTTAATTATAGTTTGCCAGACTAGATGGTAGCTCTGAAGCACTGCTCCTCAAAGAGAGCTTAAAAGGAACCCTTTAGCTGTATATCCTTTTAGCAGGTTAAAAGAGTTCTTCTTTCTCTTGCCTTTTCTTTCAGTGAGAGTGATAATATTTATGGGACCCCAAGATTTAAACGGCTCTAGGCAGGCTCTCTGAAGTAAGAGCAGTGTAGTTTTTGATTAGATAGGCCAATGATTAGAGGTGGTTGAGTGAGAGGGTTGAGTCACCCATTCCAGCTGTGTGCGGGGCCCAGGCTTTAAAAAGCATGCAGGCTCCCAGTAGCTGGTAGGACACAAGGCTGGTGAGACGAAGGCAGCTAGGAGACTTAGGCCTTGTCTACACTAGAGAGTTTTGTCGACAAAAGTCATGTCAACACTCCAAAAGCACTATAATAAAAAATGGTATGGCATGTTCACTCTTGTTCCCTCTGTCGGCAGAGTGCGTCCATAGTTGGGGCACTGTCATCAACAGTGTGAGCAATGCACTGTGGGTACCTTTCCCATAGTCTAGCTCGACACCTTCTACCACTAAGGAAGGTGGAGTGGATCGTGGCGCTTCTTGGGACTGAGCTCAATATCCCATGATGCATTGTTTCTGTCCCAGCATTCCATGGGCTTCCGGCTTTCTTTCACAGCATTTTTCAACTGCCCTTGTTTGCTGTGCACCTCAGCATCTTTGTGAGGAGGGATGGATCCTGCACAGCTCTCCTAAGCTCTGATAACTGTCATTAAGACATCACGGATAGCAGTGCAATTAATCACGAAGTTCCTAACTGAAGAAGACTCCCAGTTGCCTGATATGCTGTGTGATATGGATAGGAGCACCTTTAGATTGCTCTTGGCATTCATGGAACAGCTGCAGACAGTGGACCATCGCTTTTGTGCTCAGGAAACATGCACTGAATGGTGGGAACGTATCATCATACAGGTCTGGGATGATGAGCAGTGGTTTCAGATCTTTCGGATGCAGAAAGCCACCTTCCTGAAACTGTGTGCGGAGCTCACCCCAGCACTAGGGTGCAAGGACAGCAGAATGAGAACTGCCCTATTGGTAGAGAAGTGCATGGCAATCGCTATGTGAAAGCTGGTAACTCCAGACTGGTACCGGTTGGTCGTGAATCAATTTGGAGCCAGGAAGTCAACCGTTGGGGTTGTGTTAATGCAAGTGTGCAGAGCAATTAATCACATCCTGCCTCGAAGGACTGTGACTCTGGGAAATATGCGTGAAATGGTGGACAGCTTTGCAGAAATGGGTTTCCCTAACTGGAGGGGCGATAGGTGGAACACATTCCAATTTTGGCACCAGACCACCTTGCAATGGAGTACATCAATAGGAAGAGGTACTTCCTCATCATGTTGCAGGTTCTTGTGGATCACCGTGGGTATTTCACTGACATCAATGCAGGGTGGTCCGGGAAGGTGCATGATGCATGCATCTTCAGGAACACCAGCCTGTATAGAAAGCTAAGAGAAAGGACTTTCTTTCCAGACCAGAAGATTACAGTGGCAGGCGGGGGAGGGGGGGGGTTGAAATGCCCATAGTGATTCTGGGAGACCCAACATACCCCTTACAGCCATTGCTCATGAAACCTTACACGGGAAACCTGGATAGCAGCAAGGAGTGGTTCAACAAGAGGCTGAGTAGGTGCTGGATGACAGTGGAATATGCCTTTGGCAGATTAATGGTGCGCTGGTAATGCCTTTATGGCAGGTTAGACCTCAATGAGGATAAAATTCCCATGGTCATAGCTGCGTGTTGTAAGATGCATAATCTTTGTGAAGCTAAGGGTGAAAGGTTTACTCAGGGGTGGAGTGTTGAGGCTGACCACTTGGCGGCTGATTTTGAGCAGCCAGATACCAGGGCTATATGAGGGGCCCAGAGAGGGGGGCAAATCGAATCAGGGAGCTTTGAGGCAACACTTTGAATATGAGAAATAGTAATGTATGTCTTTGTGATTGGTGCTGCAATGTTACATTACATGTAGTTTTCCTAGAAAGCAATGGTGAAATTTGGGGGTTTACAGTCCAGTAAGCAAATGATTAAACTGCCTGTGTATGTGTTGGTAGTGCCAGCTATCTCACTTTGTAGGAAACACACACACACACACACACACACACACACACACACACACACACACACGGAAAGGAGGGACCAGGGAAGGGCAGACTTTCAGAGCTATATGTAAGTCCAGCTATCATTTTGAAAGTTGTCCAAGGGAATGGAGTGAAGGAGAAACCGAGAAGTCCCAGAAAGCTGAAAGGACTGTGGGGGCGGAGTTTAGGGGGACACAGAAAAGAGATCTGAATGTGCTGCAGGAGAGGGCGGCACACATCTGCTCAATCTTCAGCATTAAGGACTTCAGCGTTTGCTCATCCATAACTTTAATGATCTGCACAGTAGCGTCCTTAACAAACTCCTGATTTTATTTTCTGTCTTTCGGTTTTCCTCCACTCCTTGCATTCTCTTTTATCTGCATTGGAGAAATGCAATACCTCGCAGAACATGTTGTCTTTGCTCGGTCTTGGGTGCTTTCTTATCTGGCAGAGACACTCGGTTGGTGTGTGTAGGATGTTCCTGAAGGCCACATCTGCCGAAGCAGAAGGAACAGTGCACAGAAGCATGATTGTTAAGTTCACACATAGTATTGAAACATTTCAGTAAAATACACCTCTGATAACATAACAATTACTTTCTCACTGACCCTTGGCAAGCGCACAATTCTGCAAATACCCAAAGCATGGTGAGTGGTGGCTGGGAGTGGGAGCGTGCTACACAGGGAAAAGAGCACTCTGCAAGGGTTGTGGTGCAGCTGACTAGGGGAAAAATTCTAAAATTCTTCCACACTTTTCCACAGGCGGGTCATTGTAGCAGATATCTTACTGCTGAGGGTAAGCAGGGAATTAAGGGTACATCTACTACACGCTTGTGTCTTCCGTCCTGGTCCCTGTGCTGCTCGCCTATGTGCCTCTTTGGTCCCTGCACAAGTGATTGCCGAATGGCACGGGAAAATTTCCTACAATGGGAGAAGGAACAAAGCAGCTCTGCCAATGATCCTTCGGCAGAGGATTGCTGAGAACCTCCAGGAAACTTTCCTGGAGATCTCTCTGGAGGATTCCCGTGAGATCTCGGCATTCATCAACACCCTGTTCTGCTGTACTGATTAGCTACAAAGGGAAATGTCCTGCACGCAGAAACACAGCCAGCCTTGTACATTTCTATACCCTGAACCCACCTCTGCACTACACAAACCATAGCCACTTACCATGTGTAGCAATGTGGACTCACCCCTGCGGCACCTCCTGCTGGTCGTCCATGGGAATTAGCTCACCAGCCCTCTGGAGCACCCTCTGTTGGCTGGTGATCCGCTACCGCTGGCCCCCATATCTCTCTCAGGACCCCAGTGCCCCTTTCTCTGGGTTGCTGCCCCCCTGGCAGTACCCCCACAGTATGGGTCTCCCTATCCCAGGGGACCCCCCACCCACTATCCCTGCTCAGTCTTGGCTACTGCCCAGTCTCCATCTAGTCCCTGCTCACTCGGGCAGACTGCAGTATAAGCCACTCATCACAGGCAAAGGGCTTTCGACCTGCTGCCTCTGGTTACCCGTGAGCTGCTGCCTGCAACCCAGTACATAATAGGCCTTACCAGACCTGCAGCCTGGGGCTTTCCTAGGCCAGAGCTCCCCGGCTTCCTTGGCCTTTCTCCAGCCCTGCTCCACTCCAGATACCTGGTTAACCTCCCTGCAGCCAGGCCCTTCTCTCTCTGAACACACAGAGAGACTGCTCCACTCAGGTCCCTGCAACCAGGTCCCTCCCTCTCAGCAGCTAGAGGGAGTCTTGGGCCGCTGGCTCACCGCTTTTTTATACAGGCCATCTGTGGCCCGATTGGGGCGTGGCCCAGCTGCGGCCGCTTCCCCAATCAGCCCAGCTTTTCCCCTGCCACAGTCCTCTCCCAGGGCTGTTTTAAGCCCTTCCAGGCAGGAGCAGGGGACCATCCCGCTACACCAGGCGTTTCCTCTCCTGCTTCTTGCTCACTGGAGAGCAACTGCTGAGACTGGCTGGACACTTCTGGGGTGGTGAACAGTTCCTGGCTGCCTGCCCCACCGGGTGACCCTGCTGGGAGCTCCATGTCATCGTCTGTCTCCACTTCTTCATCAATGATTTCGTCATCCAGATTAAGTCTTCTTTCTGCCACCTTCAGGCCCACTGCTCTTGGCAGTGGAGGTGGGGTCGCTACCAAGGATAGCATCGAGCTCCTTATAGAACTAGCAGCTCTAAGGTGAAGCACTGTAGCAATGGTTTGCCTCCCTCGCCTTATGGTACGCCTGCCACAGCTCCTTTATCTTCACTCTGCACTGCAGTGTCCCCCCGATCATAGCCCTTTTCGCACAAGCCTTGAGAAATCTGCCCATAGGTAGCCCAATTCCTATAGCTCAAGCACAGCTGGGACTACACAGCCTCCTCTCCCCATACACAGTACTGAGCAGCTCCAGCAGCTCCGCAGTGGTCCAAGTGGGAGAGCATTTGCTGCGCTAGCCTGCCATGCTCACCTGGGAAGATGTGATGAGACCTCTCCACACCAAGCAAACAGGACATGGAATTCCAAAAATTCCTGGGGCTTCTAAGCAGGAGGGGTGGATAGTTGTTTACCTGGCTTCAGGGCAGTGGAGTTCAAACTGCTGACCAGAGTGCTCGGGATGGGCATTGTGGGTCAGCTGGAGGCCAATTAAAGTGGTAAAATCAAATGTGGTGTCTATGCTGACACTTTGTCGACAAAATTTTTGTGCAAAAAACCTTATGTCTCTTGTCGGGATGGTTTTATTTTGTCACCAAAACACCGCAGTGTGTATGCATTCACTGTTTTGTTGACAAAAACTGCCTTTTGTTGATAAAACTCTGTAGTGTAGACAAGGCCTTAGAGTACGTCTACACTGCAAATA
Source organism: Mauremys reevesii (assembly GCF_016161935.1). Lineage (NCBI taxonomy): Eukaryota > Metazoa > Chordata > Testudines > Geoemydidae > Mauremys > Mauremys reevesii. Next base: position 114,923,650 of record NC_052624.1, on the reverse strand, counting down.
AAACACCTGCAGCTGGCCCGTGTCAGCTGTGTTGGGCTCATGGGACTCATGCTGCTGGGCTATCAAATTGTATTGTAGTTGCCCAAGCTTGGGCTGGAGCCTGGATCTGGGACCCTTCCCCCTCGTCAGCCTACACTGCAATTTGGTACCCCTGCAGCCCGAGCCCCGTGAGCCTGACATGGGCCAGCCACCAGTGTTTTATTGCAGTGTAAACATACCCTAAGGCAGTTGGCTAGTGGAAGAAGGCAGTGGGTTAGGATTCTGTGTTGTTATTTTAACCCTTTCCTTAACTTGCTGGTAAGTCTACAAGGAGGAATCCATAATGGGAGGAAAATGGTGTGACTTGCTGGGGATGTGGCCTGCATGTCCCCATCAACAAAAGCCAAGCAAGGGGAACTACACCAGGAAGCAGATCAGAGAGCTACAGGAAGAGGTGGTTGATCTGTCTAGCATCCAGGAGCACAAGGATTTCATAAACAGGACGCATGTGTAAACCTCTGGGATGGAGCATGCTGGGGTCCTTGCTGGTGCAGCAATGATGGTCATGCATCCCACTGCAGTATCAAGGTCTGGATGTCACAATATACATCCTTTTGCTATATCTGCAATGGTGGTAGAAGTTCCTTTTTTTCTCCCCCAGGTCGCTTTTTAAGGCCCCCCCCCCAAAAGGGTGATGGGTGGAATGGTCCATCCTCTCATTATTTTGTCTATTAATTAGGCCTAATTTCCAAAGCACGAATTTTGGTCCATAGATTTCCAGTCCCCTGCTCCTCTTGTTTACAGTCATAATCTCACCACTGTCCTTGTTTAAGTTAATTCAGTCTGTCTCCTTCTCAAATCTTTTCTTAAATCATTTTACATAACAGGCTATTGTGACAATTCCTGAAACTTTACCCACTTTCCACTGATTAGCCTCACAATTAAAGGAAGCCTCCCAGGCCCAGTTATTACATCAACATTCTTTTCCCAAGATATTAGTGGGTGTCTTGTGCACCTGAGCATATCCACTGTGGTAGCTCAGATACAGAATTAAGATTAAGAGCAGAGCTTTTGGTACTTAGTATTTTGTACAGAGATATGAGGAGTTTGAAACCCCACTTTAATTGAAACGGGGATTGGAATGTCAACCCCTCTGCAGAACTAGAGGAATTGTTTGAAGGTTCTGCCCACTCTTGGGTCTCCATTCTTCCTGTTCCACTCCCTTGTGTTTTCATTGTCCCCTGTTACCTACACCCTCCATGCACCATCTTGACACTTAGGATTTCCTTAGCAGTCCTGTGCAAAGGGATGTCACTTCTTTGAACACATGATGAAATCACATGAATTCATACAAGTAGCTTTGGCAGCTTATTCCCAGTCATTTGGATGGTGTGATAGACAATTAATTCAGCGCTCCTTTGCCCAGAATGGGGAATTTGTTATCCAGATTAGGTATGTATTAGGGCCTGGGCGGAAGCCTCCAGGGTTAGGATGCCCCTGTCTGGTGGGGAGCCCCACAGGTGCAGGCAGATGAGCTTACAGTGTTGTTGGCAACACACCGTTCTCCTCCCATTATGGGTTCCTCCTTGTAGACTTACCACCATTTTTGTTTGTTTTTGCCTTTTGTTTTGTGTCTTTAGTCATACCTGGTTTTAGGATTTTGTGCTTGAATTATTTAGGCCCAGATCCTTCCAACATTTACTTGTGTACATAGTACCGTTGAAGTAAATGGGAATACTCACATGCTTAATGTTTAGCACATCTGTAAGTGTTTTCTGGATCAGGGTCTTACTTTGTACTACTCTATTGTCATGGAAATTTAAAAAAAAAGAAGAAAACCTTTTTCTAACTATGTTCACAATCAAATATCCCCCTCAGTAATTGGATTTGTATGACATAGAAAGAAAAACATTGAAAACAGTGCTTTGCAATAATTCATAATTCTCTAAACCACCATATAGCTTAAAAGTGCAATTTCTGCCACTAGCTATATTGAAAATGCACATACCCGCTTAGGGCTAAATTATGGCATCAAGCCATAGCCCTGTTTGTGGATAATAGAGACGTATCACTCCTGTGCCAACTCTGGAAGGTGCCAGTCTTAGGGAGACACAATGCCTCCCAGAGCTACTCCCGTATCACCGTTAAATAGAGTACAGCTTGCATCCCTCTATATCCACATGACATTCTAATAAGTAAGCTGGAGAAATGTGGGTTTGGTGGAACTACCATTAAGTGGATAAATAAATGATTAAAGAACTGCAAACAAAGAGTAACTATTAATGGAGTGATGTCAGATTGGAGGGAGGTCTCAAGTGGGGTTCCAAAGGGATCTGTTCCTGGACTGGTGGTGTTTAACATCTTTATTAATCACCTGGATGTAGGTTGTAACCGGGTCCTTTCCTGGCCTGCCCCCCTGGTACTCTGGGCTCCTTTAATAAAGCTCCGTCAGGCTTCTCCTTTGCAGCACCCATGGTTTATTTACAGAATAGTTCCCACCACCAGCAATACTATATACAAACTTTACATGCTTTTCTCCTCTTTACAGGGTTTCTCCCTTCTCCCTGGAGACTAACCCTTCCCTGGCCATTCCCCCCTTTGCACTGGCTGCCAGCCAGGCTTTATAGCTCCTTCCTGAGCAGGCCCACAGGTGCAGCCAGTTTCTGGGGCCAGGCACCAGCCTTCTCCCCAGCCCCAATCCATTTCCTCTGATTGAGGCTGGCTGAGCAGGGGCTGATTAGGTGCTTCTGCAGCAGCACCCTGCTACATACCTCCCCCCTTAAGCTGGTGCCAGGCCTGGCCTCCCTCGGCCTCGCCTTCCACGGCCCGGGACCTTATCCGGCTGTTGCACCCCCTGCCCAGTCGGGGGGTTCCCTGTACCAACCCCTTGGGTTGTTTGTACTCCCCAGCCACAAAAGGCACATTCAGTCGGGGGTGAGGCACCCCACCAGTCCACACTGACCCAGAGGTCCTCACACCAGTCGCATGGCTGGGCTGGCCGCGCCAGAGGCTCCCCTTTCTTTTCCAGCGGGGTTGCTAGCTCAGAGCCTACTGCCCCGAGTCGGCCCCCTGCCTCTGGTTCAGGTTCTCTGCCCCTGTAGTGTTGGGCCTCTCCCCGCTGGGCGCCTTCTATCCCCCCGAGGGCTTCCTCCCCCAGGTGGTCTTGCCCGCGGAGCTCCCTGGGCTCCTCAGACATACCCTCTTGTTTATCCTCCTGGCTTGGTTGTCTAGGCTGTTCTAGGTTTACCCCGGGAGGTTGTGGGGCCTTTTCTTGCTCCCGATTCACCTCCGCCGGGGCCTTGCTCTCCCTTTCCAGGGTCCTTCTTCTCCTCCTGTTTCTTGGTTGCTTCCCCCCGGCCGCCTTTCCCTTCAGGGGACAGTGCCAGTCCTGTCCTAGGACCACGGGGTACGCTAACCTTTCGATTACCCCCCACCCGTTTCCAGGCAAACTGCCCATCTACCTCTAGGGGCACCTGGGCCACGGGACAACATTTCCTATCCCCATGGATGCAGTCAACCCACATCCGTCCCCCAGGGATAAGCCAGTGCGGCTTCACCACACGCCGCTGTACAAAGGAGCGGGTGGAGGCCGTGTCCACCAGACCCCTCTGGGTCCTTTTTCCTACCCGCACCGGGATGGTGGCCAACCCATGCCTCTTTTCCCCTGCCCCAGTACTAGTCCACCCGCAAAAGTCTGCTGCTCCGCACTCCATCACCGGGCAGTCCCAACTTTTGTGTCCTGGCTGACCACATCGCCAGCATACGAACTGCCCCGGGCGGCTAGGGGTCCCCTTGGGCTCCTCCCGTCGCCGGTCCGGTGGCTTCGCCCTGCTGTGCTCCCGGGGTCCTCTGCTCCCCTTTGGGCCTCTCAAGACTCGGTGCTCCCTTATGGGGAAATCAGCCTCTGCTTATTCCTCGGCTCTTTGTACTGCCGCTTCCAGAGTGGCTGGCTGATGTCGCCGCACCCACACCCGCACACTGTCAGGAAGGCCCTGCAGGAACTGTTCCAGGACCACCTGGTCCACTATCTGGCCCACGGTGTGGGCATCGGGCCTCAACCACCGGGTTGCCCAGTCCATTAGCTTTTGGGCATAGGCCCGGGGTCACACACGCCCTGTCCATCGGGCTGCCCAAAGCTTCTGCCTGTACTTCTCTGCGGACAACCCGAGGCGGTCTAAGATTGCCGCCTTCACTGCTTCATAATCCCGGGCTTGGGTCTCAGGTAGTCCCTTTGCACTCAGGACCTGCAGAGGGTGGAAGTGGGAGAGGTTCCTGTCACATGCTCCTTCCCTTGTGCATCCAGACAACTGCTGGGCACAACCTGACCCTTAAATAGGTAGCCACACCCCTGGACTGTCCATTTATTTTGTAGTCTTGCTTAGGTATTAAGGGCTAGCTTGTGGCACAACAAATAGTGAGGAGCAGGGCAGTGCTGCATAAGCCCCAGCAGGAGCACTGGAGGCATTCTGCCACAGAGAGCTCCCCAGTTCTGCTGGAGGGACAGAGTCTGTAACATCTCTTTGAAGGATCCAACATACTTTACCCTCCCGCCAGATGTATGGCTATGCAAAATATTTTGGTCAGATTCTGTTGAACCAGAATTGGCTCATCAGCCTCTAACTACCAAATCAGGCTTATCAGGACTAACAAATCTTCTAACGTTCATGGGGGGGGGGGGGGAGGGCCATTGAGGAGATTCCTAAAACTCAGGGGAGCCATGAGCCAAAGCCTTAAGGGAAAGAAGAGCTCCCCATAGGCCACCTATTGTTCATTAATAAGTCAACAGAAAGGAGGGAAGTGTCCCCAGTCTGTCCATCCCAGGCTTCATCTTCTCTCCAGCCTCTCCTTCCTAAGGAACTCAGGAGGCCTGCAGACAGATTGTGAGAAGGGAGGAGATCAGGTTGACGTTAACCACACCCCCAGTCCTGTGCCCCATCTCAGGCCTTCAGGAGGGGAGAACCCACACCAAGCCTTGAGTGCCTTCCCTACAGGCCTTAGGAGGTTTATCCATACCCCTCATGAGCTGTTTGGGGGAGAAATTCTCCTTTTCCCATTGACAAGCCTCCCTGGTGATCAGATTACCTGGTAAAGATTATCTCGGCAAGAAAAGGGCTTTTCTTTTCTAAAATTGGAAACCTTGGTCTTTCACAGTCTGTTTGTGCCATGCTAAGTGACCCAGAACTGGCAATCCACAGCAAGAGTCGGAATTGAAAGTTATATGTTTTTAAATTAGACTTTAATCGGCAACTCTTTTGTGCTGCTGGTCTCCAAGTCTCAGACAGGGCTATTCTGTACCCTAAGTTTTATCCTTTTCCTTCTTTCTATTTTTAGTTTGATTTTTTTGAGCGGAGTGGGGGAGGGTTCTACAAAGTTGCAACAAATATTAAGACTTTTTAAACTCTGGTAAATACCTCTACTTTTGAGTGTCATAATTAGGGCTGAACCAAATTCATGGTCCATTTTGGTCAATTGGTCATGGTCATAGGATTTTAAAAATTGTAAATTTCATGATTTCAGCTATTTAAATCTGAAATTTCACAGTGTTGTAATTGTAGGGGTCTTGACCCGAAAAGGAGTTGTGTGGTGGGGGAGTCACAAGGTTATTGTGACGGGGGCGCTCTGTGGTACTGTTACCCTTACTTCTGTGCTGCTGCTGACAACGGCACTGCCTTCAGAGCTGGGCAGCTGGAGAGCGGCAGCTGCTGGCTGGGAGCCCACCTCTGAAGGCAAAGCTGCCACCAGCAGCAGCAGCGCAGAAGTAAGGGTGACATGGTATGGTATTGTCACCCTTACTTCTGTGCTGCTGCTGGCGGGGCATTGTCTTCAGAGCTGGGCGCCCACAGCCGCCACTCTCCTGCTACCGAGCTCTGAAGGCAGCACAGACTGAAGAGTGGCAATACCGCGACCCCCCTAAAATAATCTTGCAACCCACCTGCAACTCCCTTTTGGATCAGGACCCTCAGTTTGAGAAATGCTGGTCTCCCCCGAGAAATGTGTATAGTATAGGATAAAAGCATACAAAAGACCAGACTTCACGGGGGAAGAACAGATATCACAGTCCGTAACATGTCTTTCATGGCCATGAATTTGGTAGGGCCCTAGTTATCATTCAAGAAATCCTTCTTTTAATTCAGTTTAAACTTTGTAGAAAAAATCTCCCTTGGCCAAAGATCTAACCACCCAATGTTGAGGCCAAAATGGCTTTTTGTGTGTGTGGATTTTAGAGACGGCCAAAATCTAGTCTTATAATAGCAACTCAAGTGCAACATTAACTATATAGTGACCCCTCTCTCTCCATAATGTTTTCAATGTGAATAAATTATATGATAAAGAATAATGGATTCCAAAGTCCATTGACCATTATATGACATTTCTTCCTTTGCTTTATTATCACCTCCAAACACTGGAATTTGTTTCTCTTCCTGTGTTGTTAATGAGTACAATTCTAGTGTTTAGTTCATAATGTGTTTTTTCAGTAATTAGTCTGACAAATTAGCTGAGAAAAAGACTTGCACATTTTCTATTCATATATTACATTAGAGTATTCAAGAACATTAATATATCCTCTTTGCATATGCAACTGACATTCAACCTATAAAGCAGATATAACAGAGAAAAGTATATGCTGGGATTGATAACAGAAGAATGGATACTTTATTGTACTTAGTAAATAAATTCTGGGAAGAGATAAGAATAAACATGATTCCTGATAAGTACATTCCCAGTGACCAATCAATATTTATTTTAGGAAATTTAAAAAATATACATAACATCAATAAATCAAAAGGAAATGTTCTCCTGAAAGCTAATATGATTGCCAAGAGACTACTGCTACATAAATGAAAATCTGCTAATCTCTCAGTGTTGCCAAATGTTTAACTGGCCTTTGAAACTTGGCAAACACAAAGAAAATTACCTACCAAATGGATGAAACAATAGAAATTATGCAGGAAATATGGTCCTGTTTTCTTGAGCTTTGTAGCTCAGATGAAGGATGGGCCTGTGGCTTTAACCACTATTCACATTTCCAGGGGTAGGTCTGAAGCCAGAGGCACGTAGTGGGTCCATGTCTTGGCTGGTGTAAATTAGTGCAGCTACACTGACTTCAATGGAATTGTGCCACCTTACATCAGCAGACAATTTGGTGTAGTGGCCCCAGGACTGTTGAGAAAGTGCCTAGTGGTAGCTTCTACTCCACTGTTTTACAGGATGAAGCATGAACTCATTTCATGCTGTCCCAGACCCTCTAATTGATACAGTACGGTAGGGCATGCTCCAAGCATTTAGAAGGCTTTCTGCACTACAGTCAGCTTCCGTGTCCCTTAGCATTGATTATTGAGAGTGCAAGAACTGAGATTGCAAAGAGTTGTGGGAAGGGTCCTTCTGCCTTCTCCTTCCCCACTCTCCTTATATGTACAGCGCTTGGTATGACCTAGCCCTAAATTCCTAAATATATGTATAAGCATGGTCTGCATGAGCTCTCCCCTGACATCTAGTGATGAGCTGGGGGAGAAAACTTCATAAGACTCCGTTGAGAGTCTTTTATTACAGAACAATATTGTTGAAATCACTGTTAACTAGGCCTGCTTTGAGACAATGTCTTTGATGAAAGAGATTTCTCAGCCTGGGCTAGCAGTGAGGCTCCCACACTGAGCTGAAATCACTGGAAGCTGTGCTAAGTGGTGTGACCTCAAGACATCCCAGAGGTTGCAGTGTAGCAAGCAGAATGAGTGGCACGGAGCAAGCAGAGTGGCCGGCAGAGCAAGCAAGGTGCCTTTCCCGCCCCCGGGGTTGGAGGTGAACTCATGTGAATGCACCTCTAAACTCTGGATCTCCACTGACCAAGGACAATAGCTGTGAGTGGGATGTGGTGGAGGGAGAAGGGAGGGGCATGTTAAAGGAACTTTTGGTTGTTGGACTTAAGAACCTGAGGCAAAAGACACTGCTCAATGTACTCTAGGGTGCGTGTTTTGCTCATGGTTTTAAGATTATGAATCCAAGTTAACGCTGGGTTACTTTCCCCCCTCTTTTAAAAAAAATGTTTCTTTTCTAAACTCAGACTCTGTGTTTGCGAGAGGGGAAGTATTGCCTCTTTAAGGCACCCAGGAAGTGGTATGTCATTTCCCCAGGTTACTGGGTGGGGGCTCAAGTCTAGTCTTGTGGTATTGTTAAAAAGAAACCCCTAGATATTGAACCTTGCCCTTGTCGCTGCTAACTCTACCTGGCAGAATGGTTACAGATGTGTATATTACTGATAGAAGGAATATTTTGGGTCAGATTCTTTGATCTGGCTGAGGTGTGCTTGGTGCAGGAGTTCAGGATGGGAGGGACAAAGCTGGCTTTAAACCTATCTTGCGCTCCTCCAAACTCAGGATTGCTAGGAACCAACTTTGCCCTGGAGTAAGTTACTGCTGTTTTAACTGCCCACGGTCCAAAAGAGACATTCTAGCAGCCATGGATTAGCCAGATAGCAGCAGCCCAGCCATGCTCCCTCTTCCTTGAATGTGCCCCTTACACTGGCGGCTGTGATAGATGTGGTATAGAAGCTGTATGGTACCCCAACATTTCTGTGTGTTGGGAATCTTCCAGTGCTCAGTGGATTTAGACCCGTGGCTCTTAACTTTTCCAGACTACTATACCCCTTTCAGGAGTCTGATTTGTCTTGCATACCCCCAAGTTTTGCCTCACTTAAAAACTACTTATGTACAAAATCAGACATACAAATACAAAAGTGTCATAGCACACTGTTACTGAGAAATTGCTTACTTTCTCATTTTGTCTGTATGCAGTTTTAGTTTGTACTGACTTAACTACTGCTTTTTATGTAGCTTGTTATAAAACTAGGCAAATATCTAGATGAACTGATGTACCCCCGAAAGTCCTCTGTGTACCCCCAAGGGTACACATACGCCTGGTTGAGAACCACTGATTTAGACAGCTTTGCACTGGTGAGCCAGTGCAGAGGAGCTAGAGTGGAGTCCAGGATCTGGGCCTTTACTGACTATTATTCAAGCACCATATTCAAGCAGTGACATTTTCAAGTATTGGTAGTCAATGATGATAACATGTAAAGTCACGAACAGTCACATGAGCAATGAATTTTTCAATAGGCAAATGATGAGAGTATCCAGCTGTGAGCTAACTATTCCCAGATTGTTACTCAATTTTAATATCCCCAAAGTATTTACAAGTACTCCCCAGTATGCACAGATCACCACAAAGTATTTACAAACAGAGGGTCCTTTTCCTGCAGTTCTTTACTCACACAACCGTTGTCACTGACTTCCAAGTAACTATTCCTGTGAGTAAGTGTTTGCAAGATGGGACTCTTGCCCATCCTGCACATAAGTACAACCTTCCCAAACTACTGGCATAGTACAAATACCCACTTTTCTCCCTCTCCCAAAATATAAGCAAGCGACCTCCAAAGGATTGATAAAACCACCCAATATTACTACTATTTAGCTCCAATATAGTTGGTTTAATCATAGATCTAAAAGTGACTGAAAAAAATAAAGCAAGTATATTACCCAAAGCACATCTGAAGAATCAGGGGCGGCTCCAGGCCCCAGCACGCCAAGCCCGTGCTTGGGGCGGCAAGCTGCGGGGGGCGCTCTGCCAGCGCCGCGAGGGCGGCAGGCAGGTTGCCTTCGGCGGCTTGTCTGTGGAGGGTCCACTGGTCCCACGGCTTCGGTGGACCTCCTGCAGGCGAAGCTGCGGGAGCAGCAGACCCTCCACAGGCAAACCACCGAAGGCAACCTGCCTGCCGTGCTTGGGGTGGCAAAATCCCTAGAGCCGCCACTGTGAAGAATACTCATTTGGAAGGACAACACTGTACACCTGTCAAACCTCACTGCTAACATTGTGAGGTCATTTATTGGTCCATAGCTGAGCACTGTCCCAGCCAAGGGACGGTTTTATGCTCATTGTCAGAACAGACATCTTCCAAAGAATACCAGCACACCAAAAAAAGTTGATTTTATAAATACAATTTATCATCCCCCAAAGAATGCAGCAAACCATCCCCAATGTCTTTGCAAGTCATTCGATCATTTAAAAATAACAGTGCCCCCTAAGTATGTTTCATGGACGATGTGTAAATCAAACATGTCCAGAAGTTCTGTGCGACCAAAAAATAAATTCCAGTTGAAATAACTCCTCAGGATTCCTTTGGGGAACTGTGCTGCTAAGAAGTGGCTAAACAACCCAATACCAAATATTGTTCATATGCTCGGTCATTCCACATCTTTGTTAAAAGGATGTGCCAGGAAACTTTAATATTAATAAAAACCACATCTAAGCACAATGCTATAGCAATCAATGCACCATGCTATAATAACTATAATCCTTTTACTATGTTTCTCTATATATTATTGCTTTTTCTTCCAATCTCAGTATCCTGTTCTGCTACCAGTGGCACCTCTCTCCCCAGGCAGCAGCAGGTGACCAGGGCCTTGCAAGCCAACTTCCCAGTGAAGGATGATAAATCAGTGCTGTGGAGTCTGGGTGTATTTTAGGTTATTGTTTTATTTACACATACACAGTGTCCTGGAACAGAGATGATCAAAGAGCATACAGGCAGTGATGAGCTCCCAAAATCCTAAGAACTGGGTCCTCGGTGGCACTTCGGCGGTGGCAATGGGGTCTTCACTTGTGAGCGAGTGAAGGACCCGCCGCCAAAGTGCCACCGAAGACCCGGTAGGCACCGCGCAGTGAGTACAAGCCCCACGTGCCTGTCTCCCCTCCCATCCGACCCCAACCCACATCCTGCTCCTGATTGCCCCCCCTCAGAACCCACAACCCATCAACCCCTCCCACTCCTTGTCCCCTGACCACCCCCTCCCGAGACCCCCCACCCTAACTGCCCCCCAGGAACCCACCCCCTCCCCAACTTGCCCTGTTCCCTGTCCCCTGACTGCCCCGACCCCATCCACCACCACCCCGACAAACCCCCAGAACTCCCATGCCTACCCAACCCCCCCGTTCCCCATCCCCTGACTGCCCCCCCAGAACCTCTGCCCCATCCAACTCCCCCACTGCTCCCTGTCCCCAGGACTCCTTGCCCCTTATCCACCCCCCACGGCCCTGCCCCCGGCCCTGGCCCCTTACCATGCCGCTTACCCTGCCTTCCCCCTCTCCTGGAGCCCCAGAGCACTGTGTCCAGGAGCGGCCCTGGACAGCGCTGCAGTGGCGTGGCATACAGGGCAATCTCTTACAGCAAGTTCAGTCCAACTCCAATGCCTGGATTCCAGAGAACAACTCTGCCTCAAGAATTGACTCTAATCAGAGACCAAGGCAGAGGGTAATCTCTCTTGCTGGTTATACATTTCTCACCTTGGACCACTGCCTCCACACAGACCTGTGCGTGACAAAAACTACAACACTGCTTGTCTTCCCAAGACTCTAGATTTGCTCACACACTAAAAAGTTGGAGGACTGTGTGTAACATCACCACCTGGTGATACCTGCCATAACAATATATTGTTAATGACCACTGTTATGACTGACTTATTCCTATTTCATGTCCCTTGGCAATCACAGCTACTGAAATAAGATTGACTAAAAAGGGAGGATTACAAAATTAATGTACCAACCTGAAAGTAAAAGAAAGAGGAGAGAGGAATATGGGTTTGCTAAATATCAAAATAAGACTTTTTATACAAAAAAGTAGAGGCAAAGAGCTCTTAAAATGATGGTGACAGTTCCTGAGTCACATTCACTACTATTTTTTAAATTAGGACTGACATATTTTTGTTTCCAGATGCTTCATTAAGCAGGAAAGAAAGAAAATCTTGGAAATAAGTATACACATTTTTTGAAAAAACAGAAGACACCTGATGCTCTTAAGCCAGAAGCCAACCTCCCCCAAACTCTTCAGGATAGAAGTGAGATACACAGATGTAATTATTTAAAGTTCCTTAAGGAATTGATGTCACAGTAATTAGATAGCTACTTACATCAAAGAATAAGGAAGTAAGACTGACAGTGATCAAAATGTGAACATATTGAAAGTTTAGCAGTATGCAAAGATGTGGGATCATAAGAACTGATTTTCTCAGAAAAAACAATCCAGGAATGAGTCAGCAGAGCTAGTGTTTTCTGTAGGTCAGTGTAAGTTCATTGACAGAATAAAGATAGAAAGAAGAAAGTGACAGAGACCAGTTCCGCCTAGCAACTCCTCAGGATGAAAAGAATGGCCAAAACCTTGGCAGAGCACTAATCACCTAAGTAAAGATTACTCACATGATTTAGGATTATAGATGTGGTGTATTGAGGACTGTGTTGGAATTGCCAGCTATTGCTTTAAGAGTGCTGGTGGTGGGAGGGGGTTGTTTCCTAGTCCTGCTTGCGGGCTAGGAGGGCTTTGTAGTAGAGCAAGCTATATTAAAGTCAGTGTGAAAAGAGCCAACTTTAAGCAAGATGGGGTGAGTTGTGCCTCTATTTTAGGGAGACTGTTTTCTTCCTCTTTATTTTGGAGTTCTTGTGTGTTTCTGAATTCTAAGAAAGTAGCTTTGCATTCCATCAAAAGTATTTTAAGTTTTTGTCTAATTTCTGTTTCTACGTTGTGGAACATCATAATATAATTTGGTTCTGTTAATCTCTCAGGGTCTGAACCAAAGCTCATTGGAGTCAGTGGGAGTCTTTCCATTGATTTTAATGGTCTTTTACTCCTGGGGGAATTCTGTGCCACTGTGCAATATAATTTATGCAGAATTAATGTTCTGCACAGAATTTCATTCCCCTCCCTCATAGACTTGGTGCTGCAGAGCTGCTGGCTGCTGCTAGAGGCCACTAGACCCAGCAGAGCCCAGCTCCCCAGCTCATGGTGCGCCTGCATGGGAGGTGTGGGCGGACTGCAATTCCCAGGTTTGCCAGCCCCACTTGGTCACATGGTGTGGCCAGGCCCCCTCTCTGCAGCTGGCAGAGCCGGTGAACTGCGCCTTGTTAGGAGAGGCAGGAGCAACAGCTCAGAGCTGCAGGGAAAGGTCATTGCTTTCCAGGAGGGGAGACTGAGGGTAAGATGCGGGGCTGCTGGGGAGGGGGCATGCCCCCCACTATCAGTAGGTGTGGGTCATCTCTGTTGGCAGGACAGCAACGAAGCTGCATGGAGTGGAGCCTGTGGCTGTCCTCTGTGGGGGAAGGGGGTGCGGGTGTCTGGGCCAGGGAGGTCCTACTCAGCCACCTCCAGTACCCCCCAAATATCCCCTCCTGGCACACACATGCCCCTTCAGCACCCCTGAAATACCCCCTCCAACACACCCCAACTGTATCCCCCTCACTCCAACTTCCCCTCACTCACTGTGTGAGTGTTCTCTATTTGGGAACTTGAAATATGGTAATACTAGGGAGGCAGGGCAAAAAAAAAAAGAATCAACTAAAAGATCAGAGGGGCAGAATTTTCCCTCAAGATGTGCCCAGCTGGCATATGTGACACACCCAGATTGAGGTGCCTGACAAACGCGTAAAGAGAAACAGGGATTGGGTTATTTTAGGGGTTTCTCTAACTCTCTACTCATGAGGGATTTTTTTCTTGTCTGTTTTGTTACAGACATACTTGCTGACAGGAATTTTGAAATAAATTACCAAAATAATTGAAACTGGTGTGATGATATTTTGTTATTTTGACAAATAAAATATGCAGAATTTTAAAATATTGTGTGCAGAATTTTTAATTTTTTGGCACAGAATTCTCCCTAGGAGTAGCCTTTGTATCAGGCCAAGTGAATGGTAGTGGGTAGCAAATAGTAACTCAGATGTCCATACTACTGCACTGTGGTTTCTCTTTCCATTGAAAGAAGAATTAAAATATAAACTAGTTCAAATATTCCTTTCATTATAGTGTCTTCATCTAATTTCCTGAATTCCTTTCTTATTGTGCAGTTGATTAAGTAGTCTTCAAAAGCACTCCTCGGACACTCTCTTCAGCTTCCCATTTGGGTTTCCAGTTCCATGTCTTGCCTCTTTTGTTAATCTATGGATCTCCTGATATCCCAATTTTTAGAGTATGATTCATTTTTCTGCCATTTGCCTGTGAGAAGAGTTTACCTTAACTTTATTAGCAAAGATACCAAATGGTAAAAAATATTCTTATGGCCTTAGCTGTTTAAAGAGTTAGTAAAAAGTTGGAGAATTGCATTTCTAAGTCACTAGTTCAAAGCCAGTCTTAGTTCGAAGTGACCAAAGCTGTTACTTTCTGACTGCTGTTTGGCAGACTGCTGTATATTAGTACAGGTCAAAAAACAGGTAGGTATGTTTTGTGAAAAAAAAAATCTGAAAATGATTTCAACTAAAACAGAAACCAAAAAGACCTCTTTGGGGGAGAGGGGGGTGTTTCAGAACCAAAAAGGAAAATCTGTAATTTTTTAATTGGGAGGGATTGCTTTCTTTCTCTCCCTTTTCCTTTTCTCACATTTCCCCCACAACCCGCACTTACAGTGGCAAAATAGAAAAAGGTAAGCAGGGAAGAAAAAAGGAAGAGAATGGAGAGGGACCAAAAACTGGAAAACCAAAAAAAATTCATTTTTGTTTTTGGAAATGGAAACTTTTTTAGTTCTGGAGGAGGTGTGTAAAAAATGGAAAAAAATAGAAAAAAATGTAAATTTTCTGCAATTTTAAGGGCTTTTTTGGTTGTTGAAAAACATTCTGAAGGAAAAATGTTAACCAGCTCCCCTCTCTAGGAAAGGAGTGATACAAGTATGAGATGTGTGGCCTAGTGGCCAGCATACCGTGCTGTGACTCACAAGTCCTGGGTTCATTCCCAGCTTTGTTCCTGATTTCTTAGGCAAGTCACTTCTGTCTCTATGCTTTATTTTCCACATCAGTAAAATGGGGATAAGGATACTGACCTCCTTTGTAAGGCCCCTTGAACTCTACAGATGAAAAGAGCTAGATGCTATTATTTATGTGTTGGTCTGACTCTCTATAATATATTTGGCAACTTGGTTAGCGCTAGCTGGCATTCACAGAAGAAAGGCCAGGTTTTGAATGGCGTATAAGGCTGAACTCATCCATAAATATGGGCCCTCCAACATAGACATATTGGTAGGACAGAATAGGCAAGTTTGCACTACTGCTACCCATTCTGTGAGGGCCTCATGTAAACCCACTAAAATGATCTTGCCTTTGACTTTAATGAGCTTTAGATGAGGCCTTCAATGAATAAAGAGTTTTAGTTTCTGCTGCCATCTATCTGGCATCTTTCACCAGTGCTAAAACCCACTTTAAATTTTTAAATAAATAAGGCTTTCTCTTCACCAGAACTCTGGATTCTTCTGGAACTTGGTGTGTAAAGAAATAGAACTTACAGCAATTTCCTCGGGAAGCTTATAGCTAAAAGGCGGGAGGAAAGAGGACTGTGAATGAAGTTATATGACCATGTATTGTATTCTCCTCAAAGATATCTTAGGCCTCATCCATTCACAAAACTACACCAGTTTAGCTATGTTAATTAAAGTGGGTTAGTTAAACCACTGCAAACCTTATTGTGAGTTAGCATAAATCTCCTCACAATCAACTTAAATAAATAAATAAAAAAGCCATTCTTAAACTGAAATACGAATGTCCACACAAGGGTTTGCACTGCTTTCACTAAATCAGTTTAAATTCACACTATAGGTTAAATCAGTGCAACTTTCCTATATAGGCAAGGCCTTAGTCTGAAAGTCCCAGTGCTGTGCTTGCACTTTTCCAAAACAGAAAGACTCATAACTAATTTCCTTTGCACCATTTCTTTTTCTTACTGTTAAATTCTCCATTGTGACAAAGAAATGTTTGTGATACTTTAACTATAGAGTACAGCAGGAGACTAGAACACTTTGTCAACTTGCAATGTATTCACCACCCAGGAGGATGGCATTTTCCCCTTGTCTGAGTAATATGTAGATAATAATTATTTACTAAATAATTTTTGAGGAAACTATCCTGGAGATTTTCACTCCTGCTTAACATCTGCTGTCTGCTAAATTGAAGTAATACTGCAGGTTAAGAGGATTTCATAAATTGCTAAACTCCCTGCCCCAAAAAATCAAGAAGTAGAGAGATTCTGACAAATGCCATCTGCTGATTTTCTGCTATGACCAGTAAGTGCTTCAGTTCTTCTACCATGCAGTACCAAAATAATCACTATGGTAACACTTTTAGGGCAGCCTTCCAAACAGATTTATTGTGAACGCAGAAACTATACAGCACTTTCAAGCAAGAAAGAAGACAGCCTCTACAGCAGGTTATTTTGTTACTCTGTATGAATGAAAGCTAATAGGCGTCAGAAAGTCTGTTCTAACTTTTTTAAGTTATCTAGTTAGATTAACTTGTCTTGCTTGTAGGTGGAGGGAAATGCAAGTGTTGGAAAATAACAGCAAGCAGTTTTAGCCTCACATCTCTTATGTTAGAGTAACCCCTCCTGAACATTTTGTAGGACCCTGATGGCTATGATACTACAGCAATAGCTCACTGTATGTACCACAAATACTAGGACAATGACACATTAGACTAGAGAAAGGTAGAATTACTCTTGAGATAAGAGCAGGAGCTTTTAGCATATCAGTTTCCTTTTTCTCTTTCTTTTTTCATTCCTGTTTTCTTAGTAAAACAATGAAAGTGAAGGAGGTTGCCAGTACTGTGCCACGTCTGACTGGAAACTGAACAGGAGTAAAATCAGTCTGCTTTGTGATATTTTGAAGATGAAAAATACTTTACATTTAAAGTGGATAGAGCAAACCACAATGACTGCTAAACTATTAATCCCAGATAGTCAGGGTGGTATTTTCCAGGAAGTCCCATTTTGGCCCAGATAGTGGTGGGAGTTAGCAACTAGAATTTGTACATAAGCCAGAACTTTGTAAAGCAGCCAGCATTGCTGTGTTATGTAG
The DNA here is from genome assembly GCF_016161935.1 of Mauremys reevesii. NCBI lineage: Eukaryota > Metazoa > Chordata > Testudines > Geoemydidae > Mauremys > Mauremys reevesii. The sequence goes on along the minus strand of NC_052624.1, from coordinate 114,906,803 downwards.
TTGTATAAGAGGTTATATATGGTTCTCGCTTTGCATTTGGCAAACTGTTCTCATTTAAACATTCATTTAGCGTGATTACTTGAGTGAACCATATAAGTCTATTCCTTGGAGTACTAAAATTAACTTGTTCTAGTGATGCACTGTATCAAAGATTAATTTACAATATACATGGGAACTTATAGCATCAATTTACCATGCCATTTTAATAAGGCAACTTTCACCAACAACATTTACCCAGGCCATGACTTTATATCACACATCATGTCATTTACCACTCAACAATTGTTCTTTTTTCTATTACGTTTGCCACCCCATGTTAGTCAAGCAAAAAGTAAGAGACAGAGAGAGAAAAGGGGTCACAGGAAAAGAGGCATTCCTTTTCTCTGTGTGTGTCATAGGTAGAGTTTTCCTGAGAATTTGCTGCTACTTTTAGTTGTATAGTTTCTTTTAACAATAATTGTAAACGGGGCTGCCCAGAGGGGTGGGGCAAGAGGGGCAATTTGCCCCAGGCCCCGGGCCTCGCAGGGGCCCCCACGAGAGTTTTTCGGGGCCCCTGGAGCAGGGTCCTTCACTCGCTCTGGGGGCCCCGGAAAACTCTCGCGGGGCCCGGGCCCCCGGAGCTTCTTCCGCGCCAGGTCTTCAGCGGCAATTCGGCGGCGGGGGGTCCTTCTGCTCTGGGACCCGCCGCCGAAGTGCCCCAAAGACCTGCGGTGGGGGGTCTTTCTGCCCCGGGATCTGCCGCCGAAGCACCGGGTCTTCGGTGGCAATTCGGCAGCGGGGCCCCCCTGCCGCCGAAGACCCCAGGCCCCCTGAATCCTCTGGGCAGCCCTGATTGTAAAGGCACTCAGAGGAACAGGTGAATGCTTAATTATAAACTGAAATAAATAAAATACCATTTTTTTTCAATCTGAATATATTTAAGGCCTCTTGAAGAATATCTAATCTTCACCCATACAGCAAAGACACCAGTAGACTGATAATTCCTTCCTTTTTCTCAATACAATTAAAGCAGATTTTTTTAAAAGGACATACTGCATGCCACAGCTAATAACATCTTGAAATGATGTTCTTGGGCTTTAATGTAACTTGCCAGGCCATTGTAGCCTTCTGTGTCATGCAGGATAAAGTCTTAATTGGGTGTCAATTATTCCATAGGGTTTATTTGGGGATTTTCTAAATTTTCTTATATCACGGCTTGTATAATATGTGGGATGAAATACCAGGTAACGTATGAGAAAAAAAGTAAAGGCTATTTTGCTGTCACCAGAATCCAGTATGTGCATTGTTCTTGAGACAAATCACTGCCACTTTCATTCTTTTCATTCAGCACAAAAATAGGCTCCCTGGCTTAAATTCGGATCTCAGTTACACCAATGTATGTAAATCCAGAATAGCTCCATTAAAGTCAAGGAAGCCTTGTTTACTTCAGTGTAACTGAGATCAGAATCTCTCCTACTGTCTCCATATCCCATTGTCTGAGCAACCATTCTTTGCCCAGAAAGCTCCCTGTGTTTGTCCTTCTTGGGTCTAGATTTATCTTTCCTCTTTCCTGTAGTTTCCTCTTTTTCCTTTTTAGCACTATTACAACATACAGACATCTGCATCTGACAGTTACTTTACCCGTGTCCACTTTCCAAACAATGAATAGGGAAAAAATTAATTTACGTCTCCCTGTAGATACTAATTGCAGAGTAGTTTGTCTTTCTTTTTTCCCTTTTTCCCCCTCCTCTGACGCACATGCTCTATAATAAGCTTCTGTTCCTTGGAGCTTGTGAGCCTCTATAGTAAGCTGAAACCGCTACTATATTTACACACTTTCCACATTTAGACAAAGGCTATTTTTAACTGGAGTTCTATTTGCGGGGGCTGCCAACGTCACTTTATGTTCACATGCATCTCGGGCATCGTATGCTTGTTATTTTTATTTACTGTGCATGTGCCAGCTCTGCCTTTTTTAAGGGAAGAAAGAATTGAGAGTGCTTTAGCAGGCCAGCCCTTGAAAGCTCTTTTGTCTAACAGCAGATACACAGATTAGGAAAGAAAAGACAACTCAGCGGTATATTTGGCAAACCTGTTTCTAATGGCTGGCTTCTTGTTTCCATGAGTCTAGTCACAAAGCTGCTTTCTTATTCCCACTGCGTGTGTGTAAGGGGAAGCTGTTTCTGAGGTAGGTTTGTTATCCTCGTATCACTTGTAGCAGCCATTATTTCCTGTTGCATGATGCAGCAGCTAAAGATATTGAGAAATTAACCCGAGAGCTCTACTGTCATGTTGTAGTTAAAGTAAATGATGTACAAATAATCGCTTGTTTTCTGTTTCTTTGGGAGCAGCTGCATGCTTTGGAGTCTAAAATAAAATAAATGTTATTTTCAGATGCATTTTTGTATTTTTAATGTAGAAGAACTCTGAAAAATGCTGGAAACTGAAGTATTGCTTATAAAGCACTCTCCAGCCAGGAGCAGTACAAACATTGGCAACGTGACCTTCCCTAGGTTGCTCTAGTGACCTCAACTTGACCTAGAGGAACTACCCTTTCTGAGGGTTAGAAGTAATTCATGCCACATGCTGACTCAGGATGACTGATTCATTTGATGTCACCTGCCCCATGTGCCTGGGATTTCTAGATACTCATATGCTTCTGCAATGATTAGGGTCATTTATCTATACACATGCCAACACCGTCTTTATTTACACAGAGGAATTAATGGTTAAAGGAGGGGCAAAGTTAGGGTGAAAACAGTTATTGTTTTACTGTACAATAGGAGTGTTCAGTGGGAAGTTATATAGAGACATAGGGAGAGAAAGTTAAGGATGAAGAGCTAACTCAGAAACAACTGGATTTTTTTTTATTTTTAAAGTTTGAAACATTTTGGAAAACTTCTTTGGGTTTGAACTATTTTGGTCTGCCTCTTCACTTCCCGATTTCACCACTAACCAGATTCTCAGCTTGATTTCAACATCAAGAGGCACTGAATAAACTTTGGATACATGTTGAATCTTATGGATGCTTATTACAGCCAAATTAACTCTTTTAAGGTTTGCCTATTATTAATTCAATTCCCCCCACACTTCTTCCCCACACTGAATATAAAAATACTTATAAGCCATTGAATTATCCAAGACTGCATCTATTGACAAGAGTTTAGTCTCCTGAGGGCTGTAATATCCAGTTCTGGTGGCGGGGCTTGGTCTGAAATGGCTGGGCAGTTAGTGGCCTGAGATATATGTAGGCTTGGCCAAATACTATCAATTTTTATTTTAAAACTTTTTTGTAATTTTTATCTATTTTAAATGTTCACCGTTGTGCTAAATTGTGGGTTTTGAGCATTTTTAATTTTTTTATCGATGTATATTTTCATAGTTGCGGTAAATAAAGGGTGGGTCAGGTAATGGAAGGGTCAGAGGATTATTTAATGACAGTAGATGTTGAGACTCGAAAAGTTAAAGCTTTATAACAATTAAAACACAAATTGTTACACACATCTAAACATACAATGTAAATATCCTTAAAGTTGCCAAGTTATGCTGCTCTCTGCAAGTATATTTGGTTTTCCACAGTACCAAATATATTCCACAGTACCAAATACTTGTTGGCACGGAGGTATTATGATGACAGGAATATTAGAAATATGTGTGTGTGTGGCGGGGGGAGAGCAATTACTTTGAGAGAGGAGAAAAGCCATCAGTGGGCGTTTGCAGTAGTGTGACTGTGTAGGTTGGCAGTCAGCACTGACATTATGCTGTTTTGCTTGAGATCTCCCTTTGGTGGAAAGTATTTCTGTGACACAAACACCACTAGTGGCAGCAGCAGTTGGGGTATCGTGTTTCCCTAATGAAAGCCTAATTCGTGCCAATAAAACCTGTGTAAGTGGCACCTCTAAGAACAGCTATGGCCAACTTGTACCCAGATCTGCCCAATGTGTCTTTAGCCCAAGATACTTCTAACGTTTTTTGAAAGAAGAAAAAACTGTTTTCCTTTTTCATGAATTGTTAATACTTGCGGACTTTGAGGAATGATAGCAACACATTGCAGATGAGTCCTGAAGCATCTGCGTGCACCCATGCACAGAGAGACCAGGCAGTGCGCTGCAGTCGCTTCTGCACTCTGCTATTTGTAGTTATATATATCTGTAAAATTGTGGATGTACATAGTCTGAAAAAAAGGAACAAATTAACGTGTAACTTCTATATGATACTGTCAGATTAGTTTACTGTATTTCAGAGATCTCAAAATTGTGCTTTTAAGTGGCAATGAGCCTTAGTGAATCACACAGATCTGGATCCAGAATTGCAAACCTGGGATCTGTGGTTTTAGTTCAGCTCATGTTAAGGAGCCAATTTGAACAGGTTGGGGCTGAACCCAATTTGGAATACTGCCCCCTGCTCAATTCAGTAATATTTGGGTCCATGTCTGTAGTTAAGGCAAGATGGCATCTTAAACCTGGAGTTTTGAATCAGGCCCCTAGTTGTCTTTCCCGTCTTTGTTTTGCTTTTCCTCCAGGAGGGTATGATTTGGCTCTCAGTTTTAGTCCTTATTCAGGCCAAATTCCAACTGTAGTGTTGCCAGCTCCTCACATTCAAAAATCATGAGATTGGCTAAAGAATCCCAACATTTTTTAAAATAATAAATGTTGGATTATTTGCCTTCTCATATTTGAGCCATATTGGGTCATGTTTTCAAGCTTTTCTCTGCAACCATGAAGGCTAGAAATTTACTTTAAAAAAGAAAACTGAGATTCTCACAAGATCACTTAACTCCAGGAGCTGGGACTTGAATTAAAACTCCAGATAACATTAGACTTACGTGAGAAATTCGCGAGTGTTGGAAACACTGCTGTTGAATTCAGTGGGGATTTTGTTCAAATAAGAACTGAGGATTTGCTCTAATATATACTGGTCCCTAAGAGTTATCAAAAACTTTTAAAACTGACATTTTTTTAGAATCAATGTGTTCTAGCATTAGCAAGAATCTCAAACTACATCTAGAGGAATAGCTCCTGAGCTGAATTACAGTGACGCACTATAGGAGCAAACAACAGAGATGTGCTGGTGGGGCAAGTAGCAAGTCAGGGGACTCTGCAGGTATCTGAGCACCACAGAGGTGACCTCTCTCGGGTTGTTCACTGCTCAGGAACAGGGATAGGAAAAAGTGGAAATGTCTTAGCTGTGGCCAACGAGTCCACGCAGCATAAAGCCTCGTCACCCAAAATCAGCCTAATTGCTGAGCTGCAGGCCATATCTGCTTCTCTCCCCCATACCTAACAATAGCTTGATGCGCAGGCACTCTGGTCTGCAACAACATTTTGGGCTGAAGTTCATTTTTCTATGAATGGGGCTTTTTTGTACTAAGGCTTTTCTAACTTTGCGGGGATTTGGCTTACAGAGATCACTTCTCCACATGACTGAAATGCAGCCACTTCTGGGGTGGATGTGACAACCTTTATAATAGCACATGTAACACAAGGCCCCCACATGTAACATGGACTGAAACTGGGAACTCTGGCTCTAAAAGCAGAAGCTTCTGCTGTAGGAGCGATACGACCCAGTGTCAGCTTAAAGGCTCTAGTTGACACATAAATGTCTGTGTGGTCAAGTCACAGAGGGAGACAGAGAGTCACACAGTATAATCATGGATTATACACACAAGAGTTTTGGGACAGAAATGAAGAATATTATAGCCAATTAAACCATTTATGTCTACTAATTATCGGGGGTGGAAGAAGACTTCTCCCTCATGCTGTGCACTTCCTTTCGTTGAGGATCTTGCCACTGCCCTTCTCTTCTTAACTCAGCCCAACTGTTTCATTACCTCCTCATGTAGAAATGACTTTATAAGCTGCTTGAGGCAAGGATCATGTCTTCTTCTCCGGCTTGTGAAACGCCAGCATGTTTGTGAGGATAGTAAGACAGTAAATAACATCTCATCTGAAAGGGACTGGATTCAGCAGCACAGTTGATCCCTTGTAGGAGGCCATCTTATGCCAGTACAGTGAGGACGCAGTGGGAGGAGAACTTCCATTCTACTGACTCAGTTACACCACCTCTTGTAGCACCTGGGACTTACATCAAGTCCCCAATCCAAGTACTGATCCAGCCCGATGTTACTTAGCTAATAAAAGCTGATACGCGCACAGCCCAAGATGGTGTGGCCGCAGGCCAGCTTTAATTAGTTAAATCAAGTTGTACGAGGCGTCACTGATTTACTTCTAAAAAAATCTTGCTTAATTCTGTTCTTATTAAATAAAAACCTTCTGGAGGGAATAATAGCCAAATCCAACCCACACTCCAGAGCCTGGGTACAGTGCTGCAACACAATGTCCTCTCAGTTGCCACTGGAGCGTAAGGGCTGGCATAGCTGTTATCAGGCCTCCATACCACTGTTCTACTACTAAATTATACAACCCCCCACCTTCCCCAATCTGGAGCCAGATTATGGGACAACTCCTGCTCATTTCATCCAATGGGTCTACTTGCATGAGTATAATGAGCAGGATTTTGCCCCTTAGGTTTTATCTACACTAGTACTTTTGTCAGTCAGGGGTGTGAAAAAACACCCCCCTGATTGACATAAGTTTCACCAACAAAAACGCCAGTTTGGACAGTGCTGTGTTGGCATGAGAGTGTCTCCTGCCATTATATCTACTGCCACTTGTTGGGGGTGGTTTCATTATGCCGGCGAGAGAGCTCTCCTGCCAGCATAGAGCAGCTACACGGGAGTCCTTACAGTGGCTCATCTGCAGCAGTAAAGCTGTGCTGCTGTAAGGTCCACAGTGTTGACATCGCCTGTGGCTCAAGAACTGGAAACTAGTGCTTTAATTTTATCATCCAACAACCTCTCTTGTAACCCCTTTTTTCTTAGAAAAACAGACCAGCCAGTTGTCAGGCTCCAGATGTTATGAATAAAAAGCTTGTATTCTGCCGCTGTAATAAGAAAATCATTAACTGTTTGGCCTGCGTATATTGCAGCAGATAATTCATAAGATGAATGTAGCCTCTTTTTCTGTTCACAGAATGTCTGTGGGCAGATCACTATTTCCTGGGGATGGTCGTATGACAAACTAAAAGGAATAAACTAGAATAGAATTGATTGTATGGAATGCCTGTAATCTGGTTTCTGATGTAAAATGCTCAAGAAAAGCGAATTGATAAAATTCTCTTTCCATGCGTATTTGAGCATGTGAGATTAAAATTTGATTTCCACCATCATTCATGCTAGTAAACCTCAATTATGTGGATGATTACATAAAGCAAACACAAAAGTTGTACGCACACTAACAAAGAGTTCTAGATCCAGTGAGTCTTTGCTGGGGTTTTTTTTAGCTCCTGAAGAGTGTATTTCAGAAGGTCATGAATTTGTTAAATGACATTATTTCTAGGTCATATGTGTTTTACTGCCAAATAAATGCAACACATGAATATAGGTGGCTGTTACTTTCATTTGTGCAAAATATATAAAATTTAAATTTGCTATGCTTCAGATTCTGCTGTGCATGGAAACTGTTTCTGCAATGCTGTGCACTTGGCATAGTGGAGAATGAGTGGCTGATATAACGTATTGTCATTTTTGTATCAAGGCTTTGGCATGCCACTCAGTGGGGGAGGAAAAAAAACACCCATGTTAATGAATATCTTCCTTGCTTCCTAGTAGTCCTAATGTAATATGCCTCCTCTTTTTCAGAATAACTCTTCATACCTGATGTCAATCATTGCTTAGAATGTGGAATCCATTTCATGTGAATAAATGAATAAGGTGGCATGCCATTTCTTCTCTGGAAATTATGCATACACTTCATATGATGAAAAGCCATTCTTCCCTCAAGCCCACATGGGTGTTTCAAATATTGGCATTTGTAGAAAAACCAAAATGCCACTTGGAGTCTGCGTAAAGGGACACAGTCAAGATTTGTAGGTCCAACATTTGATATTTAGTAATGACCCTTACCCCTTCCTCCTTAGATTCATGTCCAAAGTCCATGTAACCTTTTATAGCTCTGTAGTAGGGTGGTCACCCGCTCCTGCCCTGAAGGGCTTGAGATCAGCCCTGGGAGAAGGTGATGACTGAAAGCAGCTAATGGGCTGATTGGGGAAGCAGCCACAGCTGGGCCATGCCCCATTCAGGCCTCAGCTGGCCCTATATAAGAGGCTGGGAGCCAAGAACTCAGCAGTCTCTCTCTGTAGCTGTAGAGGGAGATGGACCTGGCTGCAGGGACCCGAGCAGAGTACTTGAGTGACGTGGAACAGGGTTGGGGAAAGGTCGAGGAGCTGGGGAGGCTCCAGACTGGAAAGCCCCAGGCTGCGGCCTAGCAGAAGGCCAACGGGTACTGGGGGTAGCAGACGGCAGCCCACGGGTAGGCAGAAGCAGCAGGTCCAAACCCTCCTTGCCAGTGATGAGTGGCTTATACTGCAGTCTGCCCTAGGGAATGGGGGCTAGTTGGTGACTGGCAGTAGCCTTACACTGAGGCAAGGTGAGGATAGAGGGTTGGGGTCTCCCCTAGGTGGGAGGGAGCAGCACCCCAAACACAAGGGGCACTGGGTCCTGGGAGGGACACAGGGGCCAGTGGGACACCGGCCTGCAGAGGGTGCTCTGGAGGCTGGAGAAGAGCTAATTCCTGATGACCAGCAGGAGGCACTGCAGGGGTGAGTTCCACACGCTTACAAGCTCTTTTAAAAATAAATGTGTTAACCTTCATGCCTCCTGAAAGGAAGATCCTCCCCATCCCCCAAAGGCCAGCAACTCAGACCTTTCTACTGAGCCTTATGAAAACAAAATGGGGCATGTAAGATTGAGGGAAAAGGAAACTGCTGTTTCAATCTCCTAAAGGTGTCTTATAAAGGAAAATCATAATAATGAACATGACTTTGCAGTCTTAAAATGATGCTTTGTAGATATTTCATTTTTAATATGCATTCACTTGGACACAAATGATCATTTTAACCCCAAGTCCGGTAGTTGCATATATTGCTGTTGCTCTTTGGCCCCCTTTGGTTCAGATGAACTTGGGTGCATCTCTCCTGTCTGCTAAGCATTCTCTGGCTACTACTACTACAGACCTATTGAATCTCCTTTAGTATCTGGCATTTTTAATGTTTAGGAATGCTGGGTTGGTTTTGGGCCTATTAATATGTGTAGGATTTTCCTGAGGCCCCAAGAGCCTTGTAAATAGGAACATCCTGCCCAATTATTGCAGGCATGCAAGGCTGCTTTGGAGTATAGGATATCAGGTATGGGACAGGAAGGGACCACCTGGGCCATCAAATCCTGTCCCTTGCTATCACAGCATCATATAATCCCATTTATACATTTATCAGCTCAGTCTTAAAACTAGGTTGTTTGCCCCCACTACTGCTATGGAAAGGTTGTTCCAGAATGTCCCAGGAATGCATCTGAGATGATTCTACTGTGTCCTGTGTGGGGAGATGTGGGGACCCCTGCAGTCCCTGAGGCCTCAGACTAGTGTTCTGCAGGATTCTGTCCTCAAGAGGAGTGGATCTCGATCTTTTCCAAACCAGGACCCCATCTTACAACAGACTACCATTTCAGGAGCCCTTCCCATCTAGGCATAAATAAGGGAGGGTGGTTGTTTCCCACTGAAACATGTTTACAACCCCTCTGTGGTCATGACTCCCCAGTTGAGAATCTATGTTCAAGGGAATGGATTTGCAGCTGGTGCACGGGCAAACAAGGAAGGGTTTGGAGTACAGCCCATGCACCCACAAATACATGGAGAATTTGGCCAAACCTTCCACAGCGAGGCGCATCGGCTGTAGAGTCAATGGGTGGCTCTGGAATGCTCGATAGCCTGAGAAGCAGTTTCTACTCTGAGCACTCTGCCTCGGTCAGGACTGGTTCCCGGTTGAGGATCGGTCCCTAATGGAACAAATGCCAGTCCGTAGAGCTCTGACAATGTACGCCGGCTGAATTCCGGCCCCATAAATGCATTACGCTCTCAGAACATTGTGCTTTTGCTTGTTTGCACTGCCCTCATTTATTTTTCTCATTTAAAAAAACAAACCATTATGTTAGGTTTTGGTACTAGAATTTTACCCTTGTTGTTTTCAGGCATAATATTAGCACATTCCTCCTTGGTCTGTCTGACTTTAAAAGTTTGTGTTGTCATTAAGCTATTTTCCTTTTCTTTTGTGAGAGATGGACAATTAAAAACATTCCCACTATTTGTAAATTCTCCTTGTGAGGAACCGAGCAGATTGCCTGGATCTTCTGGTTGTTGTTCTGGCTTCAGTTTCAGAACTGAATGCACTCCTTCTGCTCCATCTGTTTGAGTTTTGACAATGCAGTGGATAAAGCTGGAGGAAGTCCCATATATAAGGGTGGGCTAAGCTTCACATTTTAAAATTGTATTTTAATTGAGTAACTGGATTCAATGCAAATGGAAATGCAACAGGGTATAGAGTGTTTCCAGTTCTCTCTTTAAATGCAAAATTATCTTAACATTACTATTTACCATAAGAAATATATTCACAAAACTAAAATATAAGGAGCATTATATTTAAATGCACCGGCTATTTTTTATTACTGTTCTTTTCTTCTAATGTTGCTTATTTTATTTATCTTTTGAATTGCTAAAACATACATGTGAGTGGCCTAGAACTTCACTTCTGAATGCATCAGTATGTATTTTTCCCATTAAATAAACAAGATGCTAATTAAGAAGCAGGAAGACAGATAAATGATCACATTCTTTTAATAATAATTTGGTCTACTTTTGCAATATACTTAGTTTCAGAAGACAATGGGACAAACCCTGCACTCTGATGTATGCACGAAGGGCTTCCCCTTAATTGCAGCATCTCTGTTAGCATCTTTCGGAGAACAATGTCTTAGAATCTTTTGTACAAACGTCTCACTTCATATTCTCCCTATAGCCTTATTTCCTCTCATAGGTCAAATTTCACATTTCATGTGTGTATCCTGTTTGTCTCCCTTACCTTCATTATTCCTGTTCATCTTGATGATCTTCTGTTTTACGGAGTACGAGTTTAAGGACCAGAAATACAAAATCAACTCTTTTTGTAATGTAATTAATCCAGTGTTTTCTGACTTGAGCCCATATAAGATCGCTGAAAAAAAGGCTTTCGGCAAGGGAATACAATGAACTCTCACTTCATTAACTTGCTAACCCAATAATTGTCACCAAACAAAGTTTGGCCTTTCTCCACTTCTCAGGTAGGACATGATCGCCTAAGGTGCTGAGGGAATGCACCTCCCATTGCTGTCACTGACTTGCCGCAGATGTCCATTACCCGCAGTGTAAGCGTAAGAGTGTTACTTAAGCACATGCTAAGATACATATGTCCCAATGAAGCTAAGCACATGCTTAAGTGCTTTTCTGACCCAAGGCTAGTGCTGTAGTCAACTCTTTTATTGCCAACAATTTCTTGCTGTAACAAAACAGACCACTGTACATTTAATAACACTTTAATATAGTATCTTTGTGGCTTTTTTTACATACTCACCACTTCACAAAATCTGACAATCCGCAGTGGGTCACTAGTGCACATTTTCAGTGGTCTTTTTTGTAGATTCAAATGTTTGAATATTTTGTGAGAAATATATAATAGGTGCACTGCCGAGGAAAAAAAGGACACTAATCTCCACAGACTGCCCTCTTGAGGTGTGGAGTTTGATTTTAATTTCATTGGGGGGAAAACCCACTCAAACTTAAAATAATTCATCCGACAATTTAGGGCCTGATTTTGCAAATTTTTAATTGCATAAATTAAAAGTTTGCAGGATCAGGAGGTAGGTATGAAAGAAAAGAAGTGCAATTTGTTGGGTTGTGTTACAACTCAGGCAGAATTAGGGTTTGGGTTATGGAGACAGAAAATCCCAACACATTGGTGTGTTTTAAAGGACAGTGTGTTAAACTTGCTGTTAGACTAGGTAATTTCCTAAGCTTCAGTATTTGAAGATAATTGTCTCTTTGAGAAATTTGGACTGTTTGCAGTGCACACTAAAAACATATGGACCTAAAATTCATGAATTGCAAAAAATAACATTTACAACATAGTTAATTTTTTATTAAATGAGTCATTCAAATCTCTAGAAATTTTCTACACCCAACCGATGTCAACATACCAATTTTCAGATAAAAGTGTTGCTCTGATCAAAAGTTAACATATACTGAAAACAAGGCCTACAATACAAGTCTAGATTCAGCCTGAACTACAGGGTCATGACTGCCACTTCCACAGTCTGTTGTGTAATTAGAGTGGTCTGATATTTTGGTCTTGGGAGCTTGGGTGTCCTAGACACATTTATTAAGGTTGTCTCAATTTGGCAGTCAGTATTTTATATACATTTGTGGACTGATGTATTTTCAGCTTTTGATTGTGTTTTAGACGTGTGTTTGGGGCCTTTGGACAAAGGGTTTAAGCCAGTCCTGCTTCTGGCAGTGCCTTCAGGGCAAATCCTGGTCCCTGCACCAGTTTCTAAACAACATCAAACTTGAAGGGAGGTGGTGTTGAGCCCTCTGCTTCAGTCAACCTGTAGAATGACGGCAGGGCCACTCACTCTACAATGCTCATTCAGCTTCTGTGCTGCAGTTGCCTACACAGTGGCACGCCCCCTACAAAGAGAGACAAAGGGGATGGCTTGTAGATCCATTGGCCACCCCCACACCCCATCCCACTCTGTAATTTGGGATGGAAGGAGGCAAGTCTCATGGGGAATAGATCTGCAAAGGGTTCAGACTAACTGCTTCCTGCCTCCCACACAGCAGAATTCCTTCAGTTTCGCTGCCTAGCAAGTGGTATGTGCCCCCAGGGAGCGGGTGGACAGGATTTGCTCACTGGTTCTGGAGTCAGGACAAAGAAAGAGACTTAATACAGTAGACAACTTTGCTTCAATACTGAGGGGAAATAAAAGCATCTTGCACTACAGATACAGATAATTTTGTTAGTCTGCCTTCTCAATTACCTGTTTGCTGAAGCGGTTGAAATGAGATTCAGTTTAATTCAGAAAGTAGATCTCTCGGCATGTTTCATAATATTGTTCAGAAAATCACAGAAGTGCAGAGACAGTAACAGTTGCACTTGGTAAAGATTTCTCTGCTTCTCTGTCCTTGGAGCTCAGGGATATCGGCAGAGTGGGTTAGGGCCATTTCCTTTCACTCCAGAATGAATTCAGAGTATTTTCTGAATATCAGTTACTGGAGGCTGTACTACCTTACAGTGAAATATGCTCCTGGTTGACTATTGTGAGTGGTCTGATAAGAGATGGGGCTTTGTGATTATAAAATAGTATCTACTTTGTGTAGGGATAAAACTGTTAGCACTATTATCTTTGTAGGGGGCCACTTATTTTTTTGGCATGTTAGACAAAGGCCCTAATTCTGATTTCACATACACTGACGTAAATAGGCAGTTACTCCATTGAAAGCAACAGTGTTTACAATGTAAAACTGGTGTAAGGTCAGAATTAGGCCCCAAATGACAAACTGACTCCTGGTTCTCTCAAGCATAGTTGTGGAAGCTGCACGAGTTTATTTTTAACATTATCTAACCTAACAAGGAATTTCTATGTATTTTCTCCTTTTACAGCCACATACTGCACTTTGGAGTTAATCATGTGCAGCCTCAGGTGACTACTGCTTGTGCTTCTAGTTTATTTTCTAGCCTTACTTTCATTCTCCCTTATTAATAGATATGCTGAGGTTTCAGGGGAAGCTTAACTGTCTAGAAGCCATTTCTCTTGAACTAGCTGTGACACATACCCGCCTGAGCGAAGGCACTCGCTTTCCCCTCAGAGGTGTATCTGCTTTCATTGGGAGTCCTCTCAAACTCTGGCATTGCAGAAACAGGTGCCCATCATATTTTGTTCAGCTAGGAAGCACTATGTACTCACTCTAATTACAAATCCTGTGATCTGGCCCTACTTCAGAATTTGCAGCTTGATACATATTGCTGTCTGTAACCTCAGACTGACTTTTTTTTTCACTAATAAAGATGTTCTGGAGTTCAAAATGCCGATCTCTACTTGAACATGTAAGCAGGCCTGCTACCCCATAATCTATTTTTTTTAGTATTTTAAAAATCTTTTAAAAACCCACTGCAAAATAGATACTGTTACTTTTGAGTCCGATATTTTATCTATGTTTACAGCACATGGTGAACGAAGGTATATGAGCCAGTTCTAGCAACTTTAGAGCCTCCTACTTTCTCAGCGGTAGAGGAAGGTTTCTTTAGTTCAAGTGGTAAAAGGCTATCTTCTTGGTACAGAAGTTCCTGGGTTCAATCCCCCGTGGTGGCATGTAGTGGCAGAATACTGAAATGCTCAACCATGTGATGCTTACCTGTGACCACTGTGACTTTTTTTCCAATTCATTGCTTGTTGTTTGAAAATGTAATTAATTTTAAACACCCAATTAACTAAATAGCTGGCATTATCAGTGGGCAAGGACTAATGCAGCCTATGACCCACCTGGATTCGTTTGATTAAAACTAATCACAAAGATTGATGTCACCTCTAAACAACATGGACTCAAACTTTTGGGCACCCTCAGCCCCTTTTGAAACCAAATGAAACTGAGGACACTCAATTGCTTCACAGGATCAATGTGAAATGTAAACTATTGTTCTTATCACAACCATTAAATATAAATAAAACACACATGAACATATAGATGGATATGCCAGTTGATGGTTTCACCATCCTTAAATGTGATCTAGACATACTGTCAACCACGAACATCTATTTTATCCTTCTCTTTGACACACTTTGTTTTATCCATGTCTCATGGCTACAGGGCTAGCTACACCTCTGTCTGAGAACACCTCTTCAGCTGTTAGGCCTCATGCCTTTACCTATCTGGAGATGGGATTTCACAGTTCTCTCACTTCTAGACCAGGACCTGGACTATGGTAACCTATGTGGCAACCATGATTATTCTACAGGTCTGAGTGAGTTCTAGCATTGTCCATCTTAAATGTTTGCTGAGAGATGGCTTATCTTGTGCCATTCTTTTCCTCACTTCTTATTTCATCAAGACAGTCCTCTAATGAACCCAATATATTCCTACAGTAAACATCCCAATAGCCAGGCCAACACACAGTATTCACAAATCATTACAGAGCAGCTCCAAATCCATCACATCCTTGCTTTATGCCAAATGTTTTACCTTTTGTCTGAGCTCTGTTTGTTTAACTTCATATTTGGAAAATTGTGGGTGGCGAGGGAGGTTCTGTGTCAAGGACATATTAGGCTTTAGATTGCTAATGGGTGGAGAGTCAGAGTGTTTGTGTGGGGACTGTTTGTTGAATATCAGCCTGGCTCAGATGTGTGAGAATGATGAACGCACAGTCCTTTCTATTAACTTTAAACACACGTTCCAGCATCTGAATGTTGGCCTGTTAATGACTTGGTAAGAAAGAAACACAAATGAATCAGCATTCTTGCCAATTTAGAAAATTAACCATGTGAAGGAATTATTTCCAAAGAGGCATGGGGGACACAAAGCCAATACTAGGAGGAAAAAGTGAACTTTGTTATATTGCTGGTACATAGTCAAATGCAGGTGACATTTACAGAAACAACTAAAATTATGCGATATTGAGTCCTATGAACTCAAATATCCCATCATAATACTGACTGAACAATGGGTGTGATTGTCACCTCCTCCCACCTTATGTGAGATCCCCAGAAGTAACTGGTGGGACGGTGATATATCTATGGCTTAGTTATACACAGAAGCAAAAGGGACAGGTGGGAGTCCCTTTAGGCCTTCATGAGATCTAGATGTGTGAAGCTGGTTCCCTAGCCCTACACTGCTTGGCGTAAATGGTCATTTTGGGTTTGAATATTTATTTTCTCTTGTGGAATGATTTGGGCAGGAGGTGTATGAGCTGGATGGAGAAGAGTCGTTCTGAGAAGATAGGATGAAAGGACAATGAGAAAAAGAAGATGAACCTGAGGAAGAAGCTGAATTCCAAAACATATTGCCCGTGCAGTATTCCCTTGTGGATTACCATGTCCGAGTTGACATATGAATGTAGAAGTGATGTATCCTATGGGTTGTCCAAATTTTCATTTGGCTGTGATTGGAGTGCATAAAAGATGTGTGCACCTTGTTTTCAGAAACAAAAGCTCCATCTGTGCATGGAAATAGTTATTTGTGTATATCAGCACACAAACAGGTATGACTGCAAATTTGGAGTGCACACTAAATGGAGGTCCACTGAAAAGCTGGACCTAGGTGCCCAATGAGTATAGAAGGGTGTTGCAGGTGTGAAACAAATATGTCAATAAACAATCCTTGTAGCCCAGGGTCTGAGCATAGCTCAAAGAATTTGAGTCAACTTCTGAGCAGATCCACCTTAATCTATGTGGCTTGTGTTCAACAACCTAGTTCTTTCTATTGTGGATTGTGTCTGTCTTATGAGATAATGATATTTCTACAGCACCTTTCATCCCCAGGAAACCCAAAGCACTTGACAAATGGGACTCTATCTAATCATCTCACCTTGTCACCACCCCCTACAGGTTGGTAGACACTGCTGAGTTGAAGCATAGTGACTAACACCACATTCTTGGAGAGATGTCTGAGCCACTCAATGAGCTTGTGGAGGCTTTGGTTGGAAAAAAAAAATCCTTCTATTAACCTCTTCACTGCTGAATACATGGACAATCCCCTGTGCAAGGAAGTTTGGGATTTTTGTGCTGAGATCCTATAACTATTTTCTCTTTAAGAGATCAAAGGGAAATTTATATTATGGAGGTGATAGTTCTGACTGCATAGCTAAGGATATATTGAAAAATGAAGTCAAAGAAGAGAACTACCCCACTGGGTTTGTATAAACAACAACATATATCCTTCCCAAATACACACCACTTAATACAAGGGCTAGATTTATTTTTTTCTGAAAATAAGTCATTCCATTGAATAGGATGCATATAAAATGACCCATTCTTGATTTCTTTTTTCACTGGTTTTACATTTCTTTGGGTCCTTCCAATTTAATACTTGGGTCCTTCCAATTTAAAAGTTGGAAACATCAGACTTAACACACTGATCACCATTAATTGTGGGCCAGAACCTGGCCACTTTTCCTGCCCTTTTGCACCATTCTGGCCTTCAGGATTGGGCCCTAATATATTAACCACTTCAATCCGTGTGTGTGCATGAACTTTAAGAAAAAAAGAAGGGAAAAGGGAAAAAGAATGATAAGGTGTGTAATGTGGATAGAATCCTTCATTGCTTAGTTAATTTTCATTTATCTTAAACTTGTATATATTTGGGAAGAGTGTAATTCCGGCCATAATTTCTTGATACCAGTTTTCTAAGTCAAGGAAAACAGTCCTATAAGGCTTGATGCAAAGGACTCAGTCATTTTTTAAGTCAAAGTGCTACGTACACACTTCATCAGCAGAAATGCGCTTCTAGTTAACCTTTTTCATGTTTTGTATTTCACTAAAATCCTGTAATAACATATATTCATGTAATTAGTTATCACAATTGCTGACTTTGTGGGTGAAATCCTTACCTCACTGAAATCAATGGCAAAACTCCCATCGACTTCGGTGGGGAGAGGGGCAGGGTTTTGCTGTTTGTTTATTGTGGACCTGACCTTACTCCCAGTGAGTTTTTGGAAGATTTTTCCAGTGACTCCAGTGGGAGAAGAAGCAGGCCTCTTCTATCAAGAGGAGTGGCTGTATGTCAGTGGTAGGTAATGTGATAACTATACATTCCCTTCCCCTTCTCGGGGGCATAGTGTGAGACTCAATATGTGTTTGCAGAGTGTTGTGCAGTCCTCAGATAAACTGCACTATAGGACAAAAAGATGGCAAGTATTTTACATTCCAGAACTGCAATCACCTACACAGCATGCGTGATACATTGTCCAAAAAACAATCGGGATGCAGTAGCACAGCACGTATGTATTTTCTAAACTTACAGTAAAAGAGGATTTTAAGCAGATATAACTTAGTTTCCCTCTTTAAACTTTGAAATGTCTTTGTATCCGTTATAAGGAGTGCTATAAAAATGACTGCTTTTTCACCAAACTCCAGTAAAGTTGTAGGCCATATAAAAAATGGGAACATTTGAGAGTTCCCCCAGATGTTCTGGTTGCTAAAGCACCACACATGTGCACGTATTCATGGATATTTTTAGGTTTCAAAGAGATCCAAAACACTATCACATCTCAACTGCTTTTTCACTCTGCATTTTGTAAGCCCTGCTTTGTGGCACGCATTCCCACTGGTATCATGCCAAAGCAACGGCTGAATAACGAGAGACCTTGGCACTTATATATATTTTCTGAAGCTACATAAAATGACAGTTTCAGCGATGTGTAACTCAACATACCCATTAAAATCCCTAACTGATAGTGTTCCCCCTAACCTGTGCCAATATTGAAAACACAAAAATCACTCCTCCACAATCTTGAAATAGTCAATATCTCTGTAAGCAGCTAATCCCTCCTCATAAACCACACAAAAATACTCCTCTGACATATCAAATTGCAAAAATTACTTTGTTTCTCTTAAAGAGCCAGACACTGAAATGACAGGCCCATCTGCAATGAATTCAGACTTACACTTGTTTCCTATAGAGATTAGGATCTGAATTTCACCAGGTAGCCTATGTTGCTGTCACTCAGATCAAACTAATATACAGTATGTAAATCATTTTAGACTCTCCACATCACCTTTCATATCAGCCTATCTTGCATTCTGTTATTTTTCTGTATTTGCTAGCTTCTTTTCATCAGCCTGTGACATAAAGACACAACCCACTCTTTCCTTTCTGAATGTTTCTCTCTCATGTAGACCACAACAATGCATGATTGTAACCCTCTTCACTGTGAGCATTAACTGGATGATTTGATCAGCTTGCAGTGTACCTAGTACACGTGCAGTGCCTGTGGGGAAAACAGTTACCACTTCACATAGCCTGAAGTAACCTAGCTGAAATGCAAAGTGAGACTCTAGAGCTCTCCTTCCATGGATCCCCCCAACTCAAGCGTAAAGCCCTTGGAACCATTATGGGAGGTTCTTCCTGAACTATTGCCACCTTTGGGGTGAGGCGTCTGCCAAGCTATTTTTACAAGAGGTTTCTTTTAAACCTCTCTGCTGCTCTCCTAGCCACATTGCTGCTCTCGGGTTCAAGAGCAGCAGGGTGGCTGACAGGGAGAGGGACACAGTCCAGGGCAGGTGGTGTAAGCCATGAGGCCAAGTGACACATAGGCAGGCTGTATGTCACGCAGCAAAATTGTATCCTGAAATGCCTGGCTAATCACTAATCTGACACTCAGTCAAAGCATCATTTCTGGGAAAGATTCCTTTGGATCGAGACATCCATGGGAAATAGATTTGCAAAGGGGGTCTGGGTGTTGTATTTTAATTTCTCCTCAATGTCGCTATCCACACTGAAAATGCTGCATGCCAGGCAGTATTAAATAAAGAGCCTTCTTGTCAATTTATTTAAGTGAAGTGCTTGATGTAATGATATGTTGCCATGTTAATTTGCTTGCTTCTTTGCTTTTATAATGTCTAAAGCACCTGTTGTGAACATCTGGGAGACTGCAGAATTAAAACAATAATTAAAATACTACTAGAAGCCCAGGCTGCTGCCTCCTCCTCCCACTCCTGCACCAAGACTGGGATCCATAGCATCTGTTTCTCCAGCTGTCTGTCTGGTTGGGGAAAGAGGACAGGTTCCTCTCCCCCTCCCAACTACAGTGGCTTGTTAAGGACACTGTCCACCTGCAAGTGCCTGTCTGGCCTGGGAGACATTTTAAAAGTATATTTTTCTTTTCTTAAATTGTTCCTGCAAGGATCCAAACCATCAGAGTCCCAGCCCAAGCTAGAGTGTCACACAGTAGCTGGAAGATTAGCCCTTTGCAAGGCTAGCAGATGCTTGGATGCACAGCTAGAGTCTGGGGTCACACAGGCCAACCTGCACTGTCTGTGTCACAGGGAGCTCAGTGCACATGCATGGAATACCTCAGTAATAGCTGAGAGTGTTGTGATCATAGGACCTCTGTGAGTTTAGTAAGTTCTAGTATGATTCTAGAAAATCTACTGCAGTATAGGGCTGTGGAAAACTGCTCAGCTGCCTGAACCACAGAGTCTTGTTGACATGACTGCTGTTTTGGCTGATCATGAATGTTTACATGGTACCAAAGGTGCTGATTTAAATTAAAAAAGAGAGGTGCAAAATCCATCATAGTGCAACATAAGGTGTCTGTGCTTCTCTGAATGCAAACTTCTACTCTAGCTCCATCCATACTGTATGGATTGTGTGGGGAAAGCTTTCAGAGAGACATTGTCAACTTTAAAAAATCACTTCTGTCCAAAATGTTTTTCCCTAACAGCGTTGCAAGAAATACCCAAGATTACTATAGCTGTAAGAGATTAGAGAAAAACAGTGTTCTCCCCCTCTGGGTTTTTTTTTTCCAGTTTGTTTACTTTGTGCAGGTGACAGAATTTCACTTACAGTCAGTGTCTCTGTTTCCCCTGTGTGGTCAATCACTTTCCCCTGTTGTTTGTTTGAGTTGCTCACGCATCAACCGGGGAAAGAAAAGACATTTTAAAGAATAGAAAAATATGATTTAAAACCATAACAATTGGCAGGGGGATTAGGAGGCAGGTGTAGTACCCAACACTACTTTTACTTTACTTTTTGAAGCTGACTAGATTTCAGGCTGATGGCATGCCTTTTAAGCAGAAGTTTATACCAAATCTTATAGTAGTTCATGCAGCTATAAACTGAAAAGCCTAAAAACAAGAAGTCGCATCACAGCCTGCAACAGCAAAGCTATAAGCAATGGCTCTTATTAATGTATGAACATATTTTGTACAGATGAGAGACAAAATGCATGTTCAAACATTTGATAGAAAACAATTCAGCTCTCCAAATAAGAACGAGACAGACTTCATAAAAGGTGTCTTGCTATGGAAATATCTTTGAAGATCTGGGCCTTGATGTCTTTAAATATTTACACCAACATTTAGGGAAAGTACCTGGGTAAATTTCAGAAAGCTTCCTCAGAGTTTGCGTCATCAAAATGAGTGGCTTGCAATACTATCAGTAACAGGTGCAGTGTGCCCACGCTTACTTTCTCAATAGGAAGCACTATA
Source organism: Mauremys reevesii (assembly GCF_016161935.1). Classification (NCBI taxonomy): domain Eukaryota; kingdom Metazoa; phylum Chordata; order Testudines; family Geoemydidae; genus Mauremys; species Mauremys reevesii. The sequence goes on along the minus strand of NC_052624.1, from coordinate 114,885,703 downwards.
CATTTCAGACCTACTGTTCACCAAACAAGAAAGTGGCAGAAAGGCCTATTAAAGGATGCACATGAATTTTCAACCGAGTCTGAGTGCAAATTGTGTTTTCGCCTCGATTGAGTGGCGGTCATTCCAAAGCTTTGGAATTATGGATGAATGAACGAACCGATATGGCAATGCAAGAAAGAGCAGAGCACTGCTGACAATACCAGACACTATAGCCATTCTGTTGATCAGGAAAGTTCAGGGGACAACTTGCTGCCAAGTGCATCTTGATGCTTCTATAAAAAGAGGTGATATGCACCCTGACTAGCAAAAGCTGCCAACCATGGGATATGCTAGCTGGCTGGGGTATGGCTGTGCTTTTTAGCCCACAGTCCATGGGCTAGAGCACCATGTGGCATGGAAGCTGGTCCCTTACCTTAGCACTCACATCAGCCCAAGATATTGTAGAGGGCCTGTCTTACTGCTGGATATGGCTATGTAGAAGAGACTCCCTTTATCCAACCTCCCTGCTTAGCCTGATTATGTAGCACTGGGCAGGCTTTGAACTTCTCTCTGCAGTGCTTGGCTCTCCAGTTCCTACGCAGCAAATTACTGAGCTCTGGTCTACACGACAGGTAGGTCAACACAAGGCAGCTTATGCCAACCTAACTATGTAAATGTCTGCACTAAAATTTTGCACCTGCCAATGTAACTTGTCTGCTACACTGACTTAATAACTCCGCTTCCATGAGAGGCGTAGAGTCAATATCAATGACACAGAGTCAGTGTAGACACTGCATTGCTTACATCGACTGTTGCTGGCTTTCAAAAGCCATCCCACAATGCCCCACCCTGACAATTCAATCGGTGCAAATGCTCCTGGAGAGGATGCACACTGCTGACTTAAGGGGCAAAGTGTAGACATGCACAAGCGATGTAATTGCTGTGGCGGCTGTATGCCAACATAAGTTAGGTTGACAGTTTTGTAGTGTAGACATGCCCTTAGGAGAGATTTGATACTTACAAAACATTGTAACTAGTTTTAAAAATTTTCTTTGTATCAAAGTGAAAGAAAAGTTAAAGACAACCTCAAACCACGACAACCAGCCTTAGAAATACATACAGGTGTGTCTACACTGCACTCTTCTTTCAGCAGCACATAGACTACTTACCTCTATAGCACGGATATTAATAGCAGTGTAGCCAGCAAGTCACGGCTTAGGGAAGTAAGAAATGCCAGAAAGGTGTGGGTATTGTGACAGACCCAGACCAGTGGTGTACAGGAGTCTGGTAGAGGGCAAATATACTGGTCACTGGATAAGTAGTTTTCTGTTCCCTGAGTGACCAGAGCAGGGGCTGCACTAGAGTAATCAGGAACCTGCTAGACCCAATTAAGGCAGACAGGCTGATTAGATCACCTGCAGCCAATCAAGGCAGGCTAATCAGGGCACCTGGGTTTAAAAAGGAGCTCACTCCAGTCAGGTAAGGGAGAGCCAGAGGAGAGGAAGTGCGTGTGAGGAGCTGGGAGCAAGAGGCACAAGGAGCTGAGAGTGAGAGGGTGTGCTGCTGAAGGACTAAGGAGTACAAGCATTATCAGACACCAGGAAGAAGGTCCTGTGGTGAGGATAAAGAAGGTGTTTGGAGGAGGCCATGGGGAAGTAGCCCAGGGAGTTGTAGCTGTCATGCAGCTGTTATAAGAGGCACTATAGACAGCTGCAATCCACAGGGCCCTGGGCTGGAACCCGGAGTAGAGGGCGGGCCCGGGTTCCCCCCAAACCTCCCAACTCCTGATCAGACACAGGAGGAGTTGATCCAGACTGTGGGGAAGATCACTGAGGTGAGCAAATCTGCCAATAAGCGCAAGACCCACCAAGGAAGAGAAGGAACTTTGTCACAGTATGTATGCAAATACCTAAGCACTCTCTGCTCCCCAAAGCTATGCCTCTCTGAGTGTCCTGCCTCCCAGCTGCTAAAGCCCTTTCCTGCCTCAGGGGACGATTCCGGCGGTGGGGAAAGGCTCATGCAGAAAGCTTGCCCCCTGCCAGAGCCTTTCACTGACGTGCGTGGCTTGCACAGTGCACTGTGGACACAGCCTGCTTTTCACTGCAGCATGTAGCCACACCTGCACTGCACACCGCTGCCAGTGGTGTATCACGCAGGCATCACCTGAAACAACAACAACATGGAAAATAACTGGTAGAAACCTGATTTCATGCAACTCCTTATGATGGTCGTAAATAAAAACAACGCCATCCTGTTGTAGAATACAGAAAATGGCTCTGTCTACCCCAGACTTACCATCCTACAAGATTTCCCACCACTGCCAGCAGTGGTAGAAGTGTAGTGCAGACAGGCCACCCCCAGCCTATGTCATTTTACAGCTATGTCACCTTGGCCTGCTCAAAGCAGTCTTATGCAACAGAATGGTTAGACTGGGGTAGGCAGCCTACACTAATGCTCTCACTGTGGGAAATGTTAGGAACCAATGTTAAGAGTATATACCACCTAGGGCACGGTACCCTCAAAAAATTCCACAGGTGACAAGACCTTTTGGCTGATCAGTTCCTCTAAATTATTTTTCAAAAGGTACCTGTGTGCCCCAGGTCTAGCCTTGCAAACTCTGGTCATCAGAGTGTTATATGCATTCACATGGTGGCTTAGGGGAACAAGTGCAGCCATGAGGTGGACTCCTCTCCTCTAGAGCTGTTCTAAGCATGAAGCAGTGGTGCATTTAAAACAATAGTCTCCACTGCGCACACAATTTCCCCCTTGGGAGAAGATGAGAGCAAGAAAAAAAGAACCACATCACAAATGTTAGTCATGTCGCTTAATGCACGAGGGTACTCAGGCTACTATGGGGATGGCATAAGGACCTATATGGAATGGAATAGAATTGTTGGCCACATGTAGATCAGCCAGCATGTATTCGACCAAACTCAACACAGCTGTAAAGACTTCAGCACAGAACATTGCATGCTCATTTGACCATGGACCAATACGTGTTTTAATTAGTTATGACCCAGCACAGATGGACCCGATCCCTTTGCATAACGATTACACTGTTTACTTTGGTATTTGGCTTCTACCTTGAGTTTACCACAACCTGCATTCTTTCTTTTGTATACATTTTAATTGCATACTGTGTTGGTTATAGGGGTGCCTTTTGTGGTTTTTTTTCTATATTATCTTTCTATATTTTTCTATATTGTCTCTGATTTAAAAGAAGCTGCCCCTCCCACACACTATAAATTTCCATTTTAACTACACTTTTCAGTACTTGATCATGCAAAGGAGAGAGAACTTTTCAACCTGTACATAGTTCAGTCACATCTTGCAACTCTTGTGCTTTCTCTCTCTTCTTTGTCCTCAGTTTCCACATGACGGTTTCCTCTGTGATCCCTGGGGAGTGTTCTGTTGTGACGATGGTGTCCCATGGCAAGCTCTCAGAATGTGTCCAGAAGCTCAGCAGCATTACTCTTTAAAGGAACACAAGCCATTCCTGTGTTTCCAAAGCAGGTATGTAGGGTGAGATTTTTAGACTTGCTTGTTAGTTTTACTGAAACACGTATAAAATATACTTTTCCAAACTTTTGCAAACATAGAACATTTCAAAAATCTGGCCTATCTGCATGACCAAAGCTAACAGGGCAATGAATCTTTTTATATGCAACTTGCAACAAACCATCTCTTAGTTCAGACCTTTGCATGCCATAAACAAATGTCATGCCATGCTTCCTTTAGAAATGGATCAAAAGAATACATTCTTGCTCATTTCTTTAAGTTTTCCAGGCACTCGGACATTTCCCAGACATGCCAAACCCGTGAAAAAAACACAGAAATTGGGCTTGTTTTTGGCTTAATTGGCTTGTGAGTTGCTTGTTGGCTAGTTTTCGGCTTGTAGCTTGTTCCTTGTTGTAGCTTGTTGCTTCTTGGGTTTTTTTTTATTGGCTTCCAGCAAGCAGGGGCAACGGGGGAGGGGAAAGAGTCAGGGGTGCAGAGAGGGCCCACCACAGTCCCAGACTGCACACCAGGGGGATCTAGTCACATAGAGTGTTTGGGTTCTTAGGGATTGGCTTGTTTTGGCCTTGCTTTGAAATGGAATTGGCTTGGTTTTTGGCTTATTGTGAAAGTCGGGGTGCTTATTTACTGTGTGAAAGTTGACAGCTGTGACATTTCCCCTTCTAACTTATTGTAGGGGATGAAGTGTAGTTCGGACTGTTCAGCATGAAAGTTTGTTGTGGGAATATGATATTCCCTTAAAATCTCTGTTACGTCCTGAACATCCTTTTGAGTTAGATTTTGGTGTGATGTTCTTTAGCGATAACTTTGATTTTTTTCTCATCCCTACAGTCATAGATGCTCAGTAGTGCTATTAACAGAAAATAATTTTCAAGGAGCTCTCAAATAAGCATTGAAGTGCTGTTCATATTCATTAAAATGGAAGTTCCACACCGTATTGTAGTTCTTCAAATACTGATTTTTTTATCTAGTTAGTTTGATCCTTGGTGCTTTACTAGGGAACAATTTAGAAGTCCTTTTTATTGAAGAATCATGAAACACTGTCTTAAAATTTCTTAACACGTGTTTAAACATAGAAATAATATTTCAAAGTATGAGAGATCAGTACACCCATCTAAACAACTTAGAATCCAATCTACAGCTCTGGAAGCTTCTTAACATTCTATTGTCTCCAGACGAGAGCTGATCAAAAAAGTTAAATATATTTCATGAATGTTTAGAAAGAAAATAATATGCTTTGTTTCATTCATATTTTTTCCATGAACATTTTCACTGAACATAAGAAGAGAGAGAGTGAAAATAAATGAAAAACACTGTTTTAGTTCCTCACCAAAATAAATCCAAATATATCAAAACCAAAAGATTTCAACCAAAATTATTTGTTTTTATTTTGGTCATAAAGCCATTGTCTGGCTGAAAAAGGTTTCAATGGAAAAAGTTCAACCAGCTGTACTGCAGACATAACTAGGTTCAGGCACATACAAATTTAACTGGATTCTTGGTTACAGTGTTTCACCTTTGACTGACTCCTAGCCAGTTGGAACATCAGTATGGTGCTCTACTTCATTGTTCTTCAGGGCTAATTTTAAGGCATGTGCTATGTATAATAAGTGTTTAATTGTGAGCGTAAACATTGTCCATTAACTTTTGAAAATCTATTGATACTGTGACATTATGGCCCTGCAAGGATTTGGGAAATCTGTCTATGTACAACTTACAAATTCCATTTGGTATTATGAATGCTGCATATGTTTAAGCCCTTATGATGGTCATTACTGAATTCTTACCTCATATATTTAGATCATGTCTATGCTACAGTGGCACGACTGCAGTAGTCTCTGTAGCTCTGTAGAGTATACACTGCCTACATCAATGGAAGGGTGGGTTTTTTCTGTCCATGTAGTTAATCCACCTTTAAGAAATAGTAGCTAGGTTGATGGAAGAATCCTTCAGCTGGTCTACACTGAAGGCGAGGTTGACCTAACGATGAATTTTTTCACAGCCCTGAGTGACGTAGCTAGCTTGAACTAAGTGTTAGGTGTAGACCGGGCCTCAGACACCTTATGCTAGGAGCAGGGAAGTGATGCCTGAATATTCGTCTCGGAACAAGACAATCATTAAGGGCTGTCAACAAGCAAATAAGACATGCCTAAACAGAGCATTGGGATGGCTGAAGCTTGGAAAACCAGCTTTCTCCAAATCACTAGAGGAGAAGGAGTGGAAAAAGCTCCAGGCTGAAGATCCTGATCGATAACTTTAATCCTCTAGCACAAAGGAGCTCTCCACAATAAAGGTAAAGCTGCTCTGTGCAGGAGATGGAACTTGCTCAGGGGACAGTCCAAGACTCAGGGTGGACTGAACTCCCCCAACAAATGCAGGACCATCACAAACCTCACCACCTTCCACTCCAATTGCAAGGTGCATGTTTTTGACCTGCCTTCTCTAACAACCAGTATACAGTATTCATAGTAATATGTATATTTAAACAAACAACAAACAAAGCACAACCAAAAAGGAAGAAACAAACAACAGCAGCAAAACCAAAAACCTAAAAGCCTGTTAAAAGAAGACACTCCATTGCACATGCTACTTCACCTGGGGAAAGGATGAGAGAACAAACAACATGTGACAAATGTGTAATCACGTTGCTTAATGCACTACTGGAAGCTGCTCAGATACTACAGTGATAAGAACCTAAATAGAATAGAAATTCCCCAGGAGGGAAACAAAGAGACTTTATCATTAGTATAGTCTTTAAAAACACAAAGGCCGAAGCCTGGTCTACACCTAAAATGTAGGTCAACCTAGCTCAGGGATTGACAACCTTTGGCATGCAGCCCGTCAGGAAAATCCGCTGGTGGGCCGGGACAATTTGTTTACCTGCAGCATCCACAGGTTCGGCTGATTGCAGCTCCCACTGGCTGCGGTTCGCCGTTCCAGGCCAATGTGGGCTGCAGGAAGCGGCTGCCAACACATCCCTCGGCCCGTGCCGCTTCCCGCAGCCCACATTGGCCTGGAACAGCGAACCGCAGCCAGTGGGAGCTGCAATTGGCCGAACCAGTGGTAAACAAACTGCTGCAGGTAAACAAACTGGCCTAACCTACCAGCGGATTTCCCGATGGGCCACAGGCCAAAGATTGCCGATCCCTGACCTAGCTATTTTGCTTAGGGGTGTTAAAAACTCACACCCCTGAGAGAGGTAATTAAGCCAACCTAAACGCCGGGATAGACTCTGCTAGGTCAATGGAAGAATTCTTCCATCAACCTAGCTGCCTAGCCACCATCTCTTGAAGTGTACCCCTTCTGTCATTTTATGTAGTGTAGACATAGCCTTAGAAGTTGGGGGAGGACTAAGAAAGGGACAGGTTTCTGGAATGGGGGAAACTTTTTTGACTGCAGGAGCACCCAGGAGCTGAGGGACTCTGAATGTAGGGGTCAGAGAGGGAGAGACTGACTGACTCCATGTTCTGGAGAAGAAGCTACACGTAGGAGGAAAGGGGGAGAGGAAGGCTCCTGGATTCCTTAGAAGATGCTGATGGAATCCCAAAGAATGTTTCAGAGTGGGGAAGAAATGGAGGCAGGGATTTGTGTGCAGGTCTGTTGTCTTCCCACAGCTCTGTGTATCTCAGGCTGTCTACAGTGAAGAGTGGTTGCAAAGTCTGGGTCTCTTGGCTTCAACGATCATGCATCCCTGAAGGGATAAATTGTAAACCAGAGGGCCCACAAGGTTGAAGCTCTGGGGAGAATGTGATTAAGCTTGTGGGATGTCTTAGGGGTCAGCATTGGTCCCTGGGCTGAAAGGTCCAACTTCCATGAAGGAGCTCAGAAACATAAAGTCTATCCCCAGGTGGGACTAGGGAAGAACCAGGTGTTAACTGGACCTTAGAAATAGGCTGAGAGAGTGTTCAGATAGCCAAGATGTGGCCCTGCTTGGCCCAGCCCTGGGAGCAGAAAGGAAGGTAGGCTTCTTTGAAGCCTGGAGACTGTGGGAGGCCTCAGGAAGACTTCTGCTCGCTGGAGTGCTTGGTAGCAGAGCTGGGGAAAGATAGGAGAGCCCTAGGGTAAGAGTGGAGCACAGGATCTAGAAGCTAAATTGATTCATTGGGACTTTACACTGGACACTTGTTATCCCGGAAGGGATTGGGACTAGCTGCTTCTCAGCTGGATGGTTGAATGGCCCGCAAAGACAGATGGCCTGCAGGGGGTACTGGAAATGAAAACCTGTGCAACATCATGTCTTGGCACAAAGGGGTGCACTGATGGTGAGTATGCCACAGTACACAGGGGTATTGACCTTTTGTTATCTTAACTCATGTTAGGTGACTGGACCCAGAAATACCAGCCCTTCTCTGTTACACCTTTGTTACATAGTATCAGTAAAATAAATCATTGGTAAAAATAGGGCTAATGAGGCCATACCATTCTGGAAGGGAAACTAGCAGAAACTTGGAGGAACTGGCTGACATGCTTCCAAATTTTCCTGGAAGCTCGTGATACTGAGAAGTAAGAAGGGTTGAAATTCAACACTCTGCTACATGTGGCCAACCCAGAGGGAGTGAACTTCTGTGACACTGTCCAGTGGGGACATGAAGGGGATTGCGAACTGCTACAAAAAGTAATTTAAAATGTTAATAATACTTTGATGCATCCAAAATGTTGCTAGGGAAAGGCACGCTTACTTTAAAAGAAACCAATTGCCAGGTGAGACCAATGACCATTTGTGACATTATATGACTAAAATATGACCATGTAAATCATTGTTTCTACCATTGTTAGACAGTTGCAACAAAACGTGTACAAAGTATGTCATGTAAGACGTCAATGGAAAAGTTATGATTTGCTTAATGTGATTATCCTATTTGTATGCATGCATCATTTTTGTATCTGAAGTTATGAATACTGACTATGTACCTGCGTTTCAAATGTGTTTGCTCCTGTGGTAACATCCACAAGGCAGTTTACATCAAATCTAGCTAGCACATTGTGTATGGAGTATTCGAGTGATGGCCCATCAGCGAATACAATGGGCCATGGAAGAAGCCTATCCACACCTGATGAACCTTCCTGAGGACCTTCTAGCTAGAATACAGGTCTGTCGCATCTTATGCGCATTTAATAAGCGCGATTTCAGCTTTACACGGTTGGCAAAAACAAAACACAAAAAAAGAGAAAAATAACAATTTAAATACTGTTTCTGTAGTGTGGGCGATTCCGCCCGCCATTCAACTCAATGTAATTTTAACTATACGCGGTTTTCACTTTACGCGCTAACCGCGGAACGGAACCACCGCGTAAGATGAGACTTGCCTGTATGGGTAATGGCCCCTCCTATGCCTCAGCGAAGCATGCAAGGGCATGTGACTAGATCATGTGACCCCAAACTCCATTTTGTGCCTGTACTTTTCCACTAACTATTCTGACGGCTTTGCTTGAAACAATGGGTTTCCCTCCACATGACAGAAGCAATAAAAGGCTCTTGAAACATCTCCATTTTGCCTCTTTCCTGCTCTGATCTCTGGACTATGGACTTATACTAATGGGAGCATTCTAATCAAGGAAGTGAGGACCTTCCAATGATTTGTAAGCAACCAGAGACTTAACAAGCCAGTGGTTTATTTCATCACTGCTTCAAGCCTGATCCAATAATGTTGCAATTATTGTATGTATTTGATTCCTTTAACCAATTAACTCTCACCTCTTGCTTTCTTTTTTATAAATAAACCTGTAGATATTAGATACCCAATAATCACGCTGTTTCCAATCCTTTAGTAAGATCTGATTTATATATTGACTTGGGTATGTGGCTGGTCCTTTGGGATCAGAAGAACCCTTTTGTTTGATGAAATTGGTTTTAAATAACCACCCATCATTAAGTCCAGTTTCTGGGTGTTGAATCCAAGTCTGGAATACCTAAGGAAACTGCTTTTCTAACTTCTTGTTAGCCAGTGTGGTGAGACAGAAGTTTACTTTTGTTGCTGGTTTGGTATATCTTATAGAAGAATAACCACCAGTTTTGGGGTGTGTCTACCCTCCTTCTCAGGAGTTTGTCCCAAATTTAGTATTCTCAGTTGTGACACACTGAGGCACGGTGACACCATTATATTTCACAATCATGTAATAAAGCTAAATTGTGTGAATTTGAACCATTAACAAATGGACAAATTCTTTATGGTGTGACTGATAATCAACAGAACCCACTGAGAACACAGTTACTGCTAGCAGCCAGATGTGTGAGAACCTTTTTTTTGGAAAAGGACAGACCCCCCTCCTGTCAACATTAGTGGCATGGAGAAATAAACTATGGGAAATCCTTACAATGGAAAAACTAACAGACAGCCTTCCATCAGGTTTTTTTTATACTGTATGATTACCATTTCTGGAATTTGAGCCAAATAAATACATAGATAATAAGAGGTTGACCAAACACAATGGGGCTCTTAAAGATAGGGAAAAAATAGATTATGAATAAGAATTGTTAATACTTGTATGGAAAGATAATGTATATTAATAATGATAAAATAAAAGCATCCTGACACTCAGCAAGGTTTTTGCAAGAAGAACAGTGGATATTTGCAGGGCTAGTGAAAACTGTGCTTCTTGAATGAAAGTGTTAACAAGCAGAAAAGAACTGAAGTGAATGCATACCAAAGCATTAAGACAAAATACAAAGATAAACAAACAGCAGGCCAGGTTTGTTTGCCTTCATATTTATTGCAATCATAGTGTGACACACAGATGCATAACACATGTCATACATGCAATACAAGAAACCATTTTGCAAAAGTGTTTGCTTTCAGCCCAAATTGCAAAGAAATACAGAAGTAAAATACATTCATGAACACACAGCTAGGGGACCTGAAGATCTTTCAAGAGCAGAGTTCTTTATTGGGTCTCTTAATAAATTTACCAAGCCAAATTTAAAAAGGATGGGTTTTGAAATAATTGTCTGGAAAGTGAATTTTAAGAGATACTGGAGCCGAGTGGTACATAATCCCCATGGACAAAATTTGCAAAAGCACCTAAATGACTCAAAGTCTATACTGCAAAGTGAATGGTTGATTGTAGCACGGGTAGGTATACCCACGTTAGCTGTAGTCTAGCTAGCATGAGTAACAATAGCAATGTAGATGTGGTGGCAAGGGCTAGCAACCAGAGAACAAGCCCTCCAGGGACCCTGGCTACGTGTTCAGGTTGCTAGTCCATGCTGAAGCCTGTGCCACCACATCTACACTGCTGTCGTTCCCCTGTGATTGTTCCCCATACCTGATAGATTAAGGCTAATGCAGGTAGCTTTAATTGTATCTGTGCTGTGACCACACCTTCATTTTGCAGTGTAGACATACCCTTAAAGCCCCAAGGGCCAGATTATTTTAAAGTAAAGCCGGAGCCTAAATCTGCAGATGGGCATCTAGTGGGATTTTCAAAAGCACCTAAACAGATTAACCACCTAACTCCCATTGAACTCAATAGGACTGATCAAGGAGTAAGGTACCAAACGTGCAGTTTGGACCCCGTATTTTTGGTAAAATATTGTTTATCCTTTACATAATTCCAGTCCTGTTACTAACTTCCTCTTTTCCCCTGTGGTGTTGTTCTTAGCAAGGGCTAGGAAGCCTATTATAGGACCTGCAGCAGCCATGGTTTTCATTTAACTGACTTCAAAGGCCAGTCCTGGGTAGCGGTAGAGGAGGATCACAAATAACCTGTGATCATTTTTTGCGGGTGTGGGGTGGAGGAGAAGGGCTAGGAATTGGTAACACACTGATCACTGAGGGTCACAGTTTATCCTGGTTTGCAGTTTCAAGGCTACTTGTGCAGACTAGTTGGAAACTTGCTTTGCAGAAACTCTGAACACTGACACTAGCCTCAGGGCCGCCCAGAGGATTCAGGGGGCCTGGGGTCTTCAGCGGCAGGGGGCCCACGCCGCCGAATTGCCGCCGAAGACCCGGCACTGCGGCGGCGGGTCCCGGGGTGGAAGGACCCCCCGCTGCAGGTCTTCGGGGCACTTTGGCAGCGGGTCCCGGAACGGAAGGACCTCCCGCCACCGAATTGCTGCCGAAGACGCGGAGCAGAAGAAGCTCTGGGGGCCCGGGCCCCACAAGAGTTTTCCGGGGGCCCCAGAGCGAGTGAAGGACCCTGCTCCAGGACCCCCGAAAAACTCTCTTGGGGGCCCCTGTGGGGCCCGGGGCCTGGGGCAAATTGCCCCACTTGCCCCCTCCCACCCCCGGGTGGCCCTGACTAGCCTTGACACTTCTGCCTCCAAATCAGGAAGCACAAGATTAGGGACTTTGTAAGCCCCAAGGGGCTGTTCTCTTCAGAGAACTAGGCAGCTATAAGGAATAGAATCCTTGGGGGGTAGCATGGAGGCACAAGACCTCTGAACCAATCCCCCAGCCCTTTGCAGAGGTCCCAAGGTCCACGGCATTACCCATGCATCTCGCAACTTCTGTTTGAAAAGGCATTCCCCCCAGCAGGTACTATAAAGGCAAACCTCATATCCAGTCCATTCATAGGGATGATGCCCTAGAAGACTCATGATTTCAAGAGAGTTCACCAATTTCCCTAGCTCTTCTGCATGATTTTTTTTCTTGCAGAGTATGAATTAGTCCTGAGCACTTAGAGAATAAAATAAACCCACAAGAGGTAGAAGTGTAGAGCATACATCAAAATTCTGTAAAGTGGGGTTTGCATGTGAAGCTGCTGCTATGATTTCATTTGAAAACTGAATAGAATCTCATAGTGCTTTAAGCAAAACAAAAACAATTCTGTTGATTATCTAGAGTACTGCAGGTGGTCCCTTATAATCCAAAGGACACCGCTCAGGAAATTCCTGAAGAGAAGTTAGAGCCACTTGAATACTTTCAATTTTTCTTCTCTGATACATTCCTATGTTCATACCTTCTACAGGAATAATTATTTTAAAGGAATAAGTCAAATACAGTAGGGTTGATTAAGATCATCTTCATAAGCAGCATTGTAAATGTCTATACACAATTATATTGGTAGCTAGTGCTTTACAATTTAATTTGCTGGGTCAACTTTTAATGCCTTTTCTCATCAGATTTGGTGTGGTTTCATGTGGAAAATAATCCCATTTCCCAACAAACTTTAGGAGATAACAAATATTTAATGACACCCTACCTAGAAACAATAAATAAATTTGAGTTGCTCTTGGACTCCTGTGGAAAAGGGTGATGAAAATTTTATAAGGTGGAAATTAATAAATTATAACCTGGCTGGTAAAATGTGAATCACTAAAGACTCCTGACACCCTTTTCCTTTCTCTAATTAGAATTTAAAAATAAATAAATGAACAAATAAACTTGCTGTATTTAGATGCTAACTTCTTTTTCAGTATATGTTGTGAAACTAATAAAGCCTGACAGTGCTATGGTGTACATGCCGTCGTTCACAAATTAATATTGCTTGAAGGGACAGTAACCAGATAAAATACCAGTGTTATAAAATGCAGTCCATTTGCAAGAACCATGTTGTAATAAGCAACACAACTACAGACAAAAGTAACCCGACAGCTCAGGATTCTTCAAAGCATTTTGTATACATGTAAAAGAAGCAGTCATGAGAATTTTCAATATAAGTAGTAAAATAAAATGCGGCAGAGGCACTTTTATGGCTGTCTGTTTATTGACATTTAGCATTTCAAATGGAAATGCACACAGCAATAAAATAGGGTGACACCGTTAAAATAATTGTACTGTGTATCCAAGACATTTGTCCGGGTAGTAGTGGATCCTAATCCTTTCCAGGCATTGCCACTGGGTTTTCTACAGGGAAATTTCCTTGTGCCTGTGTGGAAAGGGACAGTACCTCTGTGGGAAGGAGAATCCATGCATGAGTTGGGACAGGAGGGGAAGGGATAGGGACCCTGACACTTTATGGAGAGCTTTAGGAGCACCTGATGGCAGAGGGAGCCAAAGTTGCTGGAAGATGGTTGCAAAGGGCAGGAAGGAGTTCAGAGGGCACAGAAATCCCCCACTGATGCTTCTGTCCACTAGCTGATGGCTTGAGTTTTACAGGCTCAGGAAACTTAAATCCCTGCTCCTTTCTGAGAACAGAGAAAGGCTGCACAGGCTCCTCCAGCAAAAGGATCTGCTGGAAACTCCATGAAGGGAAACTCACAGTTCCCTGTCTCCAATAACAGTTTCCCATGTGGGAAAATGATATGGACTAGTGCAATGGAATGGGTTTTTTTTTTCCTGGTTTTTAGGTTATTTTATACAAAGCGGCGCACATGTCATCTACTTACTTCCCTGGTAGTTGATGGAGCTGACCATTCACCCAGGGAAAATCAATACAATCAGGTTTCTCCCCTCCCAGTTTCTTATCAGACAAAATATCTACCATGACACCTACAAGAAAGTAGCCAGCCAACAATGGCAGTCCGGCAGGGGTGTTAGGGCAGGCCTTATAGCTTTCCTTAAAGGAACCTGTTGTTAAAATGTTGTATTATCAGGATGTGGCTAATCACCAGAGGCACCTATGAGTGAAGGCACTGCATGCAGGAGACTTGAAGCCTGCAGCAGGCTTGCTAAATGAGCCAACCAGGGACACCTCGTGTGGGGAGGGAACCTCAAGCAGTTGTTTGAGAAGACTAATTCTGGAAAGGCTACAGGGCAGTCGGCTCTGTGCAAGACAGCTTCAAGCTAAACATCAGGGTGGGTCACCCCCTAAAGACTCTGTGAGGGAACCTTTTTGCTTACCCGGGCTCTGCGGTAAGAGCCATGCTTTGGGATGGATTTTTGGGACTTTGAGTTTTACTTTTGAGGTATTTGTCTGAATCATCCCAGTAAGGGTGGTGATTGGCTGAGCAAGTGAGTGGAGTCTCTGTAAAAAGGCCGGGTAGAGGGAGAATAAAAGGCAGGTCAGGATAGAGATAACCTGGCCATGACAGCATGCATAGTGGCATGGTGTGGAGCTGCCAATTTGTTTGTTCCCCTTTCCGTACCCTCAGTATCTGAGAGTTTATCTTGACTAGGAAAGCTTTGGGCTTAGCTAATGTGCTAGTTGAGCCTGGCCTTCTTCTGAGTCTAGATGCAGTGGAACACCTTGTAGCTGGATTTGGTTTGTTGAGTCCTAGCCTAAGCTCCTGCTGATACCACTTTCATTCATTCTGCACAAGCAGCTCCTCTTCCAAACTTTGCCAACTCCACAGACAGAAAATCCTCTTCAAGACCGACCAAGGCATTTCTGCCTCAGAAATCTCACAACGTGAGGACAATGTTTAGTTTGTTGTGTGGTGTTAAGCCACTTCCTGGGGCTGCTTGCCAGCGGCTGAGAACCATCTTTAGGTCAGATGTACAAGGATCGGCAAGTATCATTCTCTTAGTCAATACTTTAGCCTGGATTTTGCAGTTTCCGTTTTTGAAGAAATGGATCTGTAAGTAGAACGGCTGTTCTGGGCTCTGTCAGCTTTGACTGTTAGCACTGCCCAACACTTCACAGCTTTTCTGGGTTTTCACTTAAAAAAAAATCTGCTTCAATGAGAATAGCAGGAGCTGTGCCAAAAACTGATGCTGAGAAGGGCCAACAAGGCCTCCACTGAAATCATGGCATTCTGGATGCAGTGTCTGGTTAAGTACTGTATAGCACAATACCTAGAGTGATACTGATCATATGCTACACTATCCACTTTCTTCTGACTAGATTTTTCTGCTTGAAGGGGCAGACAACCACCTCCAGGGTCTCTGTAGGCTGAGAAATAGGAGATCCCACAGAGCTGTGCTTTTTGCAGCCTTCCCCCTCTCACCCACATCCTCCTGACCTCTGCTCGAGAAAAGTAGCCCCAGGTATAAACCTCTAGGCTACCTTTATGTTCCAATGATCCTGGAGCCAGTCTGCATAGGACCAGCCACTCAGTATAAGTAAGAACAGCTGTTACAGCAAGCTACAGTGGTGACCACCATGTTCCCTTTTTTTTTAGTTATCCTCCTCCACCATCCCATGCCAGCCAGAGGGAAGGCTGGGAGATCAGGTGTGTAGAGGAGCCACTATGGCAGCTCTGTGCCAAGTAAGAGTCCCCTTCACTGTGGGGGATCCTCCTGTGACTAAGCTTCATTTCTGGGGTAGCTTTGTGCCTGCAGTGCAAGGCAAACCTGCCCTAAAGCAGGACAGAATCTGGCCTTTTAATTGCACAATCACACACTTTCCCTCCTGTGTATTATTCCATCATTCAGAGTGGTGGTCGTGTTGTTTCTAGTGTAGTGACCCTGAGTGAATCTGCAGGCAAGGAATATTTAATATGGACTTGAGCCACAAAGTTCAGGTCTGGAATCTGTTCTGACTTTTCCGATAGGTCAGGGGTGCCTAGATCCAGTAGATTGCAAGTTGTCTCTTCTCTCCGATGCCATGAGTCAATGTTTGGATTTGGCTGAGGATCCAGACTTTCTCAAAGCATTAGGTGTTTGGGTTGGACATCTGGTTTCAGCCCGTCTTTAGTGGATATACATAACCTGTGTTCAGATTCTTCTTTTTAATGGTAATAAAATAGCAGCAATTCTCTTCCAGGAGATTACTCTTATTGCTCTAGTAAAATATCGACTTGTAGGTAAAATATTAGATTTGTCTGTCAGTTATGTGATCATCATTCAGTCTCAGTCAAAGTGCTCTGTCATGCCTCATAGATAACGGGAAATGAGAGAAGAGTTAAGCTTGTTATATCTGAACTAGTTACCATATTAGTGGCTGTTCCTGTTAATAACATAGTAAAATATTAGTTTCTGGTTTAGTATTACGTTTTTTTAACATACTAGGGGCACTTCCTGCTCTCATATGAACTGGCATAAGTGTAGAGTAATTCAGCTGACTGCAGTTATTTTTTTCCCTAGAAATCAGACATTTTGGTTGTGGCTTCAATGTGCTACCACAACATAATTACGAGAAAAATTGATACTTGTTGATACCAACTAGATTGTAACTAGTCTGAGAACAGACTTTCTTGTTCTGGTATTTTCAGTTCCAGCAGAAATACAGAAAAAAAGAAAACAAACTTTTTTGATGTTTCAATCTGGTTAATTTGAATTCACCTCAAGTACTGGACAAAAGTTTAGGTTAGTTCTCATTTCGTCTGCACCAGATCATCCATCCTCTTAAACATGGTGATGTTATATAGACCTTTAACTCTTGCTATCAAAATCTGTTTCTCATATCTCTAACTAGAACTATTCTCTCGCTTTGTTCACCTACTCCCTAAAAAGCAAAGACTTCTCCTCATTTCACTCACCAACGCCACCACAGGCCCTTGGATCTATACAACTATTTCAGTGTTGCTAGAATACGTTGCTCTCTAGGCTGAATTTTTGCAGTTGTGTTTGCAGGGAAAAGCTCACACAAAATGGTGTCAAATTCCTAACAACTAGCTTCTTGGGTGGACACTGGCAATATTCATCTCATTACTAGACATGATCCTGTTAGGTGAGAGTTGAGCACGCTGGCTGGACAATGTGGGAAAGCTTCTAGTACTGATGCTACTTCTGTACTGGTTCTGTGGATAAATGGAGTGCATCTATCTCCAGGACTGCTACCTGGAATCCTTTACAAGAACTCAATTAACATTTGTTTAAACAGTTTGTGATGGGTGACTAATAATGCTGAGTAGAAAAGAACTTTTAAAACATGATTTAAACTGAGTTTTTCAATACTGGGATTATTTTTTACTTCTCACCAGACCCTCAATACTACCCCATTTGCAAGCAGTAATTAAAAACCTGTATTACTGGGCTAATAATCTCTTCTGCCATTTCAGCCAGTATTCTAAGGTACAATTTGCTTAGCCCTGGAGCTTTGCACAGCTTGATGCTTGTTATAAATGAAGGTATTTCTAATAAGATTTGCATCTATTAAGACCCTATTACAGAGGACCCAATCCTGATCCTATTGAAGTCAATGTGAACATTTACATTGCCTTCATTGTGGGCAGGATAAGATCCAAACATCATGAAAACGTGCTGGAAATCTTGAGAACAAAAGCTGCCCTGAAACATTTCTAGCACTTTCTAGTCTTAGTTGGGTGAGATGTGTCATCAGACTAGCATCCAACTATATTTTGATCGAAGCAGGATATGCAGAGGTGCACAGAGTGAATATTTTCAGAAAAAGTTAACCCAACTCTTCCAAACATCTAACAGGAACCAGTGATTAAATATGAAGAATGGGCAAAGGTTTGCAATGGTGCTAAGTTTATATAAACTGGTTCACTCATCCCTACTTTTCAGGCTTAGTTCCCCATAGGACTGAAAGAGCTGAGTGGACATCTGCAAGGGAAAAAAAAAGGGGTTACTACATATGGATAAACTTTGTTGGAATGTTGGTCCTCTTCAGGAACAGCTTTAGGATTTTGGGTGCTTCCTGGGGGCCCTTACATTAGATGGGGGAGTGGGGAGTTGGGGAAAACTGTTATATATAACTATGTTCTCATTATGTATGTAAGTCTATCATCTTTCAAGACTACTGAGCTCATGGCCTCCATGATGCCTATTGACAGTGAGTTTGACAGGTGAATTATGAGTTGCATTAAAAATATTTCTTCATCGATACCGTCCCAGGTTTATCACTCTTGGGTCGCAAGACTCCACCAAGAGACTAGTTGTTAAAAACTTGTGGGCTGCACATCCTCACCTGCTTACGTACTTCAAGAAACTGATACCTGATGGCACCAGTAGGCTCCATCCGTCTTGTAGCAGGCTCAGAATGTTCGACATAGTGATGTGAGTTGGGTGCAGCTCTCTAAAACGTTAGCTGTGGGCTCTGCAGCCAATGAGACGATATCTTCAAAGAAGCAGAAATACAAGGCATGCCACTTTCACATTCTCTTATCAGTTTGAAACTGCTTCCCTTTCGCTTTCATTGGGTGTCCCCCTGTTCTTGTACTGTGATAAAGCAGAACTAGAGGCCCCAAATTCACCTTCACTTTACCAGTCATTATTTGCCATCGCTTTGTCATGTCTCCTCTGACTTGTTTACGTTGAGCAGTTCTAAACTTTTCAGTCTCTCCTCCTATGGAAATCTCTCCATGCCTTTAGTAACTCTGCTCCCCTGTCACTGGGCCCCTTCTCTTTTGAGGTAGGTTTTGGCTCCATCTCTTTTTGAGGTAGGTTTACCAGAACTAGTCCAACATTCAAGGTTTGGGCATATGATTTAAGCAGGGTAGGGCTTCCTACCTTCAGTAAAGTTTAAAACAGCAGAGGATATTCGGCAGCCTTTAAGCATCTAAAACACTTGCAGATATTTTAAGACACAAGTTACTGAAATTACGATGTGCTTTAAAAACATTTTTTTAAGGCCAATTATCTTCATTATGAGCAAAACAGCCAAACTGGCATGTGTTCATGAGCCAAGTCACACCTTTTTTTCCAATGCGAACATAAAAGACTGAAAAAGATGTAACTGTTTTATCTGAGTGGCAGAATTTATCATGGGTGCAAAATGCCTATTATGCCTTGATTATAACAATAGTCATCACTTAAAATGATTGTAATTATCCAATGCATAGCAAGGGTCAAGATTTTTTTTTTTTAAATAAGAATCAAGAATGGGATTGTTGGCCTGGTATAATTGGCTTGAGACTGCTAGAAGCAATCCCAGAAATGCTGTGGTATCACTGACACAGCAGAAGTAAACTGGTTTCTCTGCATTGTCACTATTACAGTATGACTTTGGGATTAGAAAGGAGTTAGCAGAACCGAGCAAAGCATTCATGGCAAATAATTAATTCACAAACTTTTCTGTTCACAAATTATCCAAAAACATCTTGCAATTTTTGCAAATTTATCACCTATTCCGAATTTGCTGCTTAATAACTCATATTATGTAGGTCACTCACAAGCAGTTCATTAGTTATTTGATGATCCAGATTCAAAGGAAGTTGACAGTCTTTGATTAGACACAAATCACATATGTTTTCTGTTCCCTAACTCAATGAGAGTCTCTCTTACACTAGACACCTGATGTTAAGTGTTCAATTTTGAAATTCTCTTCATACAATTATTTCCTTAATGTGCTATTTCCATTAATTTCTGCTAGGGAATGATTCAGAGAAAGCAAACATAAGAGTGTACACACAGGAAAAGTGAATTTTAAGTTTTTATTTGATCCAAAATTGGAGAACAATTTTGTAGGTATTCATCCAGTTCTATATCGAAAGTCTACCCATCCATCATATTCCTCAGGAACCTCTTAGGTTGGTATCTTAGAACTGAATATTATTAAGATAAAAGGATTAGACACTAACAAAAATGCTGCTATTGACTTCCTGTGTTTGTGAATTTACATGTGGGTAGCAAAAAGCATGGAGCGGAGAAGCAGAAAGTTAAAATAGGCAGGTGCCTTTTATTAGCTTACAACAGAATATGTTCAAACTAATATTTCTTCAGAGTTGTAAATGCTGTGTGCAATGACAGAGTCTTGAAGTGTGGCATTTTTTATTGTTGCCTCATTTTCAATTGTTTTACTGTTACTTTTAGACTAGATTGAGGAAGTACCATTGGCTTTGGATCTGCACTAGGTTCAAATGGGTTTGGAAACAAGGCTAAATCAGAGCTCAGGTTCAGATTCAAATTCAGTGGCACTGAAAGCACCTGAGCTACTGTTCTGGGAATTTGGTCCCCAATAGCAGATTGTGTCATGGAGTCAGCTGACCATGAGAGATTTGTCACTTTGAATGATGGAAATATCACAAGATCAACTTTTCTCAGGAGTATGGTTCCCATTCAGATGCAAACAGACTATAAGCCCCTTCCAGATGTGGATCCAACCTGGAAGTAAAACCATGGGGGCCAGTGTGATTCAGAGTTGAACACTATCAAAATTTCAAGCGGTTCAGATGGGAAGTTCTCATTTTGTCCCATCTTGTAAACCTTTCATTTGCACCATGTTTCAAAAAGCTCCAGTTGAGATTCAGAAAATTCTGGGGAATTGATGCAACTTTGTACTCAGCAGCAGAACATAAATCAGAACCCAAATGTCTAGTGGTTCTGCTAGCTTCTACCAACCATGCAATACTGCTGCACAAATTGCAGTTACACTAGTTTCCACTTCAAAGATCCCATTTGCCAACAGTTACCACACAAGCATCTGAGACACAGCAGTATTTTTTGTATACTTGCTGGTGTGTTAGCACATACTTACTTTCCACTGACCACTGCTTATGTGAAGAAACTGACAAAGCTGGGTACAACTGGAAATATTTCCTCCTTGTTAAAGCAACTGTGAATTTGTACACAGCCTTCATGCAAATTATTATGTTCTAAGGGTCAGATGGTAGCTTTTAAGCCATGCCCTGTCATGGGAGCACACTGTAGTGGAATGCCCAAGAGGAAATCTAGCTGTCTCAGCCAGAATCCCACCTGGAGTCCCAGGGGAGCATATACCAGAAAGACTTCTTCATGCATTTAAAGGGGAGCAGCATGCACGCTCCTCTGTGCCCTGCCAGTCATTGCCCCATACCTACCATACCCCTCCTATCCCCTTGAAGGTGGTTAGCAGCTCCAGCAGTACTACCCTGGACCATTGCTAACAGTTCCCCACCAAGATTATGCTCAGCCACTGCATAAGGACACTAAAGCCCACTGAAGTCAATGGAAGTCTTGAGGGAAAGGCTCCTTGCACCCCTCCACTGCCTTTGTACATCTCTGCATGGCTACGCACAGTCAAGACCCTATTTAGTGGGACAGGTATAGTATTCATAGTATATTAGAAGTGTTTTTTCTTCCTGCAAGCTGCAATAAGGGCTTAATTAGTTTGATTTTGCTTATTATGGTAGAATGAACTATGCCTAGGCTGACATTGTGGTATTTATTTGGTATTTCCTTTGAATGTGTCATAAACAACAATAACATATATTTTGCAAATGAATTTTCCCAGTGCTATGATGCTATGAAACAACATTGTAGTGCTCAACATAACAGCAAACATAACTTTACTTTTATAATACATTTAATCCCAACCGATCCCAGATTGCTTTACAAATTCTGTCACCCACTACAGAGAGGCATGGCAGTTATTTAACAGAAACATTAGACAACTGATCGGGACAGGAAGTGAAGAAGAATACTAAGTGAAGAAGAAGTCTGAAACTGCAAAGGGATTTTAAGTAGGCAGCATGTAATTAATCAAATTAGAAAGTGTCCTGGACATTAAAGCTAACATTCCACCTCATTCAAAAACTCTCTTGGGTCCTTTAATGAACACAAATGGCAAAGGAGATGAGTTTTACATCTCATCCAAAAGACAATAAGTAACCCAGAGGTTGTTACCGCTACTCGGGGCATTGGTTCAGGACTAACTGAAAGGGTGACAGAGTACTAGCTGTGGTACCCTGGTCACTGAGGTTGCTGCAGCATAGAGGAGTCTGCTGGCTTAATTGGTAGCAATTAACCAGTTTCTCTTAGGGATTACTGACATGTGGCTGGCAATTACTGGACTAATGAGGCAGTTGGGTCAGTAACTGGGGGCTATATAATTGGGAGGAACCTGTTTTCCTTGGAGGTCTCCCAGACAAGCATTGGTGAGGCCTGGTCTTGGTTACCTGATGGGATCAAACAAGGTCACAGACTAATGTGACAATAGAACCCTCTAAATCCTACCTTAATTTTTCTGCATGTTCATCAGTGTGAGCAGTTGTCGTGGTTACTGGGTGAGCCATGATTTTTAGAGCCCTTTTAGGCCCCCTCAAATGAACCTCTCAGTCTTTCATGGATTCCCAGGCCAGAAGGGACCACTATGCTCACTTGTCTGACCTCCTCTATAACACAGGCACTAGAACATACCCAAAATGATTCCTAGAATATATCTTTTAGAAAAACATTCAATCTTCACTTTAAAATTGTCAGTGATGGGGAATCCACTGTGGCCCTTGGTAAGTTGTTCCAATGGTTACTCTCTGTTAAAAATGTATGCCTCATTTTCAGTCTGAATTTGAAGCTTCAACTTCCAGCCATTGGATCATGTTACACCTCTCTCTGCTAGATTGAAGAGTCCATTATTAAATATTTGTTTTCCCCCGTAAGTACTTATAGACTGTAATCAAGTTACCCCTTAATCTTCTCTTGGTCACACTCAAAGAGCTCAATCTAATTAGATTATCACTATAAGGCAGGATTTCTAGTCCTTATTCATTCTCATGGCTCTTCTCTGTACCCTCTCCAATTTATCAACATCCTTCTTGAATTGTGGACACCACAACTGGACACAGTATTCCAGCAGCACTCACTCCAGTGCCAAATACAGAGGGGAAATAACCTCTCTATTCTTATTTGAGATTTCCCTGTTTATGCATCCCACGATCACGTTAGTCTTTTTGGCCACATCATCATACTGGGAGTTTCTGGTCAGCTGATCATCCCCCATAATTTTTTTCAGAGTCACTGCTTCCCAGGATAAGTCTCTCTTCCTGTAGGTATGGCCTATGTTATTTGTTCCTAGATGTATAGATTTTACATTTAGTCTTATTAAAACAGTTTGCTTGCACCCCACTTCCCAAGCAATCCAAATTGCTCTGTATAAGTGACCTATCCTCTGCATTATGCACCATTCCCCTAAATTTGTGCCAGCTGTAAACTTTCGGTGATTTTATTTTCTTCCAGGTCATTAACAAAAATGTGAAATAGCATAGGGCCAAGAACCCCACTAGAAACACATCTGTGCAGTGATGATTCCCCATTTACGGTTTCATTTTGAGCTCTATTAGTTACCCAGCCGTAAATCTACTTAATATGTGCCATGTTCATTTTACATCATTCTAATTTTGTAATCAAAATGTCATGTGGTACCAAGTTAAATGCCTTACAGAACGTCTAAATACATTACATCAACATGAATACTTTATCAACAAAACTTGTGATCTCATCAAAAAAAGATATAAAGTTAGTTTCATAGGATATTTTCTATAAACCCATATTGATTAGCATTTATTATATTACCTTCCTTTAGTAGTTTCATATCAGCAGCTCCATTATCTTGCCTGGATCTATGTCAGATTAATAGACCTATAATTACTAATATAATCCCATTTATCCTTTTATCCAAAATTAGCTTTCTTCCAGCCTTCTGGAAATTCCCCAGTGTTCCAAGACTTATTGCTAGTCAACATTAATGGTCCAGTGAGCTACTCCTTCTCTTTTAACACTCTTGGATGCAATTATCTGGAGCCGCTGACTTAAAAATGTCTAACTTTATTAGCTGCTGTTTAACATCCTCCAGAGACACTAGTGGGATAGAGTGTTATCATATGGCTTATTGCACCTGACTCTGGGTGGAAACATGTGTTCCAACCACTTTTAGACTACTGCAGCACTCCTTGTTTCCCAACTGTGTTAACCTGACAAGTCTAACTGAGTTTGGCACCTATTAGCATTTTCTTCCAGGGAACTTGTGACAGTAGCTGATTAGTGACTCAAAACCAGTTTTTTCAAAACAAAGCATTCTTTATTCATCCACCTAAAGATATATAGCAGACAGAGCAATGGGCGAAAACAATAAAGGACTAGATGCATACTGCCCTTTATCTAACAATTTATCTTTCCATGAAAACTTTTGTAAGAGCCCCTCTACCCAGCTAACCACTCTCTCTGAGCGGGTGGAACAGACTGCCATGCTTGCAGTATGCTTTCTCTGGGTAGGTCTACACTATGGCAGGGATCGATACTCTGAGATTGATCCACTGGCAGTCGATTTGGCGGATCTAGTAAAGACCCGCCAAATTGACTGCAGATTGCTCTCCAGTTGATCCCTGTACTCTACCCTGACGAGAAGAGTAAGGTAAGTCAATGGGAGATTTTCTCCCATTGACTCCCCATGGTGTCGACCCCGCGGTAACATGACATAAGGTACATCGACTCTAGCTATTTTATTCACGTAGCTGGAGTTGCGTAGCGTAGGTCGACTTACCACGGTAGTGTAGACATAGCCTCTGTCTGTATGTCACCTTGCATGCCTCTCAACTCTCACTGACTGTCCTTGAGCAAGCAGCCTTCATTTTTAGGCCTTATCTTTAAGGTTTAATATTCCCTTTGAGCGTGGATTTTTTGGTCTGGGAAGAATACCCCTTGCCAGACTAGCTGGACGCCTCATGTCCCTTATCTTTGCTGTTGTTTCATTTTCTCTTGGTTTCTCTTTTACAGCCTCCTTTGATTTAACTCTATTTATTGGGCAGGATAATATCACACAGGTAACTTGGGGGGGGGGTCACATGGTATTTAAGAAATACTATACATAACTCTCTCATTCTCCACAGAAGTAAAGATGCATTTTGATATTACACTCTTCAACATAGGTGAGAAGATTTGGGCTAGTTAAGGAGATTCCAGTGAACTAAATACAATCAAACAGGTAAGCAAATTGAGGATACAATTCAAGGTAAAGGAAAAGGTGAGATGTACTGCAAAAACTACAATGCAATTTAAAATGATGATACCTGAAATGAAATCTAACCTTCTGAGCCCACACCTTTGTCTCCAAAACTCCCTCCAGAAGACCCACATGAACTCTGTTAATGAGGATTATCGAGGTATAGTCTATGCCATGTGTACCCACAAGGATAAGCAATTATGTGAAATCACTGAGGGCTAGGTTATCTGTTGTATTCAGATGAGGAAAGGCCCTTCTTGCTTGGCTGAGATCTTGGGCCTTGGTAGAGAGTGGAGTTATTTCCTCTTTCACTACCAAGAGTAGGTGGGCAGGTGTGATGCAAGAATAAATGATTATAGATGAGGCACTAATAATTCCCACCATAAAATGAAGTCCAGCATCCTCAGGGAAGGGATCATACCAACAGCTAGTACTGTAATACTAGACTGTTTTGATCATTACAATGTGAGAGAGCTGGTGAAAAAGTCCCTTAAGACACAGTGAGAAAATTAAATCCTTAAACTCACTACAAAAGCTACTGAGGAAGACGAGGTAGGTGAAGTAATACATTTTATTGGAGCGACTTCTGTTGGTGGAAGGTACAAGATTTCAAGTTGCACAGAGCTCTTCAGGTTTGGGGAAGGAAATCAGAGTGTCTGAGTTAAATACCAGTTGGGACAGATTGTTAAGCATACAGGATAACATATTACAGGGGGTCATTTGAAATGAAATGGGCAATTGAGGGTGGCAGGCAATGTAATATGTTACAAAATGTTGTAATGAAACCAGTGTCCCTATTTAGTAGGTGTCAAGTATCAGAGGGGTAGCCGTGTTAGTCTGGATCTGTAAAAGCAGCAAAAAGTCCTGTGGCACCTTGTAGACTAACAGACGTATTGGAGCATGAGCTTTTGTGGGTGAATACCCACTTCGTCAGATGCATCTGACGAAGTGGGTATTCACCCATGAAAGCTCGTGCTCCAATATGTCTGTTAGTCTATAAGGTGCCACAGGACTCTTTGCTGTTTTTATTTAGTTGGTGTTGGTCCGGCTTTGAGCAGGGGGTTGGACTAGATGATGTCCTGAGGTCACTTCCAGCCCTCATATTCTATGATTCTATGATTCTATTGAGTCCAGGGTTTTTGGTGCCTAGCAGAGTTAGGAATTAAATTCCTAGGGTTGCCTTTTGAAGGTGCTGGCCAGGTTTTCTGTGAAGAGTCCTGAACAATCAGATATGGAATGATCGCTTTGTGAAAAGTGTTTGCGCAGAGGTGATACAGTTTCTGTCTTTTATCCCTTTTCTGTGTGAGTACAACTGAGGGCATAGTGATTGGTTTCACTCACATTAGTTGTTGTTGGGACTATTGATGCACCAGGTTAGATAGACCACATGCTGTGATAAGCATGTGTAAAACACATGAATCTTAAAAGGCGTGTGTGGGAGAGGGTGTTGCTCATCATAGCAGTGGAGATATGTCTGTAGGTTTTGTATCTGTTGTTCTGGCAGGGTCTGGTGCTGCTTTGAGTTGGTGTGTCCTGGTCTGTGGGGGGCTTGTCCCAACTTGTATTTAGCTCACACACTCTGATATCTTTCCCCCAACTTGAAGGTGAACTCCATGTAGCTCAGAAGCTTGTACCTTCCACCACCAGCAGATACCAATAAAACAGAGGTGACCCGTGCCTGTCAATAGTGGGGGGCCTGAGTGAGGGCAGCCGGCTTCAGCAGTGTTACTGAGCATGCTCAGTTTGTGTGACCATGCTCAGTACAAGCCAAGAACCAAATCTGAGGGGAGGGGGCAACCTTGCCTGCTCTCCCTCTCCTCCTCGCACGCATCCCCTCTGCAATAAAATATACTATCTCACCTACTTTTTATCTCTCATATCCTGGGTCCAACATGGCTACAACTCCTCTGCGAACATATGAAAGCTACTGAAAGTCACTCTGCTAGAATAGCAAAGTATGCATTCCTCTAAATAAGAAACAGGAACACAACTCAACAAATCCACTATTGTTCAAAACAGCAAAGTGCCAGAGGTTATTTCAGTCAAATGGGTATCCTTTGGAAAATGGAAATCCAGCCTGAGAGAAGTCTATAGAGAGGAGCACAACTTAAGGAAGGTGGGAGTGAGGAAGAAGAAGAAGGGAATTTGAAGAGCTAACACTCAAAGACAAAAAACAAATAAAGAGTCTTTATTTCTATCACCTGCAGGCACAAAGCCTGTGAGGGAATCAGTAGCTCCTCTGGGCCACCCGGGGGTAAAGAGAACAATGAAAGAGTAAGGAATACAGCACAGAGAAGCTAGCGATTTCTTTTTATCCATCTATGGTGGCGAGATACTTGGCCCAGATGTAGGCTTTTCAGGTGCTAAAGCTGAGGGACTGTTTCGGGGATTGAGGTGGAAAAAGAACGGCTGCTGAAAACAAATTGATAAAATAAAGAGCAATAAGTCACCAGGCTGATATAGTACCCATGGGAGGGCTCTGAAGGAGTCTAATAACCTTGAACTGCTAATAAAAATATTTCACCTTTCATTAATATCAGCTACTATGCTGGAGGGTAGGAAATGTTGAATTGATCATCCGAAAAGGCACTAGGTTTAATTCTGGTTATTAAAGAGCAGTGAGCCTTCTTTTGACATCCTATCACACAGTTACTCATCTCCACATTCACCCCATCCTTGGTTGCCCAGCTGGGAATTGAGCATGAACAGGAATGGGGTAGAGGGATGATAACATCGGTGCTGACTCCATGGGTGCTGTAGGGGCTGAAGCACCCCCAGAAAACAAATAGTGTGTGCTGAGCACCCACTGGCAACCCCACCAATTAGCTCCACCCCCTTGCCCCCAGTGTCTCCCATCCACCACTGATCAACTGCTCAGCAGCAGGCAGGAGGTGCTGGGAAAGAGGGGGAGCAGCAGTGGAAGGTAGAGGCAGAGCGAGGGCGGGAGGTATTCGGGGGAGGGTGCGGAATGGGGCAGGAAGAGGTGGGGTGGGGGTGGAGCGGGGGCAGAAAGAGCCTGGGGTGGGGCCTTGGGGGAAAGGGTGGAGTGGGGGCAGGGCATGGGGCAGGGCAGGGGTCAAGCACCCCAAGGGATATCAGAAAGTCAGCACCTCTGGATGGTAAAGGGGAATAATCAGCTGTGTGGTGGGGACATGGGGGTGAGTGACACTCAGTTCACATGATAAAGGTTTTCTTCTCAACCATGAGGGCTAGAATTTTTTTTTAAATGAGAGAGAATTCAGAACATCCATCCAATGTCAACCAATTTAATCAATAAACATCCCAATGGAGAAACAGCTATGAGGAATATGGGGGAATAACTTTTTCAATTCTTTTCAAAATGTAAAATGCAAGCTGTGTCTGAAGTTCTCAGACTGTGTAAACATTTGAAATTTGATGTTGGGGGGGGGCTGTAATTTTTTTATCTAGCGGGAAACAAAAAAGGTCACATCAGTACAAAATTTGAGAAGAACCCATTTTTAATTATGCTGACCTCGTAAACCAGTTAGCAGACTTACTTGAAAATCCTCAGAAAATTCAAACTTTACTTACAGATGATGCTGTCAATGTGGGCAAGATACACTGTATTCTTCATACAAAGTAAAGAGGTTGAATCTCTGCTTTAAGTGAAAAACTCAATGTCACCTTAATTATGCAATCAGAACCAGCATCTCCATTGTATTATATTTACTAGTCACTAGCGCATTGCTCAGCCTAGTTTTAAATACAGTATCCAAAGAAATGTTCCTTTTCTTATCTTTATCCTATTACTAATTACTGCTGTCTTGCAACATTCTTTCAAATATTACCCCTTTCAAATGTTTATGGACTGTTACAAGACTCAACCCAAGGGGTTTGAGTTATCATTTAGACAAGCTATGTATGTTTAGCTCTTTCAATCATCCTTCATAACGACTGTGTGAAAGTTTTGACTAGAACCCAGAACTGACCCAAAACTAAGCAGCCCCATCCAGACATCATTATGGCCCAGGAACCCCACCCCACATATCAGATCCACCTTCCACTGGGTTTTCTGGAAACTCTAGACAGCACCTACCCACATCTTGTAACTTTGTGCCTGGTGTTTTCTCCCAGTCTTCAGGCAGTGGCCTGACTCCTTTCTACATAGGCATCTGCATCTTTTGCAAATGCTGAGAGATCAGAAACGAGGGTTGGTTAGCACCCAATACATTTTAGCACAACAGCTAGGGAGAGCAATGCCTCAAAAGTGAGACAAGCCAAGCTCCAGGTGAACTTGCAGAGGCTAACTTAGTTCCAGCCCATGCAAATAGATATATCAGGACCAGGTTTGTAACTCATACAAACAGGCCCAGTGTTGCCAGTGACGTTGCTGCCTCAATTTTTGTGCATCTTTCTTGATTTCAAAACTGATCAATGTAACCATTTCTTTGGAATCATTAGTTTGTGAGAATTTATTAGAGAGCTGATCTTAGCTAGCCATTGTTATAAATAGGGACTCAGTCTTCCTGACTGAAAGTATTATTAGGTAGAGTCAAAGCCATGTCTCATCATGTAAATTGCTCCATGGAATACCAGCAGGAGCAGAGGCTTTAGCAGGGAGATCAGCCCAGTGCTTGTGTGGGCGTGATTCTGCAGAGTGGGACAAGCTAGTGAGAAAAGAGCTTTAGAACTCCCTCATTGGCCATCATTTCTGAGTCCATGGACAGAGCTTAGAAAATTGTGACCATTTCCCTGTATAACCTTGTGCAGGATGATCCCCCCCAACACACACACACAGTTACTACCATATATTAAGACACGGAGAAGTCTAGAGTCACAAACTCTAGGAATTCCCACACTGGAGTATCAGATTTGTTCTATGGTTATGTCCTGGCCTCTTTTGACTAGTTACAGCAGTACTCTGAAGCTCCAGAGACACCCATTTTCCAGTATACTGTACAGGGCCGCCCAGAGGGGGGGCAAGTGGGGCAATTTGCCCCAGGCCTTGCAGGGGCCCCACAGAAAACAGATTCAAAACACAGAGGATGTCCCTCTGGGCAAAAAGCTTAGTTACACAAAGACACCCAATTTGATTTTCCCACTATGCAAAAACGAAGTCACAAAAGAAAATAAACATAATCTAATACATTCCTTCTCTAAACACTTACTACTTTTAAGAAATATTAGATGGCTGATTTCTGAATCCTTCCCTCCAGCACAAACTTTTCCGAACAGACAAAAACTGATTTCCCTCCTCCCTCTTTAAAAACATCTTGCCCACCCATTGGTTCCTCTGGTCAGGTGTTAGCTAGGCTATGTGAACTTCTTAACCTTTTACAGGTAAAAGAGAAATTAACTCTTAACTGTTTGTTTATAACAGGGCTCTACTGGAGTTGTTCTGAATACCTAAACCCTGGAGCAATGTGAGGCACCATCTGTCTTTTGGGTTTCACCACAAACTCAAAACTTGGCAGAGGTTCATTGAAAGGTTTGTTAAGGCTCGGGAACCCTTTGAGAGAAATTTGTCCTGGTTTCACAAGAACCTAAGCCAATTTACAGTTCTATGTCAGGACTATTTGAACCTGGTGGCTTCATGTAGTTACAAAACTACACATAGCTGCAGGTTTTTAGCTTTGCTTAAACTCCAAACCCAAAACAAAACTCAAGGAGTGCAAATACATGCAAATCAAACATGTAAAATCGTTTTCACATAAACTTAAACACTGAGTTTGGCATATCTCTAGTCTCAGGTCTGTATTAGCTACATTAATTTAATTTAAAGTTTATAACTAATGTATTTCCCTCTAATATTGCCACTTATGGGTTATCACTTTTACAGTACCAATGTTGTCACATGGTTTTATCTGCTGTGAGCACAGATTTTGCCATTTTTGGTGTTTCTTTCACAGACAGCATTTTCAATAAAGAGTCTCACTTATTCCTGACTCATTTACCATGCAGACATCTCTGTTTCATTTGGTTTTGCTCTTAGTAAAGGATATTTTAGCAAAATGATAGAGCTAAGCAAATAATTCACATCAAACACTAACGTCTTTTTCTTCCCACAGAAAAATCCATGAGCAGATTGCAGTTACTTTGAACTTATTCATTATTCATACTTATTCAACAGAGAGCTATTCATTTTTTTAGTATATGGATTAATTACACACATTCTAAATTCAAATTGTGTTGCTTAGTTCTAATTAGTCAGCTAGGTCACCTGGTATGTTTTGCGCCCTGATTTGACAAGCAGACAATTGTTCTTGGCTTAGAAATTCATTTTCAGCAAGTATTGGTGCCAGGAAAGTGAGCTGCTCTTGAATGTTTGCAGAAAGCAAACAACAAAAGGGGAAATGAACCTGGTGAAAGTGAATTTGTTTTAAAATCCTAAAAGACTCATGGAAATGACTTTGCCTTATTTGCCCATCTCTACAAAAAAACATCTTTTTACTAAAGTTACCAAATGCTGGGCATTCAGAGAGCCTTTGAGCCGCTGTTTATACAGGCTGGTGGTTTGTGCTTTGTTTAACACTTTTAATCAGCATCTGTTTGGATGGGAGCTGAGGATGCACACCACCTCTCAGTAATGTTCAGTGACTTTCAGAAGTGAGGCCTCTCTTTGCATTTGTGTTTCTTAGATTACATTTAAGATGTGCAGGAGATCTACATCACACAAGCATGGGAGCCAGCAGCTCTTGAGTTCTGGACTTAGCTCAGACACTGAAATCATTTTCTCCCAATCCTATAAATTTTGGCCAAACATCACAGAAGTTCAGTGGACCTGGGATAATGCTGTTTGCCTACCAAACTACCCTCCCTGTCATTAGATTGTTTTCAGGTATGTGCATAACTGAGGGGTGGGGAGAATACTCAAAGAGTAGTTATCAATGCTCCACTGTCCAACTGGGAGGGTGCATGTAGTGGAGTCCCACAGGGGTCTCCGATGGGTCTGTACTGGTCAATATTTTCATTAATGACTTGGATGATGGAGTGGAGGGTACATACAAAATCTGAAGATGGCACCAGGCAAGCACTTTGGAGGACAGGATTAGAACTCAAAAAGACCTTCATAAATTGGAGACTTGGTCTGAAATTAATAAGATGAAGTTCAATAATGACCAGTGCAAAGTACTTCACTTAGGAAGGAGAAATCAAATGCACACGTACAACCTGGGGGTTAACTGGCGAGGTGGCAGTATTACTGAAAACAATTTGGGGGTTACAGTGGATCACAAATTGTTGCTTCATATTCAATGTGATGCAGATGCAAAAAAGGCAAATATCACTCCAGGGTGTATTAACAGAAGTATTGGATGGAAGACATTGGCAGTAATTGTCCTGCTCTGCTTGGCACTAGTGAGGTCTCAGCTAGAGCATTGTGTCCTGTTCTGGGCATCATACTTCAGGAAAGATGTGGACAAATTGGAGAGAGTCCAGAGGAAAGCAGCAAAAAATATAAAAGGTGTAGAAAACCTGGCTTATGAGGAACGGTTAAAAAAAATGGGCATGTTTAGTCTTTAGAAAAGAAGACTGAGGGGGTCCTGATAACAGTCTTCCAATATGTTAAGGGCTGTTTTAAAGAAGTCAGTGACCAATTGTTCTCCATGGCCACTGAAGATAGGACAAGAAGTAATGGGCTTAATCTACAATAAGGGAGATCAGGTTACATAGTAGGAAAAACTTTCTGACTATAAAGATAGTTAAGCACTGGAACAGGTTACCTAAGGAGGTTGTGAAATGGGAGGTTTTTAAGAACAAGTTAGACAGGGATGATCTGGGTCTAGTTAATCCTGCCTCAGCATGGGAGGATGGACTAAATGACCTCTTGGGGTCTCTGCCAATGCTATATTTCCATGATTCAGGAGAGGTCAACATCTGTTCCTCCTGCCACAGGGCCAGGTCCATGGAGTCATTAGCTCATTTCAACCCCACTGCAGACCTTTGAGGCGAGCACTAGGAAAAACCACTCCCCCCAGTTCTCAGTACTTCCTGTGACGAGATGCAGGAAACACCCACTACCTCAGACAGGGCAGTGGGAGGCAGGATATAATCTCTCTGATTGCAACAAGCTCTGTAATGTCAGAACTGGGTAGTTAGTGAGCTCCACAGGATGTCTTAGCAATCATAAGTGGAGAATTAAGGGTGTCACTTAGGGTGCATTATTCAGAATATTTCCTTGATCTGAGGTAATGCACCTTTGACAGGTTAAACCCTGGCAGTTGTCAGTTTTCATAATAATAAAGGGGAAGTTTCTTTGGTGGGGGAAAGGCTTTTTTGTGCTAAGAGAGGGGAAGGAGCTTGGCTTTGAGGCTCTTGTTCTGAGGGAAAACAACACATTTTAAAAATACATAGGCATAGTGAACAAATCCCATCAGGTGGTGAGCACCTCCTGTGAGTTGCTAAATAGCTTCAACTCCCAGTGAAGTGAATGGGAGTTTCGGATGCCAAGTCCAGGTGTTACAAAAAGGTTGTGAGAGGAAGTCTTTTTATTAATGGTATCTGTTCTTTATTATTGGACTAACCCAGGGCAATCTGTAATCTTTAAGAAGTGGAACAGGTGCTGGGTTTCTCAGAATTGTTCAAGGGAGAGGGTGGAAGGATTCCTTGTTAACGGCTCTTTCTCTAGCAGCTCTTTGGACAAGCCGTCCTCTTGACTTGCTTGTCAGGCAGCAACACCCCTGCCCTCCCCTTACCCCCCCCCCTCACCTCCTGAAAGACAAGTTTGATATCCAAGCTATAGTTGGCATAGAAACTAGCAGGAAACGCATGCCAGGGCCACTCTGCTGCGGGTTTCCACTCTTCAGTTAATGAGTTCTTAGCATTTCCAAGGAATGTAAGAGGAAATGAGAGTGAAGACAGAAATAAAGCCCTTGTCAACACAGAGTCAGGGACTGAAGTCTTAAAACTGGGGCTTAAGTCACTAGCTGGACTGGATTCTGTCTGGAGTTAGGACACAGTGGAGTTGTCAGCCCACAATCCACTCTCTCCTGGGGGCATGGAGAAGATCAATGCAGCATGAATAATAGGAAAGTCCAAGCCAGGAAGGAATAAAGCTAGGCCATATTGGAAGACTGCCAGGGCTCCTATACAACCCCATCTAGCCTTTACAGCTGCTCTCTCCTGGTGGAACCCCCTGAGGTAGGGAGGCAGTGATCCTGCCCCCAATTGCCCTTGGGGATGTATCCTTCTCTGACTGATCTGTTCTTGCAGGGCAGTGGAGTGCAAATGGCACCCTCTTGCACCAGTGATAGTGAATGTGAACTGAGGTTTCTAACACAGTTGCACTCGTTTGGGGTGGGTTTTTTTTTTCTTTTCCATTTTTAAAAACTGCCCTGGAGCAGATTGGTCTCATCTGCATGGGGTGATCGAAATGCATCCAAAACCAGTTTATCTGGAACTGTGGTGTTCGTTTAGATACGGATCCTTATCCTGGGTCTCCTTCCAGCATGGGGATGGCCAATAGAATAGTTATTCTTTCTTCAACAATTTATTTTGGGGAAATGTTTTGAATGGAAACAATCAGCAGGAGATTTGTCTTCCTTATTCAGCAGCTATGTATCCTCTGCTCTCTGCAGAACATGGTAATCTCCTGCGGTGATTCCCTCACGGTCAATTTATGAACATGCCGTATTCATTTGTTATAGCTGGAGCAGCTCTCTTTGGATCCCATCCAAAGCAGCCAAGTACCTACGTATGCTGAAGTGGCCGCCTGGCCAACTACACTCATTCTAAATATGGCAGGGCTAGACATACTAGAAAATACCAACCCAGTCATCCCCTCCCTGGTTGTACACTCCTCATAGTAAAATCAATACGCATTGTGCTCTGGGACTGGGGCTATTTTTAGGTGTTTTTTTTCCACTCATTCTGCAGCTGTTTTCAGTCACAAGCTTGTGGAACTAAAAAAAATACATAGTCCCTGGCCTAAAGGAGGGTGTAACGAGGACACAAGTATGCATGTGAATCTACCCTGCCTCCCAGAATTTTACAAATTATGGATCAGATGCCTCCCCCGCCCCCAAGCTTCAGCGGACCAAGGAGAGGGCAGCAAAACATAGCATATTCCCTTGGGCAGTGGGGGGTCTTTCATGTTATGCTTCCACTTACCCTCAACCCCATGGATGTCCATTCACAAGCGATCCATGAAGGAGGTTCAAGCATGGCTCGGTGGAAGGGGGCAGGAGAATAGGGATGGGGAGGCACAGCCCCCACTACCTCAGCCCCAAAGGGTTTCTGGCTCTCAGTTATTTCTGAGCCTGCTGACATTAACTTATGCCAGTGCCCAAATATGATGTTCAACCCCCCTGTCCTCTGGGGGGCGAGGAAGGGGCTTGAGGAAGGGCAACAGCCTACTGGGGAAGCTCTGGATGTTAAGTCTCTGTAGGATGCCATGGAGTCACCGGGTCTCTGCACCTTGACTTCTGGAGGATCTCCCAAGAGCTATGGGCTTCAGAGCTAACCCTCCCTCCACTTGTGCAGGGAAAACCTGCTCTCTCCCCCCCACCCCCCAAGTAAGAAAGGGCATCCCATACATTCAGTGGGGCAGTTTCCCATGCTCTGTGCAGGACTAGCCCAGTAAGTGATGATTTGACCCTACTGGTAATTAGGAGAAGGGGCAGAGGAATCCAACAAGGATTGTTTTGCTTTTCTTTTTACGAAAAGTAAAACTTCTTACTACAATATTTCATAAACCAAACCAGGAGCTGCTCCCACCAACTCCCTGCATTTAAACTGGATGTGAAGTGCCAGTGATGGAGAGGGAATGAAATAGAGCAAATGAGTCATTATATAGCCCAATCCTGCTCCCACTGCAATGGGAGCAGGATGGGGGCACCTGTCAATCATAGCACACCAGAGATTTTGCTCATCCTCCTCTTTATTGTTATATAAAATCCAGACGTTAATTTATAGATCCTGATTTTTATCTCATACTTGTTTATCATGTTATACACCAGTGTAACTCTGTTGACTTCAGTGGAGTTATTCCTGACTTGCATGGGGGTAAAGGAGAGGACAATTGGATAATATAAGGCAATTTTTATTTGGTTTATATCACTTAAAAGAGCTCTTTGAGGCAAGCGGTGGATCTTTCTATACATCTGTAGGCATCCAGCACATTTTGGATGGTACCGTCATAATAAATAATCTCTCTTGTGGTGACCAGCTGAGTTTTTGGTTCCTTGTAAGAGCTTTTATGAACACATTGCTAATAGATTTCAGAGTAGCAGCCGTGTTAGTCTGTATCAGCAAAAAGAACAGGAGTCCTTGTGGCACCTTAGCGACTATACTCCTGTTCTCATTGCTAATAGAGTGAGGCAGAATTTTTCAACCAAACCTTTTCTCCCCAAATAAAAAATGCAGATTTGGCAACACTGAAACATTTTCAAATTCATGTTGCATCTGCTGGATTGTTTTGGTTGGAAGAGGGGAAAGCTTAACAATCATTCTGAAACTTTTTGCTGCTACATTTTTTAAATGAAACATTTTGATTTTTCTATTCAAAATGAATTTGTCTTTTGAAATTTCCTTTAATTTTATTTTAGAAAATTAAAAATCTTGAGAACATTGAAACAAAATGTTTGATTGGAAAAAAACGTTGTTTGGGGGAAAACTTTTTTGACTCGCCAACATGTTTGGAAAGTTTTTTGCTTTTGGGTGAACCCAAAATGATTCTTTTCCCTGCTTTTTTTTTAATTTTAATTTTAATTTTTTGAGGAAGTGCGGGGGATGGACAGCAACCCAAAAAGGTCAATATTCTCTCACTTCTAAACACTAGATCTCTCTACATAACCATACCTGCTTTACTAGCAGACTTACTAAGAGGAATTTTCAGCTGGCCCCTTTTGTGTGTGTGCAACACCCCCATTTGTGTGGCATGGATGGGCATTTGTGTAATTAGGTAGGTATAAGTACAGTTACCCAAACTGTGTGTACAAATACTGAAAGCAAGTACTGTGCCAGTTCAGAGCAATTCCTGTGTAGCCTCCTCCTGCAGGGCTCCTCTGATTCCCTGGTTGTATCTGTGCACACCTGGCAGAAATCCCTTTAGTGCAGCTACACTGGGGTTTTAGAAGTGCATGTTAATCTGAAGCCTCCTGATGCAAACCATATTTATTTAAATAGTCTGTGCTATATATGACTGCATCTGCCTCTGTGTAAAGATGATTTGGCAACATCCTTTGTACTGATGTATTGAAAAACAGGAAAGAAAAAAGATCTCCTTTCAGAAAATGGGACTCTATGCACATAAGAAGAGCAGAACAGTGCAGGTATGAGAGAGCACAGGCACAGTCTATGCAGTGCTGGGAGGGGAATTTTGGTTCAACTGAGGTTAACAAATTTTTTCTTTATTCTCTAAATGTATGTGCTATGGGCCAAGTCCTGAAGGCCTCATATCTGTGCCTCTGTGTACTGGGTACATTTATAAATGTATTGATGATCATATGGTATCTGAGCTCTTATCACATATTGCGTGTTGTACCTATTGGGTTCCAGGAAGTGGGCGGGTGGAAACACCCCAGAGAAAGGGGCACCGGGGTCCTGGGAGGGACATGGGGCCAGTGGTAAGGAGGATCACTGGCCTGCAGAGGGTGCGCCGGAGGCTGGATGAGCTAATTCCCTGAGAGACCAGCAGGAGGTGCTGCAGGGGTGAGTCCACGTGCTTAAACGTGTGTTGACAGTTTGCTTGAACCCTGCAGAAAATGCACATTGTTTTTGCCAGTATAAAGATTTCCATTGCTCTGATACAACAGAATGAGCTCTGTACCTGGTAGCCCTGCAATTTCTCAGTGTTCGTTACTATATCTGTGAACTCTAGACATCAAGTAAGTATAGAGTTATAAGTCTGATTTCTTTTTTTTCTTTAAAGAAAGAAAAAGGAATTGAAATACTCACTGCAAATGGTTGACATGCACAAACAAGCCAAGTTTGACATGGAGGCATTCAGACTTCGAAATATATGAAGTGACATTTATTTTTAAAATAACCTATGCACAAAGGGTATACAGTATGCATTTAAATGATCAAGTTAAAACAAGAAACCATCAAATCAATGCTACCTTCCTCCCTGCTCCTAAGGTTTAAAAACAGCAACACCAGCCACATACATGTAGGAGCTCTCTTCTGGGGAGGGGACCGAGTGTAAATTAACCAGCCCTTCTCTAACATGACTGATAATGCAGACTTATGCTCAGTTGGTCTTCTAGCTTATTTATTGTCTCGTATGTGTGAAATGTTTTGCATTAGGTAGAGACTGTAGGCCACTGTCTAACCACAGATAAAGGCGTCTGCTTTACCCAGTGCCGGGGCACCAAAAATGAAGTTTGAAAATCAGGACTATACCATGCAAATGTCTGAATGTGAATGAAGTGAGAACAAAACAAAGCAGCTGGAGCTTTGGGTGCTAAGTCTGTGCCAGAGCCCCCACCAAAACCAATTCTTTAAATCTGTATTTTTAGTCATAGTAAATAAGTAATGTGACCCAAAGGAATGAACTCAACTAAAATTAGTACTAGGCAGCAGCAGGCCCAGAGCCTAGAGCAACATACAGCAACTGGGTGACAATAGCAGCTGAATTCTCAGGATCATACTGAATCCTGCCTACCAGATTCATTAGTAGTGCCATCAGTGTCATCATCTGTAGCGATACTAGCAGTACTCTGCAGAGTGGCTGACTGAGAGGAGCTCTCCTGGTGGCGGCCTGGGTGCACGTGGAAAGGAAATGCTTATGTAATTCTGCATCTGCTCTGTGGCCTGAACTGCTGCCATCTCTGCACATACCCGAGGCATTGCCTCTGGCTCTTTGGGGGCAGCTTGCTTAATACTTCATACTGTCTCCTCTTTGTTCCTTGTTCGGCTCTACTCCTCATTAGCTCTTTTTCATGATGTCTCTCTTGGTTTCCTTTTGCACACTTTAAGGTTGAAAACAATTCCTGTCTAGCAGCCCCCACCCACCTTTGCTCCCACAATCACAACCACAAAAACGAAGACAAGAACAAAACACTTTTGCAGTTATAACCTTCTACACTGTACAGCAGCTAAAGCTACAAATACCCTCTGACCCAGCAGCTTCAGCTGCAGAATCAGATTGTCAGCTGTGGCCTATTTTCAGCATTCTTTGGGAACTAAATGGCTAGATTGTGATTGTCCCTTCCACTGGTGTGTGAGGGCAGGGGGAGAGTGCAAAGAACTTTCCTCTCCTCTTGCACCCTCTGTCCAAGAACCAGGAACAATCATTATCCCTGTGCATCCTCAGAGATGGTTCAGCATGTGCTCACCCCTTCATTGGCTGGAGCTAGCTCCAGGCCAAATCACCCTGCTGCTCCCCTTGCAGCTGTGCCTGGCCTTGGGCAGTAAATAATCTAGCCTACAGCATTTGCTGCATTTAAACTTCTGCCTTTGTCTTCTAATCCCCCTCCAAGGATCTGATTCTGCTCCCTTTATTCACATCGAGTAGTAGCTTACTCATGTGAGTTGCTCAGTGGGACAAGTCACATGAGTAAGGTGCTGCTCAATCAAGGGTGGCAGAATCAGACCCTGAACCACAGTTCTTCATCTCGTCCTACAGACACACATGAGCAATTTGACTCATGTGAGTAACCTCTCTGGAATCAGCAGGAGTTCTGCACTACTGTCAGTAGCAAGTTTCCAGGATCAGGACCTTAGAGTGCCAGTTCATTTGCTCTGTGCTGTACAGCACCCAGCACACTGCTGGCACTCAAGGTATAACACCCCAGAATGCCTGCCAGGCCTCACGCCCTTCCAAGAGCTTTACTTGGAGACAGAGTTTTTCAGTACTGTATGAGGTTTAGAATGTGGTAGAATAACACTCACACAAGTAAGGGTATCTGTAGCCTTCCCCGCTCTGCTGTGCAGCACTGCTGTTGGTTCCACTACATAAAAGGCAAGCTAACTCATATGGCAATAATTTAAAAAAGATGCGTGACCACAAGAATAGTTTTATGGTTTTCCTTTGCATCTAATGGGTGAAAAATCAGATTTTGGTAGACGTTGTTTTATATGGAAACTTCCTCACAACATTTTAGTATTGACCATTGATATGGGTGCTGCGATTCTCCACTTGCGCAGAGTAAAACACCGATGTACAAGCCCTTGCTGCAGGTTATTGTTTAATCAAGTTACTGGCTGTATTTTATATGAAAGGCAAACAAAGTCTCCATTTCATGAGATCAAAATTGCGCAAGTTAGATTTTATTATATTTCACATGTATGATTTTCCTTTTTTTATTAAAATTAAGTTTTCTCATTTGCCGTTTTCAAGCTAGTTTGAAATTAGGATCACCTTGTATCCTAGGAAACACAAGGAGAATTTTATATGTGATCAGATTTTTTTCCATGTTACAAAAAAAAGCAGCTGGTAATTAGGTGCATTATTCATAGGAATCTTGTTGAGCACACTGTCTCTGTGGTTCTGGCTTAGATTCTAACTTTCCTTAAAGAACTACTTTATACCCTTCAATTGCCCCTCATTAAGTATCATCATTATTCTTCTAGGGCCCACAGCACCTTCGTGCACGGAAAGCAACAGCTTACAGCATTGATTGTAAAAGTAGTAAATTTCTAATGTCCCTAAAACGTTTGCTTTCGTACTGAAGGATGACATCAAAGTGTCCTTTCTGCAACATTATTAGTATTATTTATGGCAGGCGAGATTGTGTCTTGCGGGAGCAGTTCTGCACGGGGGCCTGTGTGGAGCTCTGCTGGCCCAGGGAGAGCACCAGACCCATACTGCAGGCTGCCTCCTTGCATAACCTAGTGTGCTGGGTAGTGCACTGGGGGGACAGGAGTCACCACTCCACTGACTCCAAGCGTTTCCATGTCCAGAGCAGCAGAAGCTAAACCAGGAAAAGGCACTCTTCTTCTGGAATAAGAGTTTGCACACTGGGAGTTACACAGGTATAACGACAGTGGTATAATTATACCAGTGTACATTTCCCCATGTTGACAATTCCTAAATCATGCCCAACAGAACTGTCAGACCTGTCAATCAGTTTGTCAGCCAGAAAGCTATTCCTTGACTCCAGACACCATCATCTCTTGCTGCGAGGAACTGCCAGCCTGCTTCAAGGAAAAGGGAGCCAGAATCAGGGCAGCCTCTTGCGAGCCCAAGAATCAAAGGCAGGAACATCCGTTGCAGCAACCATAATGCCACCCATCTCCAAATCTGGTTTATTCACAGAACAGGAGTTTCTTAGAGCACTAGAAGAAATTGCTTTGTCTGGCTGGTGAAAGGCTTGGGCCTGTTGCTAACAAATCATCAGTGCCTCCTTTGAGGATAGGATTTGCAGCTCGCCCTAAAAGCAGGCAACATTCTGGCCTACATTCAAGAAAAAATTCGCGATGAACCAGACTTGCCTTCTGCCACCCAGTTGGCAATTTCCTAATCCTGAGACAGGAAAACGAAACGTTAAGAAATAGTTGATTCCAATTATCTCAGTCTGAGCACGTTAAAATTGAATTGCCTGCCAGGGCAATACATACAGCCACATGGCTAGTTACACCAGGAGATAATCTCTTCAAAAGGACAAGGGAAGATAGCCACAGTCATGCTATTGGATCTCTCAGCCCTGTTGATCATAAGGCAGCGGTTCTCAATCTATTTGTGGGCCACATATGGAGCTCTCTATGTGGGCCGTATCCACACGCCATACATACTACTTGTATGGCCCTCAGGATGTCACATGGGCTGCAACTGTGTGCTGATTGGACCTCAAGAGGTCTGTGGGCCATGGGTTGAGAATTGTCATAAGGTGCCTAAAGACCTAGCAGGGCCAAGTGGAAATACTCTGAGCTGGCTCAGATCCTCTTCTTGAACTAACCCCAAAGAACTGTGATCGGCAGCTGCACTGTCACCTCTAGAGCTATCAGTAGGGTACCACAAAAACCTCATCACTCTCCCAGATGTTATCCAGCACTGAGGTAGAAGTGCCTGGGGAGACAGTGAGACATCCCAAGAGTAGACAGATGCCATTCAGTGGTAAATCTCTTTCACCTCAAATGCTAACAGCATCTTCTCCCAGCTCTTCCAGTACTTAATTAAAATCAGTATCTCAACAGACAGCAGCAGGTGGAAGCAAAACTAAAGGAAGACAGATGTGATGTTTGGGAAAAGAGGAAAATGGTTCAAAGTACTGGCAAGCAGCATCTATTGGTAGGACAGTATGAAATCTTCAGGTCTTTACAGCCTCCTCCTAGCTTTTGGACTCTAATTGCTACAACAGCTAGACATGCCTTCTTCCAACTTCACCTCGCCATGAGGCTTTGCCCCATCCTAACTGACAAGGACATGGCAACAGTGAACCCATGTTCATGAACTCCAGGCTTGATTATTGTATACTTTAAACCAAACACAAGAGCTTTAAAGAAACTCCAGTGGGTGCAACATGCAGAGTTCTGCCTTACTAAGAAGCACAGGCCATAGTAAACATATCACATCTTTGCAATGTTCCAGTCATTGTACTGGCTTCCTACAGAATATGGGATCCAATTCTAAGTCTTGATTTTGATCTCCAGGTCTCTCCTGTGATGTCGCTGAGTGCTCTCAGGTGCTGTCTCTTCCTCTGTGGCCATGTCTTCCCACAATAACTGTGCTCAATCGGTATAATGGAACTGTCACCAACAAGGGTGAGCTGTGTCAGGGCCTAGGGATAGCTCTCTCAGCAGCAGGACTGTCATTTTAGAACTCCCTTCTAAAAGAGCAAAAAATGATCATCAATCTAAACACATTCAGATCTGTAAGCGCCATGTTTTCAATGTGGCATCTTGTATTTAATATGCCCTGAAAAATACAATCTCCACTATCAAACTACCCAACGGCATGTCCCTGAAGAAGGAAACCTCCCCCTAAGAGGTGACCTAATTTTTCATTTTAAAAATCTGGGCACCATAGCCCAGTCCTGCATTTGAGTGTCCTCTAGGGAGATCTCTCTAAACCAAACCCATGAATGCCACACAGATGACACTCAGGCCTCCAAATGGAAAATATTTTTGGAAAGATGAACAACTGTAACTGGATCAGACAAGAGAATTATCTCATCCTACTGGCTCTGAAAAGAAAGGTGGGTGAGGCTATTGTTTGCTTATTCTGTAGAGAGCCTCTTGTAACCCTTCCAGTGCTTGTTAAGATGGGCACGAAGGAAGACCCATGAAAATATTAGAGCTATTAGAATATTAGGTGATAGAGCATATATCAGAAAGAGAGAGAGCGTATTCTCAAGGATATTTCAATGCTATCAGAGGGGTGAATATCCTCTCATTATTTTGGGGTCAGGGTATCAGCAATTTCCACTACATACCTGTTATGTTAGTTTTTTTGAATACATTTATTTCAGTATTTCCCTAAAAGTTGTGACAAACTGATGGGAGTTTTTTGTTTTTGTTCCCCTTCAAAAGCCTATGATGTGCTTAGGCAGCGCTCACTGCTTCCTGCTGAAATATATCAGTCTGAATCACCATCAATAAACAGATGATCATGTCCAAATAAACTCCAGTCAGACAAACACTTCACTAAACAATTAATGAGAGAACCTGAGATTTGAGGGTGGGTTTTTTGCATTTGAAATGTTTGCCACCAGCCAATAGAGTAGATAATGTGATCCTTAGGGATTCACCTCAGTCATCTTTAACATTGATCTCCTCAAGGAGCAGGACAGCACAAACCGACTATACAATCAATAGAAATATACCTTCTAATTCTGTGCTTTGCTAACCATAAAATTCAAGAAAACTTCACCCACGCTGCTCTCTACATTGGATCCCAGCTGCCTCCGGTGCGTTACTATTAAGGTCTGCTGGTTTTGCTGTTGCACACCCTGAAGATCAGGTTTTTATCATTATAAAAGGAATTGTGCTCTTTTAAGATTGTGTGGGCTAAAGAGTTGGGGCCAGATTTTGGCTTGTCACATGTAGGTGCACGAGACAGAGTGGACACAGGCAACCTCCCTAGCTTTTTCTACCTGCATAGGTGATAGCCAGAATCCTGGACCTTGTGCTCCCTGAACACAGCATGTCTGTCACTGTTAGCCCTGTCATTGACACTAGATACCCCGAAGGAGTTGAGGCATGGCCATGATCATGGCCTAACCCCTCTTCCCGCCTCCCCCTCCTCATTAGCTGCTGGTCATAGGTTGAACAAAAGAACACAAAAGAGGGCAGGCCCACTGACGGGGGATGGGGGGAGGGCAAAGGGAGAAATTGCCCAGGGTCCTGTATGATTTAAAAGGGCCTGGGGCCTCCCGTCCCTTTTAAATTGTGCGGGCAGGCTGCAGGGCTCCTAGGTGTGATGGCGAAGGCAGCCGAGCAGGCATGTGGAAGCCCTGGCTATGCCGGAAGAGTGCCCATTGACTGTTCTGTCCTGGGGCCCGGAATTGCTATCAGCGAGTCTGACACAAGGCTTTTCTAATTGGCCTTAGAAACTTTCTTCATGTCTCCATCCTCCCCTGGTAGAACAGTTCCAGCTGAATGGAACAGACCATATACAGTACTCCTGGGGAAATTCTGTGCCACTGCACAATGCAGAATTTGTGCAGAAATTAATGTTGTGCAAGCAGAATTTCCTTCCCACCGCTCCACAGAAATGGGCTGCAGAGCTGCTGGCCATCACTAGGGCCGCTGGACCTGGCAGAGCCCAGTGCACACATAGACACTGCTGGGAGGAGTGGGAGGGAGCTAGAGGGTTCCAATGCAGCTCTCAGCATACCCTGAAGGAAGGAGATGGTGCACAGGAAACTCCATACACGCCTGAGACCCAGCATCAGGCTGTTTCTCCCTCTGAATCCCTGGGTGTCTGAGCTAGGAGGGACCCTGCGCAGCTAGGCTATGGTGGGAGAAGGTGTGAGTGTCTGGGCTGGAGATGCCCCACAGCTGGGATTTGGGGCGGGGGGTGGGAGGAAGGAGGCAGAGAAACAAGAACTGGGTTGTCATAAGGGTTTCTTTAACTCTCTACTCCTGGGGGAAAATTTTGTGTGTCTCTATTGTTACAGACAT
This sequence comes from Mauremys reevesii, assembly GCF_016161935.1. NCBI lineage: Eukaryota > Metazoa > Chordata > Testudines > Geoemydidae > Mauremys > Mauremys reevesii. Next base: position 114,840,883 of record NC_052624.1, on the reverse strand, counting down.
ACTTGCTGACATTTATTTTATAATAGGAGATATACCTATCTCCTAGAACCGGAAGGGAACTTGAAAGGTCATTGATTCTAGTCCCCTGCATTCACTAGCAGGACCAAGTACTGATTTTTGCCCCAGACCCCTAAGTTGCCCACTCAAGGATTGAACTCACAACCCTGAATTTAGCAGGCCAATGCTCAAACCACTGAGCTATCCCTCCCCCTTGAAATAAATTATTAAAATAATTGAAACTGGTGTGATTATGTAGTGTTATTTTGACAAATAAAATATGCAGAATTTTAAAATATTGTGCACAGAATTTTAATTTTTTTGGTGCAGAATTCCCCAGGAGTAATACTGGCACTCCATAAAGCAGCAAAGCACGCTCCCTGTCAACTGTGCCTTAATTACAGAGGTACTTGAAGCCTGACTGTTCCCCCAAGCTGCCATATATTGTATCCCTTTAGTAGTTGAAAGCCAGGCACTCAAGGTTGTGTTCTCTCATGCACTAGATTGCAATCTTGCCCTGCAGCTGTGTGGGGAAGCAGAGACCACCTGTACCCCAGCTAGTACAAAAAATCAGATGGTTGTTCCTATTTGTTAGTGGGTATATTGGTGCTCTTTCATAGACCGTGTTCACTGTTTTGGTGATGCTTGGCTAAAGAAAGTTACAAGCTGTGTGAGGGGGAGAGATGCAATATCTTTAGGGTCCTGTATGTGCCGGAAGCCACACCTTGTTGCAGAACTGTTATAGAACCCAAGCTTTTGTTTTTAGAAATGATGTTGCTAGCCCTTATGGTGGCAAAGAAAACATTCTAAATGTGACCCGAGAGTCAGTGATGCCTGCCTGAGTCTTTAGACAGCCTGAAACAATTGCTCAGGTAAGTGTGGGCTCCACCATTCATCTCAACAGGGGATTAGCTATGAAGTCTAAAGATGTAAATTTCATTGAGACCTATATCATGGGTGATCATTTGAACATCCAGTTAATGGGCTTGTTCCACCAATCAAACTCTCCCCCCACCCCGTCCCCCGCTTCCATTTGCTAAATGCTCCAACTGTCTCCTGCCCAACTGCCAAAACCTCCAGCTTCCGTCGCCGACTTCTACAGAACACTTACACGTTTTCTATCCAAAATGCTGCAGCACATTGAAAATGATGCATTTAAAGTAAAATACAAAAAGACCCTGAATTTTATCTCCTACTAAAGAACAGCAGAGAGGTTCTAATGATCGTGCTATTCATTTTCACATCTTATTCAATCAAAGCCTCTTTTTTTTTTTTTTTAAATGAGCCTGAAGCTGCTACATAATCTCCGGTCTGCTGCACTAGAGCACCGCAGAATGTGGGACTCTTGCTGCAGAATGAAGGTCAAGCTTGCAGTGGAGTACAAGAGATTGTCCACGGATTGGGGTTCTTGACATGGCATATCAGCAACGATTCGATGCTTTCATTTGTATTTCACAGCCGCCACTGAGTGCTGTGATGTTTGTTTGGTAACTGCAGGGGTGGCAGAACTGTGGGTAAGGGGGGCGGAAAGGGGAGGTAGTGCTCCTTTAATGGAAATATTATGGGGGCTAATCCGTGCATTGTTCCCTGCAAACTGCATGCATGGACAGGAGGGAAGAGAGTGTGGCACCTGGGATCAAGGCAGGGAGCAGATAGGAACCCCCGCCCCCCACTGACTCAGTAGCTCTCTTCACACCCCATGCACAGCATCCACCAGCTCCCCTTCTTATCCCTGATTCCCTGACTCCTCAGACAGAGCACCTCTGCTCCATCAACCCCATTCAAAGGGAGCATCCACAGCCTCTGGGTAACTCACTTCAAACCCCAGCAAAATAATGGAATAATTATAAAGAGAAGAATCTGTAACTATAGATTAGAGGATGGCGCCAAGAGCAATAAACAGCACAGGATTGTAAAGAACAGCTCATGCCAAATAAGCTTTAGCACATTTTTTGACAGAAACCCAAAATTTATGGGTAAAGGAAAAGCAGTAGGGGCAACTTGGCCCTGGCTTTTATCTTGCCTGGGGTAAATCCATGGAAATCAGTGGGGTTACTCTGAATTACCCACAGTGGTAAATGAGATTAGAACCTGGTCCAAGTGTATTACCCCAAAATAAAAACAGTGTGAGATGAGAATTAGGCTAGAGAGACCTGGGGCCCAGGCTTTTAATAAATAACCAGGTCTCAATTGTATTTGCAAAATTAATTCAAACTGGCTTGGGTAGGAGAACTGTGACATGGATCAAAACTGCCAGGAGGATGTACTGCTAAAGGGGCAGTGTAACAAGTGAAAGGGAAGTATCTAGTGAAGTGCTGCAGGCATTGTCCTATTTAACATCTTTATTGCTTACCTGGAAAGGGGTTTAACAATATTTTAAGAGCCTAATCTTGCAGCCCTTACTCACTTTAGTAGCACTTACTCAGGAGTCCCACCAATGTCAATGAAATGTCTTGTGTGAGTGCAGACTACTCAACTGAATAAGAGTGGCAGGATTTGTCCATAAATTTGCAGCTATGTCATGGGCAGGAGAAACTGGCCCTAGTCACCGGATTCTAGTAACGCCGATTGACAAGTAACTCCTTTAGAGATGTGTAAGGACAGCACTTCACAGAGGGATGGAAGGCCCACTGTATTGCAGTAGTGCTGAAACACAGCTGGACGTGACAGAGGACAGCACATTGTATTGTAAGATAAATGGCTTACAGAGGGAAACCTGCCACACTGACTGAAAAAGCTGTTCCTGCCCAATGGACCATGCCCACCCTCCAGCCACAGAACTCAGCTCACATTTTGAAGAAGGGGCTGGGTGTAGATCTGTTGTGGAGGGATGTGACCACTTCGCCACATTTCTCTTCTGCTTGAGTTTCCTGTGATCTCTGTGTGTTTGGCAACAGAGAATACATTTCTAGTGGAAAAGATTACAGAAGTGAAAAGCACCAGAGAGGTAATGCAAAAAAGATGTTCCTTATTAGTACTGGTGCAGTAGCCCATTGAATGTGTCTCACTCTCCTGCCTTTCTCTGTTTGCTCGATACATATACAGTTAGACATAAGCAGGTACATTCAGGTGGGATCCTGAATACCATTTGATAGCTACAAAGATTTGGGGGATCTGTCCTCCTAGTAATAATATGTTCTATTTTCTATGTGGATATAGCATTGTGTATAAAGCGCTCCTGACTCTAATTTGTACAGTATTTGCAAACCTCCTGCCAAAAATTAAAAACGGAAAAAAATCAAGAGCCTTGGGGCAGCAATAAATTATTTAACATCAAGTTACACAGGTTTTACATGTTTATTTCCTCAAGTATTCAATTAAAAGCTGACTTCCCATGGCAGCTGCCACATCACATGGTGCATATGCTGCCTCTTAGATACAGAGCAGCTCTTTAGAAATGACTGCCAAAATGTTCGGAGGACTTTTATAATGTTGTCAGGGTGCAAGATGCAATGTAATAAGTCACACATTTGTGTGTGTTTTATTGATCATTTAGGTTCAAACTTGTATTTTTGTTGCTATGCAAAAAAGGGAGGCAAGGAGACCTTTATGGCTTTTTGGGACCGAGAAAGGGCAGAGATGTGGTGAAAGGACAGTTGGCGTGAACATGGTGAGATAGATGTCCTTTGGACCACAATTTTGTTCCTTTACAAGGATTGCAAAGAGATGTTTCATCGCCACCAAGAAATATTTCAGCAAGTCACAATACACTTAGAGCATTTTATTTAATTGGAAAATGATTCATGTGAATTCCATTGTTGGCCATTTGGTTAGTTCTTCTGTGGGATGTTTTCCAAAATCCAGATTTGATTTCCATTCATAAAACTGTGTATGTTCTAAACTGATTTAGGCTGATTCAAATTTATATACATGTATTACATTTAAATCAGTTCATATTTGGATGGGATATCAACCCTCATGCTTCAGGACATAAAACACCCATTAGTGGCCTGGGATTAGGAAAAAGGTTTCTCTATCAGTGCAGTTGCCCATTATGGAAGTATTACATACTTCTCTGATATTGGCCACTGCTAAAGACAGGCTGCTGGAGTTGATGCAATAGTAGTCTGATCAGCTGTGGTAATTTCCATGTTCCTTTGTGTCCAAGAGCATTAAATATCTTCCTTTCAACTGGCTCATAAAAAAATCTATGGGCTATTACGCAAATTGCAAACCACCCATATGGGAAGTGTGGTGTAGAAGGATTCTGGAGGTGAGCCATCTCTGCCTGACTTTGATCCTTTGAGGATTGGGGCTTGCTTTCCCCTACATCTCTGGTCAACTCAGTTGGCTGATAGATGGAGGGGTGAAGAAAGTGAAAAGGTCCCTGGGAGGGCAATGTCTTGCCCTGTCCTGAAGGCATGTCTACACTAGGAATCAAGATGTGTTTTTACAGCATGATCACTAACACACAATAGCTAACATGTAAAATAGTAGTGCAGAAATGGCAAGTTGCAGTTGTAACTGGTCAAAGTGAATCCCCATGTCAAAATGTAATGCAAAGCCACCTGAACTAACAAACTCCTACTCCAGCTTCCATAAACAAAACTTTGTTGAATTGGGTCAATTCACTGTGTGACAGATATGGCAAATTCCTGCAATATTCTTGAAAAACCTTACTGAACTAAGTTGAAGTAGCTCTGGAGTCCATTGTATTAAATGCAAAGGTAATATGGAACTGTACGTAACTGCTCTGGCAGGGAGATGAGATGTGAACCCTGGGAAGTGTTATGAACTTCAAAGGACTGTATTGAACAGTGGGCCAGATAAAAATACTTCGGGGATAAACAGTGAGTGGTTTTCTTGGGAATCTTAGGGGGAGATGAATACAAATTTCCCACATCTGGTAGTGCAAAAATGCAGCTTTTTAAAGCTATGCCCAGAGGACAGGACCATTGTCCACTGATTGATCTTGAGACTCCAGGAACTGGTAAAGGCCCAAGGCCCAAACTGTATAAAAGAAAGACTAACCTATACAGGGGTGTGTGACTTCTGAACTAAGGCTCTTGTGAACTTGTAACCACAGAAAAGACCCTAAGTGGGGTTTGAAGGATTGACACCTACCAGAGCCCTTGTTGGAGTGAGGGGGGGCACTTCTAAGCTTATTAGTATGTGTGTAAGTTTTTGTTTGTTTATTTCTCTCCAATGCTTTCACCTTTAATAAATGTGCTTGCTTAGAATGAGCTGTGTGGTACCTTATAGCTGTGAGAAATTATGCTGTTCGCAGCCTCTGGAGAGAAAGCAAAGTACAGACATTGGCTTGCTGAGGATGTTGCAGTGTAGGCAGGGTATCAAGCAGCCTGAAAAAAAACCTGGTCATGAGAGAGATGTGGCTCTCTACCCAAGACAGGTGATGGCTGAGGAGCCAAGAGCCTAAAGTGGGTGCCCCTGGGGGATCACAGAGGGAAATACAGGTGCCGTTGCCCAGAATTGTGACACACTGTAGGTCAAAACAGCTCTAAGAATTCTCAGGTATTTTGAAAACAAAACAAAGAAACTATTACTTTAGATCAGTGGTTTTCAAACTGGGGTACGTGTTCTCCTACGGGTACATGAGCTCTCATCAGGGGGTTATGCAAGAAAAATCATGTAATGGCATGCAACACATTTTATTTACTAAGACTTGACAATCTAATCATAGGTATATTATGTTCCTAGCTCAGATGGGGGTATGCAGTAGACTACATTATTTGGAAAGGTGTATGGAGCCTAAAAAGTTTGCAAACCACTGCTTTAGATGTATTTGTGGCACTTACACTATGTAATACAATTATCGTTTAAAGTAGTGAAAATCAGTGGTATTGATTACAAAAAAGCCGCACAACACTGATCCGTGCACTAGTTACACAATCTGCAAACTAATTTTGCCAGTCAAAGTAAACTGTTTTCCTCTTTCCCTGGCAATATAAACTAAGCTCCACTTAAGATGAGCATTGTGTGATTCTCCACACAACCAAACGCTGTGTTCCAAAATCAAACCAACTTTCTCTCTGACTTATCACTTAAAATGTGGAGATGTCCAATTTTTTACCCCCGCCAGGCTTCTGAAAAATTGGCAGGTCACAGAGTAAAACCTCAAGAGGTTTATTTTTCAGAAGTGTGAAACTAACATTTACTTTACAGATTCTTTTTGCTCCTTTCTAGCTCCTTGTTCGGAGCCCAATGTTGCCAACTCTCATGATTTTGTCACAAGTTTCATGATAATTATTGTTTTCCTTAAAGCCCCAGCTCCTGGAGTCAAGTGGATATGTGATGATTTCAGCCTTCATTCTTAAAGAATAAGTAAAATTTCTAGCCCTTGTGGCTGTGGAGAAAGCTTCAAAATGTGGCTCCAGTGCACCGGAAAGGCTCAAAAAGCAGAAGGCAAATAAAAAGAACATCAAAGCTATTATTTTTACATAATCTCATGGTCTTAAAGCCAATGTCATGATTTTTGATGAGCCTGACACTTGATTTTTGAACATGTGGGGTTGGCAATACTGAGACTGTGACCTCAGTTACACAGGTGGAATTCTGGTGTAACTCTGTTCATTTAAATAGATCATTCAGGATTTATATTGGTGCAACGGACAGCAGCATTCCTCCTATTTCAGACCTACGTATTTGTGATGTTTTGGGGACTAACCACACCTGTAAGGGGTTCTGACACCACCTGCCCTGTAACCATGGAGGCCTTTGTGGTATGTCACTATGTTTCACATCCCTGCCACCAGCAGTCTGCCCACAAGTGTAGGGTCTCCCTCTGGCCTAGTTTTTTGCAGGGTGACAACCAACAGCCCTTCTAGTCTCAAGTCTCCCCAAATACGTCCTCCTTGAGTACTTAATTGCCAGACATTTGGACCATTCCCTTCTGGTTTGTCACCCCTGAAGGCGTGAAACCAGCCCCAGGTCCACCCCCACACACACTGATCAGCTCACTTTGGCACATACTCGCCACACAGTTTGCCCACTAGAGACCTAGTTGGGATAAAAATAAACAAAAACGTGTATTTAATAGAAAACCCACAGATTCAAAGATGAAATAGTAAGGGGGAGCAACTGCACAAGTTACACACAAAAGTGCAGTTTCAGGCTTTACACTTTCATATTAGATAAAATCCATTTCCTCATGCCTTAAAACAGTTTCCAGGTGTACCCCCTAGCTACAGGAGGGATCCAGCATTCACAGACAGCCTTCCATCTAGACACTGTCCCCAAATTCTGGATAAAAAAAATCTCAGTTCCAAGCCTGCTTATAAAGCAGGGGTGGCCAACCTGAGCCTGAGAAGGAGCCAGAATTTACCAATGTACATTGCCAAAGAGCCACAGTAATACATCAGCAGCCCCCCATCAGCCCCCCGCCCCGCTCCCAGCGCCTCCTACTCACCAGCAGCCCCTCTCTCCTTGCACCTCCCGGTCAGCTGTTTCATGGTGTGCAGGAGGTTCTGGGGTGAGGGGAGGAGCAAGGGCATGGCAGGCTCAGGGGTGGAGTGGGGGCAGGGCCTGTGGCAGAGCAGTGAGCACCCTCCGGCACACTGGAAAGTTGGAGCCTGTAGCTCCAGCCCCAGAGTCGGTGCCTATACAAGGAGCTGCATATTAACTTCTGAAGAGCCACATGTGGCTCCGGAGCCACAGGTTGGCCACCCCTGTTATAAAGAGCTTTTTTGCCTTAGTCCCGAGTGACTCATATTTAGGGCTTGGCTACACTTACAAGTTGCAGTGCTGGTGGAGGCTTTCCAGCGCTGCAATTACACCCCGTCCACACTTGCAGGGCACAATCAGCGCTGCAACTCCCTGGTTGCAGCGCTGGCTGAAAACCCATCCCGGCAGGGGTATAAGGAGTGCAGCGCTGGTGGATCCAGCGCTGCTCAGCAGGTGTGGACACTCACCAGCGCTTTACCTGTCCTCCAGGGAATAAGGAGCTATCCCAGAATTCCTGTTCAGCCACTCTGCTCATCAGTTTGCACTCTACTGCTCTTGCCTCAGGTGACCAGCCCTTTAAATGCCCCGGGAATTTTAAAAATCTCCTTCCTGTTTGCTGCAGCCAGGTGTGGAGTGCAATCAGTTAATCTTTCCAGGTGACCATGCCTCCACGTGGCAAACGAGCCCCAGCATGGAGCAATGGCGAGCTGTTGGACCTCATCAGTGTTTGGGGGGAGGAATCAGTGCAGGCACAGCTGCGCTCCGGCCGTAGGAATTACGATATCTTTGAGCAGATATCAAGGTCCTTGCTGGATAGGGGCCATGATCGGGACGCACTGCAATGCAGGGTGAAAGTTAAGGAGCTGCGGAGTGCCTATTACAAAGCCCGCGAGGGTAATCGCCGATCCGGAGCTGCCCCCATGACCTGCCGTTTTTACAGGAAGATGGACGAGATACTTGGCGGTGACCCCACTGCCAATCCCAGGATAACGATGGACACTTCTGAGCAGGCTGGGGGACAGGAGGAGGAGGCGGAGGCGGCGGCGGCGGAGGCGGAGGCGGGGCGGGGAGGAAACCACGAGTGAAGCTACTGGGATGGGGGAAGACACCCCAGAGTGGGCATGCAGCCAGGAGCTCTTCTCAAGCCAGGAGGAAAGTACCCAATCGCAGCAGCCAGCAGTTGCAGAAGGACAAGCAGAGGAGCGGGTTAACGGTAAGCGGCTTTTATTTTCTGGGTGGAAATGTTTCTGGAGAGGAAGGGGGGTTATGGCTGCATGCATGCCAGCCTCTAGATGTGGAATAGCCCGTTGATGTGGTCTATCACGTCGCGGTAATCTGCTTCAGTTATCTCAGCAAAAGTTTCAGCCAGAGCGTGGGCAATATGCCTGCGCAGGTTTATAGGGAGAGCCACTGTGTTTCTTGTCCCAGTCACGCTGACGCGTCCGCGCCACTGTTCCGCGAGTGGGGGTATCATTTCTGAACACAGGAAGCCGCGTAGGGTCCCGGGCGGAATCCACATTGCTGTAAAAGAGCCTCCCGCTGTCCCCTAGTGACTCGCAGCAGGGAGATATCTTGCAGGATTAACTCCTGTGAAAAATGTTGGGAGACTCTTTAGTGAAGAGATAGGTAGATAGTGAAGATCACCCCTGCAGCTGCATCTTCACTCAACCCCTCTATCACTCCAGATTACCCGAAGCAACCAGCCCCCCTCTATCAATCAAGCCCCACTTCTCCTTCTATAAGCACCCCTCACTCACCATTTCGTGACTTCTGTCGTGTTATGCGTGTGGGAAAAGAATGTTAAAGTGCGAACTCCCTCAGTGTAACAATTCATGTCTGGAGATAGTGGATACAATGCTGCCCCTGTTAAATGTTTCATTTCTACAGTGACCTTGACTCCTGGAGTGGGCAGATGTTCCACAGCACAGAGGCTACAAAATTTGAGAAGAAATCCCCGAAAGAGCAAAGAGGACATGCTGAAGACTGTTCTTCAGCACTCTGCTGCAGAGAGAAAGGAACTGAAGGAGTGGCGAGAGAAGGAAAGCATGATCCGCCAGAGACATTGGCGTAGAAACGCTGTGGCAAAGAAGAAAAGCACAAACCAGCTGCTAGAGATCCTGTCGAGCCAAGCGGACTCTCTCAAGGCAATCGTAGCCATGCAGGCAGAGCAGTCCCGTGCTGCCCCACAGCCCCCCCCGTCCCAAAGCTTTTTTCCTTGTGCCCCAATGTCAGCTCAAACCGCCTTTCCCCAGCATTCAGTTTCTTACCACCACCAGCTGCCTCCAACACCTGTTCTTTCACCAACCAGCCCTGATACCTACCACCCTTACCCTCTGCACTCAACCCCCATAACCATGTAGTATATGCACCCTGAAGTGCAGGAATCGTTAAACAGCACTCCAGACAGGACACATGTAAACTTGTGACTGTACAGTTCACCAACCCACACCCCTTCCCTCTTATCTTCATGAAATGTTGTGTGTCTGTCTGTCTGTCAAGGAATTTTTTTTCTTTACAATAAAACAATTCTTGGCTTTGAAAACAGTCTTTATTATAGCAGATAGTGAAAGATACCTTAGCCCAGTAAAGAAAGAGGCACTGCAAATCATTTTAGGGATAATAGAATAACAGTGTAAACAGTGCAATTCACTCCCATGCAAGTCAGCAAACATTACTGTTGGCTTTCAGCCTCAAATTCTTCCCTCAAGGCATCCCTAATCCTTGAAGCCCTGTGCTGGGCCTCTCTATTAGCCCTGCTCTCTGGCTGTGCATATTCAGCCTCCAGGACTTGAACCTCGGTGGTCCATGCCTCACTGAATGTTTCACCCTTCCCTTCACAAATATTATGGAGGGTACAGCAAGCGGATATAACCGCGGGGATGCTGCTTTCCCCCAAGTCTAGCTTCCCATACAAGCAACGCCAGCATGCCTTTAAACGCCCAAAAGCACACTCCACAGTCATTCGGCACCAGCTCAGCCTGTAGTTGAACCGGTCCTTGCTCCTGTCAAGCTTCCCTGTATAGGGTTTCATGAGCCAAGGCAGTAACGGGTAAGCGGGGGTCTCCAAGGATCACAATGGGCATTTCAACGTCCCCTACTGTGATCTTCCTGTCTGGGAAATAAGTCCCTGCCTGCATCTTCCTGAACAGGCCACTGTTCCGAAAGATGCGTGCATCATGCACCTTTCCAGGCCAGCCTATGTAAATGTCAATGAAACGCCGCGGTGATCCACAAGTGCCTGGAGAACCATAGAGAAATACCCCTTCGATTAACGTACTCTGATGCCAGGTGGGGCCAGAATAGGAATATGCGTCCCATCTATTGCCCCTCCACAGTTAGGGAAACCCATTTGTGCAAAGCCATCCACCATGTCCTGCACGCTCCCCAGAGTCACGGTCTTTCTTAGCAGGATGTGATTAATTGCCTTGCAAACTTGCATCAAAACGATTCCAACGGTCGACTTTCCCACTCCAAACTGGTTCCCGACCGACCGGTAGCTGTCTGGATTTGCCAGCTTCCAGATTGCAATAGCCACCCGCTTTTCCACCGTCAGGGCAGCTCTCAATCTTGTGTCTTTGCGCCGCAGAGTGGGGGCGAGCTCAGCACACAGTCCCATGAAAGTGGCTTTTCTCATACGAAAGTTCTGCAGCCACTGCTCGTCATCCCAGACTTCCATGACAATGTGATCCCACCACTCAGTGCTTGTTTCCCGAGCCCAAAAGCGGCGTTCAACGGTGCTGAGCATTTCTGTGAATGCCACAAGCACTTTGGTGTCACACGTGGCAGGAGAATCGATATCGATATCATCGTCAGACTCCTCGCTGTCACTTTGGAGCTGAAGGACTAGCTCGACTGCCAAACGTGTTGTGCTGGCGACACTCATCAGCACAGTCCTCAGCAGCTCGGGCTCCATTTCCCACAGAGTAAAACAGAAAGACACTCACAATGGCGCCAAACGTTGCCGGAAAGACAGAATGCTGGGATGTGAAGCGATGCACCACGGGGCGTTGGAACAGGAAGCGGAATGACCCACACACTTCCTTCCCCTTCCCACAATACTCAGCGCCAAAACGGCGCCAAAACGGGACGAGGTGTTCTGTGGGATAGCTGCCCACAATGCACCTCTCAATACAGCGCTGGAAAGTGCTGCAAGTGTGGCCACACTGCAGCGCTGGTAGCTGTCAGTGTGGCCACACTCCAGCGCTGGCCCCTACACAGCTGCATGACCAGCGCTGTAACTCCCAGCGCTGCAACTTGTAAGTGTAGCCATACCCTTAGTCAAGGGGGGAAATTCCCTCCTGCCTTAATGTTTGAGAACAGGGATGTTCTTTTCAGTTTTGAGTTGTCTCAGTGTCTTCTCATTAACCCTAACGGTTCTCCATTGTCTTTTTCCTGGGCTGGACAATGGATAGTTACTGGAAGCCAGTTTTGTGTAAACAACTGGCTGGGGAGGTGCCCCTCTCAGCCTGCTCACCGCCCTTCTGTGAGATGGAGCTGAAGTTGCAGCACCGATTATGAGCACAGTTTTCTTTATACACAAATATATAAATTCATAACCGTGGTCTGTATACGTTTCATAATGACCATCAAGATCTGAACAATACAAGTTTTCATAAAAGATTGTGCTTGATATAACTCTATAGTACAATAATACAGTATGCAATCAGTTTGTTTAACTACTTGTTTGGAGGGGTTAAGCCTTCTGTTCTCCCCTTGGGGTGTCTGGACCCTGATTAGCAGTCCTGAATATACTATAACAAACATAGCAAGTGTGCACCAAAGAAGCTCCAGGGCCCTGGAATATAAGAAGCTTAAATTTGTTCCTGACTGAATTCTGCTTCTGCTATGCTACCATGGGACTTGTGTTATGTATTTTAACATACCTTTACAGGAAGTGGCTGCTCTAGAAACAAAAAAAAAAAGGAGTATTGGAAGTAGAGAAGGGTGTGCTGTCATTTAATTTCAAGTGGAAGCAGAAATTACAATAGACAAATTCTTATCTCTGTAGATACAGCCGATATAGTATATTACAACTTGAGTCATTCAGGCCAGTTGGTAGAATGTCTCTAGAGATAGGATTAACTGAATGAGGACCCTTACAAGCTTAGGGGATAATATTCCACATGTGGAAATTCACCCATAACAATGTTACCTTGTCCATGTTTGACATTGCACAGAAACAAATCTAGAGGAATATTACAAGCTAAACACTACATTGGACCTAACCAGGCAGATCTGGATGAAAACAAATAGGAACTACAACATGATGCTCCTATATCACACCAACCTAACACAATAGAAACTTACAGATTCTTTTCCAGGAAAAGAATTTGCTTCTTTGTCCTTTAAAGATACACAACAGAAATGGGGAAGATATATCAGGTCACCTTGTCCACCAAACCACTTCTCCCTGTCAGTACAGGATTGTTCCCTTCAGCATATTATCAACGACTGAAAGCAGTCTGGTTTTAAAATACTTACACATTGGGGTTTCTATCAGTTCCTCTGGGAGATAGTTATTACACAGCCCAATAGACTTCACTGTTTGGAAGTTTTTCAAGTTTCTTTTGCTCACCCTAATTATATTCCACTCCAGTAGCTATATCTGCTTGCATTGCTCTAAGCCACATATCTCCATCCTTGTGTTGTGTTTTGTAGTGCCAAGCTTTGGGTGCAAGTTCTGCCTGCTCCTAAGTCAGAGTTCACAAGGGTTAGGAAGGTTCCTTATGTCATCCCTCAATGACACAGAATCTGACCCTGAATAAACAGAGTCTCCTGAAGTGAGCTTCTTCATAGATGGTGTAACTCAGAATTATAACAAAACCCAACCTGCAGATCAGTTCTGGGAAGAGAAACAGCTGCTGGGACTTCTTGTACCTACCTACAATGATTCTTAAAAACTGTGGTAACCCTTTGAAAGTGAGCACCACGTTAACATGGCATCCAGCCTTTCAAAGAAAGGGGTGGGTGTGTTTCCTCTCTTCTGGCAGTAGTATCTTGCTGCTAACATCAGAGGTCACCCCTCTGCCAAGCAGTAGCAGAATTCTCAAGCTTTGCAGCTGAACTTTGCAGTGAATGAGAAATCATTGACCAATGTCTGGGAATACTCTAAATGTAATTTGCTCTATTTGTACATCTACACCAGTCCTGGAGCAAAGATGTTCACAAAGAACTTGCAGAACAATCTCTTCTTCCAGAAATCTAAGTCTAACACCAAATGTCCACTTCTCCAAGAGCAACTCTGCTGCAAGAATGATTCTAGCAGAGAGCAAACCTTATTGCTGATTCTTGCATAATCAAACTAACACCACCTCTTCCCAAAACTGCATGTTTTCCCAAGACTGACCATTAGCTTGCACACTAGGGAAAACAAAAAAGCAAAAAAACTTGGAAGACTGGGTGTAACAGCAACCTGGTGACACTTGCCACAAGGTAAATGTAATTAAGAATGGGCAAATTATATTGTCCTTGCGGCCACAGATCAAGTTTAAGACCTTATTGCAAATCTACATTAGGATTGGCTTATTGCATGACTTTCAACTCTGAATAGTTCAGAAGCAGTTACAATCATACATCCAGATTAGCAGATTATATTTATAGTATAACACATTCCTAGAAAGGAAAAGTAATTTTCACATTTTCTGGTGATTTATGGGTGATTATTAATAGTCTCTAAACCTAGTTTGTTTTATAGTTGTTCAAGTTGTTGATTAGTTCTGTTAAGAGTTACTTGAGGTGCATTTTAAAGGGCAGGCAAAAGTCTCTAGGAATTGGGACAGTGTTATTGAAACAATTCAGAACACTTAACTAAATTTGATTACATAGGAATTGGGAAATTTAATCCTAGACGACTATATAGATGGGATTGTTTCAAATAACATTGTTTAGCTGGGATATGGGTGTCTCGGGGCCTGTTATGCAGGGTAGTCACCATACATGGGTAGTAACTATACATGCTCCATTGGGGAAGTTTTTTTTAAAAAAGACTGTTCTTTGAAAAGACTTTGCCTTCCTGTCTCATTAATAATCCAAGGGGGTGTGCTCTGACCTGTCAAAGAAGCTTAAAAGGGCCATTTGAAGCAATCTGTTAAAATATGTATTTAAGGTTTTTAAGAGAAGTATTTAAATACATGTTTAAAAATATATGAAAACAACTTTAAAGTTATCAACTGGAATAGTGTCAGAGCAGATCTCTGGATGTCTTCAGTAAAGACACTAACCCACACTTCCAAGTGAAGTCACTGATCTTGACAGGGAGCAACATGAAATGGAATTTAATGGATGGGACATGATAACTCTTAGGCCTGGTCTACACTATGGGTTTAGGTCGAATGTAGCTGCATTAGGTCAATTTAAAAAAGAATGCGTCCACACAACCAACCCTGTTCCGTCGATCTAAAGAGCTCTTAAAATCGACTTCTGTACTTGTCCCCGGCGAGGGGAGTAGTGCTAAAATTGACTTTACTAGGTCGAATTTGGGGTAGTGCAGATGCAAATCGACGGTATTGGCCTCCGGGAGCTATCCCAGAGTGCTACATTGTGACTGCTCTGGACAGCACTTTGAACTCCGATGCACTAGCAGGATGCACACAGGAAAAGCCCCGGGAACTTTTGAATTTCATTTCCTGTTTGGTCAGTGTGACGAACTCAGCAGCACAAGTGACCATGCAGTCCCCCCAGAATCGTAGAGCGTAGAATGTTTCTACGCTCCCCCTATCATCTTTGTCCCTGAGGTTATTGCAGATTAGAAGGTGAAATGCACTCGCAATGACATGTTTTCTGAGCTCATGCAGTCCTCCTGCACTGATAGGGCACAGCTTAATGCATGGAGACATTCAGTGTCAGAGGCCAGGAAAGAATAGTGAACACGAAGAGCGGAAGCAGGATGCGATGCTCAGGCTAATGGGGGAGCAAACAGTGCACATAACAAAATTCATTCCATACATGGATGTAAAAAATTAGAGGGAACATTGCTGGCTACACTATGTTAATATTGGGTGGTGGGGGGGCGGGAAATAAAGACAATGCATGAAATTTTGGCTTCACTGAAGTCAATGGCAAAACTTCTATTGACTTCAATTGAGCCTGGATTTAACCCAATATGGCAGCCCTCATGAGGAAATTACAGTTTATCAAGCTACTGTGAGCTAGTCCAATTTGAGCTGTGGACACGTGGCAGAATTGGTGAGGCTATTTGGGGTATAACTCCACTAACATCTTTTATTGTTTTCTCTTTTGAGGCATCCCTTACAATATTTTCCTTTAGGAGGAAGTCTCCAAAATGAGAAGTGTTCTGGTGCTGTTGGTAACATGAATTAAAAGTGCTCATTGGATGATTTGAGTACTATATATGAAGTATAATAGCTACAAGGAATTTAACTGTAGACTTATCTGGTATAAATAGAATTAAGATCAGAAAACAGGTGGAACACAGAGGAAATTTTGCAAACAAACTAATTGTCTGAGCAGCATGGTTTTCAGATTTATTGGAAATATTTTTACATTTTGCTTGCAATTATCTTAAATTCTTCTAGAGATGGCATGTCTCATGTTAGGTTTCAGTCCAGACGTAATGTGGTTTAGAAAGTTTTAAAAAAGGAGGCTCAGTCTTTCAGAACTATTAAATTGTGAAATAAATGTGTCGAAAAAGAAGTATGATAGTGAAACATGAAGATCCAACAGAAAAATGTGAGTTAAAGTGAATAGTCAGGCATTTGGCACAAAACGGTGGATTAAATAAACTGTCAATGAATATTCGTAAGGATCCTGAGAAAATAAAGTGACAATGAAATTTGCTCAGAGTTAAGGAAAAACTAATTCGCTATAGTGTATCCCTGAGAAAAAACAGGTGAAAGACCATCCCTGCTCCTCCAACACCCTACCCAGAAGTGATTAATTATTGATATCCTTAACTGATCTTTTGTGCAGTGTCTCAGCTTGATACCAGCATTTCTCAACCAGAGTGAGAGGTTAATAGAGCCACGTTGTATTTTCAAATGTTTGTTGTTTAGCCCACATAAAGGAAGATGTTGTTGTGTACATCAGCCCCTGTTTGGTAGCACTGTTTTCACTTTCTTTTTTGAATTCTAGTGTATATATTTTCAAGTCTTAATTCCTAGAATAACCCCACTTTGAGTCATGTTTAATTATGTGTGGCAGAGCTCTGACCTTGCCCCCGTGGTTCCTGCGCTTCTAGGCGGTTTATGCTAGCCTCAGTGGCTCACTGTGACCCTCCACGTAGCCCTTCTCTCTCTAGGGCCAGGGTTACAGTCTACTGAGCCCTTTTCATCATAGGCTGCAAGGAGGTTGGTGAGAGAACTCCCACAGTCTCTGTTGTCCCTGGGGGCTTATTTCAGAACAGTTTAGCCTCCTGTCCTGACAGGGGCCTGACTTCCCCTTCCAGGAGATGTTCCTGTAGTGATGGGTTGGGGGGAACCCGGGCCCGCCCTCTTCTCCGGGTTCTGGCCCAGGGACCCTAATGGCAGCAGCTGTTGGCAGCCAACCTTTCACTGCCAGAGTTGCTGCATTTCCCTGGGCCACTTCCCCTCAGCAATCCTGCTTCTCCCTTCTTCACCCTTACCTTAGGGCTCCTTTAACAATGGTTTGAGGGTGTCTTCATTAACCAGCCCTTCAGCCGCAGGGGCGGCTCTAAGAATTTGGCCGCCCCAAGCAGGGCAGCACGCCGCAGGGGGCGCGCTGCCGGGCGCTGGTTCCGCAGCTCCGGTGGAGCTTCCGCAGTCATGCCTGCGAGAGGTCCACCCGAGCCGCGGGACCAACGGACCCTCCGCAGTCATGCCTGCGGGAGGTCCACTGGAGCCGCGGGACCAGCAGACCCTCCGCAGTCATGCCTGCGGGAGGTCCGCTGTCCCACGGCTCCAGTGGACCTCCCAAAGGCATGACTGCGGAAGGTCCGCCGGACCCGCCTGCCGCCCTGCCGGCAAAATGCCGCCCTTGGCGCGCTGGGGTCTAGAGCCGGCCCTGTTCAGCCGCATTTCCTCTCCTCTGGCTCCCTGGCTCTCCTCTGCCTGACTGGAGTGAGCCCTTTTTATATTATCAGCGGGGCCTTAATTAGAGTCAGGTGGTCACATTAGCTTAATGGCCTCACCTGACTCTTTGTAGGTTAATTAGAGTCAGGTGTTCTCATTAGCCTGGAGCAGCCCCTGCTCTGGTCAGTCAGGGAACAGAAAACTGTTAATCCAGTGGCCAGTATATCTGCCTTCTGCTATTCTGCTGTACCCAACTGGCCTGGGTCTATCACATATGATATTGGCAATGTTCTGTCTCTGTGGGATTATGGACCAGATTTTGTGCCTGCTATTAATTAAATGCACAATTTTGTTGGCTACATTAAAAGTTAGAAGGTTTTCACACACGAATCCAATAGTTAGATATCTGCATTCTACCCTTTGTGCTCACATTTGATTGCACCTGCAGAACTGCATTCACATTTATTTGCAAGAACAAAATTACAGGCTCAATATCCAGGTTGAGGCCCCTTTGAAAATTCAGTCCTGTATATTTCCATAGATGATCATTTGAGTCTCCTGATTTTGCATCCTTTCTTTTAGAGTACCGTCCCCAGTAGACACAGCCTACTTTTATTTTCTGTTTAGCATTTTACAAATTCCATTACTATTTTAGTAGTGCCCTTAGCTGGTATCTTACTCCCGGTTAGCTCATGATCACTTACACCCCAGATTTATACCTCACTTTCAATCAGGTATCATAATTTCTCACTGGGAAGTACCACATTTAAACTCACCTCCTGTTTGGCTTCATTTTCAATTCAGCATTGAACAGTCAATGTGTTTTGAATGTTTGTGCCTCTTTTTCTTCCTTTCTTGGCTGTAGCACTCATTTCGTATTGCAACTGCTTCATTTGAAGCCTTGTACATTGTAATGTTTCTACTGTAATGCTGTTTAATGTAGCAACACAAACCTGGCAAGTGACCTGAATTTCACAGATCAAACTGCAATCACACAGGAGACTTGGGGACCTGCAAGAAGAATGTTTGTTTAGCTCCTGCTGCTCTGTTCCCTGCCCATGATCCTGCTGCTCCCCCGTCTGACCTTTCATGCAATTTTTACTGCTTATTCTTGGGTTATCTTACTGGTTATCTAGGTGTATGGTATGTCGGCAGTTCCTGTTGGGATATGACATAGGCAGCCCCTGATTAGCTGTCTGTCTGGATAGGAGAGACACAGTTAATAAGCTGAGTAATTGAAAATAAGTTGCATGATGTTCCAGTATCCCATAGGCATCATTTGCCAACCAGACTCAGCATGACAAGGATCTGCTCCTCATCTAATGTTTTATATGGATCATATGAAAATTATAATATTTTAATAATTTGAAAGCAGCAGTAAGAAATACAAATAATACTTTATAAAAGACCAATCAGGTTGAAATATTGAAAAAAAGCCTGTGGCAGGAGACAGAGCTTTGAATACATTGGGAGAAAGTGACTTTCTTACATTGGTGATTTTGCTAGCACCATATAAAATACACAACATACAACTTAGAGAGGGTAGGTAATAGGTGTAGGGTATGTAGCTGAGAAACTGAGGTGCCATTTGTTTTGGTGTACTGTACCTTTTAAATGTCTAAGCCATCTCCCTATGCTCAGCAGCCATTTTTGTTCTCAGAGCTGAGTGCAGACTGGCATCGGTGACGCACGCTGTGCACTCTCTCCTGGAAACGTTACTTTTGTCCCTTTTGGTATTGTTGTTCTCTTCATCTCAAGTAAGTCTTTCCCACTGAAAGTTTTGTGATTGCTCTTTGTGTGGAACAACAGAACAGTAGGGCCAGATACTAATGACCTAAAGACATTGACACCTTGATTTATTCATACTGTACCTGTAGTTTATGCCATACTTTGACTTACAGGCCCCATTTGCCTTCTTGCCTAGTCCCTACTCAGAAATGGTGAATCTGAGTTCAGACAAAAATCAGGGCAGGCTAATACATGTTCAGTACATACCTGTGCGTTACTGCATGTATTGTGAAACCTGGCCTTGGAAAGCACATTGCTCAGGTAACATAGGTGAGGAATAAAATAGCTTCAGTGATCGCACAGTAGGTGCTGTGTAGCATTTTACTATTTTTTTTTTAATCTTGTGAAGTGAACATCATCTTGCAATGTGAGATCACCGATACAGTGACTCAAAATTGTCTGATTTGGGGCCCAAGGATTTGAGGATATACTTGTGCCTTTGGGGCTGTTGTTAACATGCCACTAACACTTTTTGAGATGTGACGGGTGATACTGTACGCTGTGGATTGATCTCCCTGGCTCAGTCAGATAGTGCTTCTTAACAGTGCTGGGGTGCAGGATTTTTCCTTCTCAGCATCCATCTACATTTACTGATATCCCCCATTTTCTTTTCATATCCTTAATCTCCCTGGCACAGAGGACTGCCTAGTGAAATGCCTGTAATGTTTGCCCACAGCTAGATCTGGGTGCTGTAGGGTTTATCCTTCCTGCTTGCAGGATATATCAGCTTTTCCTTAAGCAGGATGAGTTGTTCCAGCTGGTGGATCTCTGAAACAGAGAAATTAGCCTTTCTTCTGGGACCTTGTATAGCTGGCTGTGCATTGTGCTATGGTTTGTTTTCCCTACCATGAAACACAGTTTTGAGCGTGAAATACACTGATATTTAGGTAAGCATTTAACACTTGCATAGAATCATAGAAGATCAGGGTTGGGAGAGACCTCAGGAGATCATCTAGTCCAACCCCCTGCTCAAAGCAGGACCGACCCCTACTAAATCATCCCAGCCAGGGTTTTGTCAAGCCAAACTTTAAACTCTAAGGATGGAGATTCCACCACCTCCCTAGGTAACCTATTCCAGTGCTTCATCACCCTCCTAGTGAAATAGTTTTTCCTAATATCCACCCTAGACCTCCCCCACTCCAACTTGAGACCATTGCTCCTTGTTCTTGCACATGAAAACCTAACAGGAATTTGTGATCCTAACATCACATTCAGTAATACGATTATGCCCAGATTTCATAGGCCATGACAAAATCACCTTTATCTCCTCTGAGTGAGTGACATGGCCTATTTGACATTGGGGTTTGATTTGGCACCTACAGCTATGTGCCCAACCGTGCAGCCCTGCATATGTGAGGCTTCTCAGTCACTGGGATAACTCCACTGACAATCTGTCCCTAAATGGGATTCAGAAACAACAAGGATTCCACTGAATGAGTTAACGTGGGAGCTTGTAGCAGCCAGAAACGTGGCACAGTGCATCTGTGCAAGGATCCATGGAGCTGAATGCTAATGTAGTAACCTCCCAGTGTGCTTCTGTTTCCTAAGTGTGGCAGAGTCCACTCCTTCCTCCTTGGCTCGTTTTAGCACCAGTAGACCCAGGTTTTTTTGTGCACTTTCTTGCCTCCCCTCAGAGAGCAATTATGGGGCTGTGTCTCATCCTGCCGCTGGAAGCTGATTCCCTGTAGCCAATGACTTCCCCTCTCCCACTGTGCCGGGCCAGGCTCCGTGAGTATGTCTGGACAATTGCCAGACATATTAAGACTCTCCAGGGCCTGCAGTTGGTTTTCCTGGAACACCAATCACTTCTCCTTCTCTTCCCTGGCCCACCCATAACAAGCTGTGTGTGTCTCTGGCACCCAACTTAGTCAGAGATTTGGGGCCCTGCAGGGTCTCCTCTTTTCTAAAGCCTCCTGACAGGCTCCCATTCAGGGTCACCAGGAAAACTTTTTACACTGCCATTTTCCCCAGCTGCTGTTTCTGGGAATCTGCTCTTTAGTAAGTCCACAGAATGGCAAGGGGACTGCACTAATATGAAGAATGCTTGTTTAAATCCTCAGACGAGGCTGAAGAAAAGGAAAAATGTCAGCTGCTAGTTTGTACTTGCAAAGTTAGATGCTCACATGAGCTTCTGTCAACTGAGGTTTTCCAATAAGCATCTTCTAAGACGTACCCACTTGGGTTTTGCTTTCAAAGGCCACCATTTGGAAACAGTTCAGGACTTAAACTATTGTACTCAACAATGGGCAAGATATAGTAAGATGGAATGGATGGGTGGTAACACTGTGACTTTAGAGAGCTTTCTCGCATGCTTTTGTTGCTGCACTTCATTGGGCTATAAAGACCATATCTACACTACAAACTTTGGTTGATCACAAGTTATGCTGAGATAAAGCTGCTGCCATTAGTATATCGCTTGTGTGTATGTATACTTGACTTCTCGAATCAGTGCTGCACATGTTCACCAGGAGTGTTTGTGTCGATGCACAATGAGGTGCACCATGATAGGTATCCCAGTGTGCAATCCGCCACTGGCCAGCACATTGTCTTTTGGGAAGTTTTGGCAATGCATGGTGGGACAGAAATGAGTCACATGGGGGGACTAGGAGAAAGGGATCAATTTCCCAGCATGCAACTGTATCCATCTCATAATGTCATCTATATCCCATAATTTTCATGCCTTTTTAAAAAATCCCACAAACCCCCATGGCTCTCGTCGCAGTCTGCCATAAGAATGGAGCCTGCACAGCTCTGCACTATTGTCATAAGCATTGAAAGCACAGGACACATGATTCTCCAGTATTTGCAGAGCCATAAGAAGAACTGAATCACTGGGGGAAATGATGATTTCTTGGAGGACAGATTGCTGTGGGACATAGGGAGAACCAACTCAAGACTGTTGTTAGCATTCATGGAGCAGCTGCAGATGGTGGAGCGCCGCTTCTGGGCCTGAGAACTGAGCACTGACTGGAGGGATGGCATCATACTGCAGGCTTGGGATGACAACAGTGGCTACATTCCTGGATCTGTGTGCCAAGCTTGCCCCAGCCCTCCAGCACAGGGACACCAGAATGAGAGCTGCTCTTACAGTGGAGAAGTGAGTGGCAATCGAACTATGGAAACTTGCAATGCTGGATTGCTACCTGTCAGTGGGAAATCATTTTGGACAGGGAACATCTGCTGTGGGAGCCATTGTCATGCAAGTGTGCAGGGCCGTTAATCGTGTTCTGCTACAGAGGACTGTAACCTAATTGCCTTCTATGAGGAGATAACTGGGTCTGTGGATGAGGGGAAAGCAGTGGATGTGTTATTCCTTGACTTTAGCAAAGCTTTTGATACAGTATCCCAGAGTATTATTGCCAGCAATTTAAAGAAGTATGGGCTGGATGAATGGACTATAAGGTGGATAGAAAGCTGGCTAGATCGTCGGGCTCAACGGGTAGTGATCAACGGCTCCATGTCTAGTTGGCAGCCGGTTTCAAGCGGAGTGCCCCAAGGGTCGGTCCTGGGGCCGGTTTTGTTCAATATCTTTATTAATGATCTGGAGGATGGCATGGACTGCACTCTCAGCAAGTTTGCAGATATCACTAAACTTGGAGGAGTGGTAGATACGCTGGAGGGTAGGGATAGGATACAGAGGGACCTAGACAAAGTAGAGGACTGGGCCAAAAGAAACCTGATGAGGTTCAAGAATGACAAGTGCAGAGTCCTGCGCTTAGGACGGAAGAATCCCATTCACTGTTACAGACTAGGGACCGAATGGCTAGGAAGCAGTTCTGCAGAAAAGGACCTAGGGGTTACAGTGGACGAGAAGCTGGATATGAGTCAACAGTGTGCCCTTGTTGCCAAGAAGTCTAACAGCATTTTGGGCTGTATAAGTAGGAGCATTGCCAGCAGATCGAGGGACGTGATCATTTCCCCTCTATTCGACAATGGTGAGGCCTCATCTGGAGTACTGTGTTCAGTTTTGGGCCCCACACTACAAGAAGGATGTGGAAAAATTGGAAAGAGTCCAGTGGAGAGCAACAAAAATTATTAGGGGGCTGGAGCACATGACTTATGAGGAGAGGCTGAGGGAACTAGGATTGTTTAGTCTACAGAAGAGAAGAATGAGGGGGGATTTGATAGCTGCTTTCAACTACCTGAAAGGGGGTTCCAAAGAGGATGGATCTAGACTGTTCTCGGTGGTACCTGATGACAGAACAAGGAGTAATGGTCTCAAGTTGCAGTGGGGGAGGTTTAGGTTGGATATTACGAAAAACTTTTTCACTCTGAGAGTGGTGAAGCACTGGAACGTGTTACCTAGGGAGGTGGTGGATTCTCCTTCCTTAGAGGTTTTTAAGGTCAGACTTGACAAAGCCCTGGCTGGGATGATTTAGTTGGGAACTGGTCCTGCTTTGAGCAGGGGGTTGGACTAGATGACCTCCTGAGGTCCCTTCCAACCCTGATATTCTATGATTCTATTCTATGACTCATGGCAATGTGCAAGACACAGTGAATGGATTTGCAGGAATGGGGTTCCCAAACTGCAGTGCAGCATGCACATCCCTAGTATGGCAACTTGCCACAGGGTACGTCAACAGAAAGGACTACTTTTCTATGGTAATGCAAGTGCTGGTGGATCACCGGAGACACTTCATCAGTGTCATTGTTGGCTGGTCAGGGACAGTGCATGATGCTCACATCTTTAAGAGCACAGGAGTGTTCAGAAAGCTACAAGTGGGTATTTTCTTTCCTGACCAGTAGATTACCATTGGCAATGTTGAAATGTCAATAGTGATCCTGTGGGACCTAATCTACTCTTGGCTCCCCTGGCTCATGAAGTTGTACAATGGCCACCTCGACCGCACCAAGGAAAGATTCAATTACCGACTCAGCAGGTGCAGGATGACAGTTGAATGCGCTTTTGGTAGATTGAAGGGACGATGGCATTGTTCACTCACAAGATTGGGATGTTTCTTTCACTGAGATCCAATGGTTATAACTGCCTGCTGTGTTCTGCATAATACCTGGGAAGCAAAGGGTGAGAAGTTGCCACCGGCATGGAGGTGGAGCGGCTGTCTGCTGAGTTTGAACAGCCAAACACAAGGACTCATAGAAGAATTCAATGCGGAGCTATACAGCTCAGGGAGGCTTTAAAAGAGCACCTTAAAAATGAACCACCGTAATGCGTCATTGTGTACTGTGCTGTACCTGGCCCTGATGTTTTGGGGCCTGTTAGGAATTGTGTAGTGCTTGGGGTACATCAGTGTTTCTCAAATTGGGGTCGCCGCTTGTGTAGGGAAAGCCCCTGGCAGGCCAGGCCAGTTTGTTTACCTGCCCCGTCCGCAGGTCCAGCCGATTGCAGCTCCCACTGGCCACGGTTTGCCACTGCAGGCCAATGAGGGCTGCTGCAAGTGGTGGCCAGTAAGTCCCTCAGCCCACGCCGCTTCCAGCAGCTCCCATTGGCCTGGAGCAGCGAACCGCGGCCAGTGGGAGCTGTGATTGGCCGGACCTGCGGATGCGGCAGGTACACAAACCAGCCCAGCCCGCCAGGGGCTTTCCCTACACAAGTGGCAACACCCGTTTGAGAAACGCTGGTGTACATCTATGACTATAACACTATCAATGCACCTATTAATTTTGTGGTGCTTGCTGTACATTTATAATTATTACATTGTTTGTCACTGATCCTGTGACTTGTATCACACTGTCCAGTAATGAGTAAGTGGGTGTTTTCTGAACTGCTAGGCACTATGCAGTGTATGCTGTGGACTAATAAAGATGAATTATTTTCCAAATAGAATTTTATTCAGTAACAAA
Organism: Mauremys reevesii; assembly: GCF_016161935.1. Classification (NCBI taxonomy): domain Eukaryota; kingdom Metazoa; phylum Chordata; order Testudines; family Geoemydidae; genus Mauremys; species Mauremys reevesii. The sequence continues at coordinate 114,815,909 of NC_052624.1, read as the reverse complement.
AGCAGTGCAAAGAAAGATCTATGTAATTTAAAAGCAAATACATTAAAATTTACTAAATTAATGGAACTGAATTTAACAAGGGAAAAGAACATTTGTGTCCATTTTACTTACATATACAGCAACTGAAGCTTTCATAGATTAGTGTATAAGAAACTGTGGTTGTCCTTAATGGAGTGGTGTGATGCTATGTGATTGAAACATGACCATGTATAGCATTGATATTGCCACTGTTAGACAATTGCAACAAATCTTGTACAAAGTATATCATGTAAGGTGTCAATAGAAAAGTTATGATTTGCTGAGTGTGATTATCCTGTTTGTATGCATGTATCCTCTTTGTACTTGGAACCTCTGGAATACCTGGCATTGGTCACTGTCGGTAGACAGGATACTGGGCTGGATGGACCTTTGGTCTGACCCAGTATGGCCATTCTTATGTGCTTATGTTCTAATATTGACTATGTGCCGGTATTTCAAATGTGTTTGCCCCTGGGGTAACATCCACCAGGTAGTCTAGCCAGCACATTGTGAATGGACCATTCAAACTGATGGCCCATTAACAAACACAACAGGCCACAGAAGACGCTTGTCCGATGCCAGTGAGCCTTCCTGTGGACGCTTTAGTCAAAATATGAGTAATGGACTCTTATTAAGTTGTCAAAGCATGCAAGGGCATGTGACCCTGGACTCCACCTTGTGCTTATAATTTCATACAGACGAAGCATGAGTGTGTTCCCTCCACATGGGAAAAGGTATAAAAGATCCTGGAAGCATCTCCCTTTTGCCTCTTTTCTGCTCTGATCTCTGGACTATGGACTTACATTAAAAGTAGGGCTGTCAATTAATCGCAGGTAACTCACACGATTGATTCAAAAAAATTAATCACAATTTAAAAAATTAATCACGATTAATCGCAGTTTTAATCACTGTTAAACAACAGAATACCAATTTAAATTTATTAAATATTTTGGATGGTTTTTTACATTTTTCAAATATATTGATATCAATTACAACACAGAATACAAATTGTACAGTGCTCACTTTATATTATTTTTATTACAAATATTTGCACTGTAAAAATGATACAAGAAATAGTATTTTTCAATTCACCTCATACAAGTACTGTAGTGCAATTTCTTTATTGTGAAAAGTGCAATTTACAAATTAGATTTTTTTTTGTTACATAACTGGACTCAAAAACAAAACAATGTAAAACTTTAGAGCCTACAACTCCACTCAGTTCTACTTCTTGTGCAGCCAATCGCTAAGAGAAACAAATTTGTTTACATTTACAGGAGATTAATACTGCCTGCTTCTTATTTACAAGGTCACCTGAAAGTGAGAACAGACGTTTGATAGCACTTTTGTAGCTGGCATTGCAAGGTATTTACATAAGCATTCGTATGCCCCTTCATGCTTTGGCCACCATTCCAGAGGACATGCTTCCATGCTGATTACACTCATTAAAAAAATAATGCGTTAATTAAATTTGTAACTGAACTCCTTGGGGGAGAATTATATGTCTCCTGCACTGTGTTTTACCTGCATTCCGCCATATATTTCATGTTATAGCAGTCTTGGATGATTATCCAGCACATGTTCATTTTAAGAACACAGATTTGATAAAACACAAAGAAGGTACCAATGTGAGATTTCTAAAGATAGCTACTGCACTCAACCCAAGATTTAAGAATCTGAAGTGCCTTCCAAAATCTGAGAGGGATGAGATGTGGTGCATGCTTTCATAAGTCTTAAAAGAGCAATACTCTGATGAGGAAACTGCAGAACTCAAACCACCAAAAAAGAAAATGAACCTTCTGCTAGTGACATCTGACTCAGATGATGAAAATGAACATGCACTGCTTTGGATCGTTATTGAGCAGAACCCACCATCAGCATGGACACATATCCTCTGAAATGGTGGTTGAAACATGAAGGGACATATGAGTCTTTAGCGCATCTGGCATGTAAATATCTTGTGGTGCCAGCTACAACAATGCCATGTGACCACCTGTTCTCACTTTCAGGTGACATTGTACACAAGAAGTGGGCAGCATTATCTCCTGCCAATGTAAACAAATGTGTTTGTCCGAGAGATTAGCTGAACAAGAAGTAGGACTGAGTGGACTTGTAGGCTCTAACTTTTTAAATTGTTTTATTTTTGAATGCAGTTATTGTTTGTACATAACTCTGCATTTGTAAAATGTATTCAACCTTCATGATAGAGATAGCAGTACAGTACTTGTATTAAGTTAATTGAAAAATACTATTTTATTTGTACAGTGCAAATATTTATAATAAAAATAAATTTAAAGTGAGCACTGTACACTTTGTATTCTGCGTTGTAATTGAAATCAATATATTTGAAAATGTGGAAAACATCCAAAAATATTTATATAATTGGTATTCTATTATTATTTAACAGTGCAATTAATTTTTTTAATCGCTTGACAGCCCTAATTAAAAGGAGCATTCTAATCAATGGACTGAGGACCGTCCAATCTTTTGGAAGTTACCAGACACTTTACAATCCAGCGATCTGTAACATCACTGCAGCAGTTCCAGATAAAACACACAAGAGGTTCCACTGTCACAACAGAAAGCAAAAGTTAAGATTCAGAACTCCCTTCCCTTGCTCCCCTAAAGCTTTAAACAAGATCTGCTTATTGACACTTCAGCTTGGAGTGCTTGTGCATGGCGCCACTCACAGCACAGGCCATGGTGAGTATAGCCCACCATAAGTGAGGGAATTGCTTGGGTGCATGAAACTATGACTATAGGGCACTGGCACTGAATACTGGCACCATTTTCCACAGGCAGTGGTGATCTTAGCTGATATCTCACTCCTGAGGGCGACAAAAAGGCAGACACAGCACAACTGCTGTTTACATCCCAAAGCCACGAGGGCCCATATGCTCCTAGCCTATGTACTGCAATGGTGCCGGCCGAAGTTATTGCTGACTGACTTGGGAACATGTCCTACTGTGGAGGAAGAAATAAGGCTGCCATCCTCAGAAATCTTTGGGAGAGGTTTGCAGAACACCTCCATGGCAGTTTTATCAAGATCTCTCAGGAGGATTCAAGGGGCATCCCAGTGTCCATAAACAAACTGCTCTGCATGGCTGTCCTGCCTAACTCTACAGGGGAATGCAAAGCAGGTGACAACGCTACCTCTCTTTGTTGTACTGCTAGCTCTTCTAGTACGAGTAAATTAATGAAAGTCGATATCTGTGTCCTGTGAAGTTGGTGGCACCATCGGTACATCATTGTAAGGGGAAATACAATTACACACTTACCCAAGGTTCTTCCCCTGCACTTGGCTTGCCCATGCTTGACTGCTGAACCTGACTGGACTGCTGTGGAGTCTCAAACAGGTCCCGGCTCACGGCATAACTGGACCTCTGTCGCATGTTCCCCGTCCTCCTCCTCACTCTTGCTGTTCACATCAAGGGCCTGTGACTCAGGCTTCTCTGAGGTCTCCACGGTGGTGTGAGGGGTGGTGGTGGGTCTCCACCAGGTCTGGCATGTAGTTCTTTGAAAAAACAGGAGGTCTGTGGCTGAGCACTGGATTGACTGTTGGCCTCCCTGGCTTTCTGATATGCCTAATGCAGTTCCTTTGCTTTCAAGTGGCACTGCTGCTGATCCCTGTCACACTCCTCCTCCTGCATCCCCTGTGCAATCAACTCATAGACTGAGCCACATTTCTAGAGCTGGTCTGTAGCAGTGCCTGCACAGCCTTTTCTCCCCACAGGCCCAGGCAATGCTCCAGCTTGGAGTAGACAGGAGATATTGCATGTCTGGAACATGTAGCCAGCATGATGAGCTGGGCTTTTGCACACAACAGTGGAGATCTACTAGGTGTGCTTGCTAAGCTGGGCAATCTGAAATAGGCATTTTAACAATTCACAGGTTTTAAAGGGGTGGGGGAGGCCTGCTGGTCTCTGTGACCAGGGGCAGTGGAGGTCACAATTGTGACCAGAGCCGTGAGTCTCAGGCATTGTGGGACAGCTGCTAGGGGACTGTTAGGATTGACCTAGGTAACGCAGGTTCTACACTCGCACTGTGTTGACATCAGAACATCAACCATGACTCAACACTGCTCGGGGACGTGGTGTTACTGCATCACAGTAACAGGGCCCTTATATCAATGGGAGACAAATTTAAGTGTAGACACATTCACAACTAGGTTGATGCAAGGCGACTTACATCGATCTAACTTTGAAGTGTAGACCCGGACAATAAGAAGAGACACCAAGGACTGTCCTTTCTCCTTCCCTGAAGTCTCACATTAAAATATTTCAATAGGTAGAGCTTACACAGTTCCAAAATCACTACTACACAGCTGACTATGGGACATATATTTGAAGTCATACAAATGTAGCAAGCAATAACTTAGTACTAGTTAGCTGCTAATGTCTATGTTATTAGTGCTAAGTAATATTATTATTAATACTGAGATGAATTGAATGCTAAAAAATAAAGTAACATTTCTTGATTCTAAACAGAGAAGTGTCCGTTCTTTGTAAGCAAAATGACCTTTTTAGGAGACACGTTATTCACTACAACCAACAAGAAGAGAATTGCAGGCTGTGGGAAATACGTTCAGATTTACTAACCAAAATAAATACAAGAAAGTGTAATGTGAGCAGCTACAGTTCCTAGGCAAATGCACACACAGGAAATACGTCCCTGCAGCCCTGAGTGTGCGAAGGCCTGAGAGCTAGCAGGGTGTTCACTTTGATGCTTTGTCACCAGAAGAGATACTGAGCTGTGACAAGGAAGGCAGAGAAGCTGCCTCTGAGTCAAGCATTCCAAGGCAATATGGGCCTGCTTCTTACAGATGAACTTACACCTGGCAATTTAAGCATCAAGTAGGCCTAGGGAAGAAACAAGGAGTGCAGGAGAAAAATGGGACCAGCACAGCATGGAAGCAATTGCCCATCAAGTAGGGGGGACGTTGTACTGTTGAAGAAAAGGGGTTATTTTGTTCTGACTCCCTGCATCTAAACCTTTCAGTGTGCTCAGTCTCAGGGCAGGCTTGTTCCACACCTCCGTACTCCCTGCTTTAACTCTGAGACAGAGCAACCCACCTTGCCCTCATCCCCACTCCCCTTCCTTGAACAAACTGCCCACCTCTCTCTCGTGTCCCACTTCCCAGACAGATCCACTCTTCCCCATATTTATTTCTTCCCAGACAAACTTGCTCCCTCTTCCTGATAGCCCTGCACTTCCTTCTCTTCCTTACCTCCTCCCAGAAGGACCTACATCTGCCTATGCCCAGCTCCCTTACCTTTGCTTATCTTGTGCCCATCCCACTTTGCCTTCCCTCCCACTTACTGGCAGTCTTCTACCTAGGCTGTTGTCTTTCCTCCGACGACTCCTCGACAGATTCCTCCCCCTCCCCCGCCCCCCGCTTGCTGCCTGGTTATGAGTTCTGTCTCACAACAGTGCATCTGGAATCCTAGAAAGATTTAACAAAATGTGATGTAGCCAGGGAGCAAAAAGGTGGGCGCTAAGGCCATGATGTAAACAGTCAGCATGGCAGAAGGGCTGAGGACAGCTTATCGCATGCACACTTAGAATTTCAGGGCCAAATTTCCTGTCAGCCTCCTTAACGGAGTCCACAAAATATGCAAGCAGAAAACCCATGCTTGCAAACCCAGACTGGTATCTATATGTGTTCAAAAAGTTCTTGAATGCACAAATGGGGGATTTTGCTTTTGCCCCCAGGTATATGGCTCCCCAAATATTGCACTCATAGTTTTGGAGGGTAGTGCGAAATGAGGATGAATTTCAAGCCCACCACAAAAATACAAGATCAGCTCTGCCCTGTTTGGTTCTTCTCTGAAGGAGCCACTACACCTAAATTAGGGAAGAGGAGCTGTAGTGGATTAGTCCTTCATAAAAATAATGGGGGAAGCTGGGTGGGTGATTGACTCCTAAGGCCTCGATGGATGAGGACAGATGGGAAGAAAAGTGGTTGGTAGGGATAAAGGAGAAGGTGATTGTGCTGCTCAGGAAAGGGCCAGAATATGGAAAGAAAAGGGAAGAGTTTTGAAAAAGTGTCACAGGAAGGCCCATTCTGAAGTTGTGCTAGGAAACCCGTCCATGAATGTTTATGGCACTGGGAAAATTCATATAGATGTGACAGCAAAGGCTGTGTTGCCCAAGACACTGTTACAAGGCATGGCCATAAGGGAACAGAACACAAGTATGAATGAATGGAACTGAAGTATGTTCTAATCAATTAACCAATGCCGATACTTTTTGATCCAGACAAAAGGATCTGGGTCTCTACTGATGCCACTAAGGATGGCCTTGGGGCAATGTTGCTTCAAAAGATCAGAAGACAGGCCTTGGCTTTCTGTTGCATATGTTGCAAGATTGATAACTGAGACTGAGCAAAAATATGCATAGTTAAAAAAGAATGTTTAGGTGTGTCCCATGGATGTGTGAAATTTCACAGCCACACTTACACTTTGTATCCAGAACAGAAACAGATCACAAACTTTAACAGCAATATAAAAAAGAGTCTGAAGCTCATCTCCACATAAACAAAAATTCATAGTGAATCTCTAAAGATTTAGTTATCATTTGACCTACAAACAGTGAAACTATCTGACCAATGCAGCTGCATTCTCTTATGTGGACTTCATTATAGAAAAGTTAGCATGAACTTTCATAATGATGACTGGTCAAGAATTTTCCATCAAACTGTGTTTGCAACGGACAATTGTTTGTTGTAAATGAACATTTTCACGGAAAATGAAAACCCATCTAAAAACATCTCCTCCCCTCAAAAAAGCCACTTTCTTTGCAGTTTTCATTTTTTTTTTTGCAGTTTTTGTTGCCAAAAACTGAAATAAAAATTGTTGGGGGTGGGGGAGGTGTCTTTAAGTTTTCATAAACAGTAAAACATTTCCAACCAACTCTATCCATGATTATGTAAAAGCAAAGAATCCTGTGGCACCTTATAGATTAACAGACGTTTTGGAGCATGAGATTTTGTGGGTGAATACCCACTTCATCGGATGTAAGTCAGACTAACACAGCTACCCCTTTGATACTTGTATCCATTATTATGTGAATCCTAGTCTCATGCTACATGAGGCATGTTGTGCATACACTAAAAAGAAGATGACAGAGCATTATCTGTGTCCATAACACAGCTGGGTGGAATTGTGGTGTATATAAAAATAATTGCTAATGAGTATGACCTTAATTATGCAGCACTGGTGAATGTTTTATGCATACACCCACTGTCCAGTTTATTCCAGTGGACAGACTTAATATTCCTCAGTGTCTATGAAAAATGAGAGAGTTCATCAGGGACATCTAGGAACTGAAAAGCTTATGGACCTTGTGTCCTCTGACAGTGTTTGGTGGACACCAGAACTGTGTAACACTAATTTCTTCAGTCAGACATTCAACTGACTATTAATAGAGCAAAGTAAGGAGTCCATTTTGCCAGACATGCCCCAGCTGCTAGGCCGACACATATGAGTTGGACAGTGTGCAGAGAGAGCATATTTCTGGGAACCATGTTGGATGTTAGAGAGATTTCACTTTACAGATTCTCTAGAACTTGGAACTAATATTCAGAAAGTTTATGTCAGAGTGTTACAACAGAGACTTTTCTAACAGAGACCACGTGTAGTTTCCCTTTGCACTGCAAGCTTGCAGCTTAAAATCAGATCCTTTTTCCAAGGGGATTCTGTCTACCAGTTGTGAAATCTGGTGGCCCAATTACAATTTCAGATGTCTCAAACCATCTGGCTACTTTAATTTTAATTCCATATAAGAAAGTATTGCTGTACAAATATTGTCTTATGCAGATATTTTTATCAGTAATTAAAATAATTATGAGAGCCAGTGGTTAAGTACCAGATTGTTAAAGAAATCATTTCAGCTACCAACCACCATGGCAGTGTTAGTCCTACACATTTAGTAGACATAAATTTTTGTCTTGTTTTATGTGAACAGCAAGATTTATTAGATCAGACAGGTCATTAAGTCATTTTTTCTTTAATAATGTCTTTGATTCAGTGAACTCAAATTTATGCTCCACGTTATAGTGTGCTAACAGCTATTTTTTGGCTAGGAAGTCAGCAATAAATCTGAATTTAATAAACTGACAATAGATCTCAATGTGAAAGAGATTCAGGGCACTAATTCCTTTCCCCCTCTGTTGTGTAAGAGCAATGACTCCTTATATAATTTGCAGGCCAATTGCAACATAAAAATATACTTAGTCTGAAAATCTCATTTGCAACAGCACACATTGTTTAATATAAAAATTATTTAAATATTATCTAATAATAATCCTGTTAACCAACTCTGGTATGCTTTTCTCACCCACAAAACAGGTATTGTTTTCCAGCAAACAAAAGAGAACAGGACTCTGCATACCAACAAGCACATCCAAGCCTTTTCATGAGATCCCTGGGCTTAGCCCCCAGCACTGTTATGAAATGGCTGCGAGCTGGAGGAGCACTCTGGGTATTGACATGACAAGGGACACATTAAACAACCCACTTCATTCTTTCAGTCCTTTGCAACTGAAAATTGTGAGCGGCTCCCCCCGACACTCATACAGTGGGAGAATAAACACTCAGGTTGGTCTCCATGAGGACAATTACTGGCTGAACTCTACTGGTATCATTACACAGCTGTAGTTATGTCATTTTGGAATCAAAGCGCCTTTTTCTGGTTTAGCTTATGTCAAACTGTAAGCGGTACAAAAATGGCCCTCTTACCCCAGAATAAAAGCGTCCGCATGGGGAGTTGTACTGGTATAACTACTGCAGTATAATTTTGCCACTATCATTCTGCTGCTAAATTGCCCCATATAGACAAAGATGCCAGAGGCTCTGGGCTTTGAAAGACTGTTGCTTTACTGTTGTTTAGTTGTAATCCTCATCCTAGCGCAGACACCTAAAGAAGTTATATAATTTCCCTGAATGTTAACCCTAATACATTTTAATTGCTTCCTTCTAGAGATCGGGAAAACTACATTTTTTTTCACAACTATATCATATGGATAGAAGGTTCAGACTTCTGAACTGGCCCTGGGATGGGGGTATTAATCTGATGCCAATTCAAAAGTTCATGGCCCTATTTTGGGATTCTGCTTCAGAGGGGGGGAACCATGAGAGTGGAACATTTAGGACTCCTGTCATGCCCCACACTGACCTCCAAATGTTTAGCTCTCACTGAAAACAAGAATTACTTCTTATAGTATGAATTAATGAAATACTTTCTGAGGCTAAACATCTTAACTATTGGTACATTTGAATTTTTTGTAAAAAGTCTGACATTTCTTTGTGCCTCTCTGTCAACACAATATATTTACATTCACTCACAAAACTCAAAACAGCAGTAGATTTTACTGGCAGCTTCCCTGATGTTTTTTTTAATTCCTGTACAATGCTTTGGTACACTACCATGGTGATTAGTGCTTCATACCTGCCCATAAAGTAGATAAATACATTGTTACATAGGTTTGTGGAAGAGGTGGTTTTCAAAGGGCAGAAATTGTAATGTGTTTTTTAAAAGGCCATTATTTTGAAAACTAGATGAAGGGGAGAGACAAAAAGCCAACTGAGAATATATGAAGAAAAGCCAATGGCCCATACCAAAAGATGAGTTACTGGGGTGGTATGTTGCTTACACATAGTCTCGTCAATGAGTGCTTTCCACAGCACTTACATACACCATACCGGGGCAATATTACTTATAAATACTGCACAACAATTTCAAAGCTGGTTGGAGAATATGTATGCTTGTTTCAAAACATTCATGACTTGCCAAGCACCACTCACTGCTCTGATTTAATAATCTTAATGTCCATTCCTTATCCCATTTAAAATTAAATACATTGCAAATGAAATGATAGGTAAATGGCCTTGAGTGGTTTTTTAAATGATTTTTTTTTACTTTTGGAATGCCCTTTATCTAGGCACTTACATGACTTTCATCGTCATAGTATCTGAGCTCTGTGCCATGTCCATTAGTTCTGGCTTCAAGCAGATCCTCAGGTTTAATTTCATAATAGGCTGTAGCTAGTGTAAGTACTTCACACATGTCAAAATGTTATTTGTGACTTCAGAAACACTGTATGTCAGCATGTATTTGTAAATATATTTCATCTCTCAAATAAGTGTGTGCGCAATCTTGTTTTCTCTCTTTGGATGTTTGAAGAGAGAGTCACTGGGGTTGTGTGATCAACACAAACCATCTTTACTTTGCAGTTTCATGTGTGAAAATGGACATTGGCATGAGTATTTACAAACTGGATCCAAGATGAAATATGGCCATTTCTCCCATCAGCCACAGCTTCTACTGTCAGAATCATATGTTTGTGCCCTTCAATAAGTTATCTATATGGCTTTGAGGGGAGGGGACATGGCTGCAGGCTGCTCTAACTTACTTGCTGAACCAGAGGGGGGCAAAGCAGCTGGATCAGAACAGAGAATCAGGGCACTGGTCTTTTTTCATTGTCAGGAGGAGATAATCAGACAACATGCAGGGCCGGTGCAAGGATGTTTCGCGCCTTAGGCGAAACTTCCACCTTGTACCCTCCCCCTCCACACCCCCTCCCCGCAGCAGCTCCCCCCCTCCACCCTGAGGTGCCCCCCCGCAGCAGCTTCCCCCCCCGCCCTGAGGCACCCCCTTTGCAGCAGCTCACTCCTGTTCCGCGCATGAGCACGAGCACCCCGAGCACGCTGTTGCCGCTTCATTTCTCCCGCCTCCCAGACTTGCGGCGCAGATCAGTTAAGGCGTGCTCGGGGAGGAGGCGGGGCAGGGGGTGAGTTGGGGCAGGGAGTTCCCCTGTGTGCCGCCCCCCCTTACTTGCTGCAGGCGGCCCTCCCCGTGCTCCCCTGCCCAGCTCCCTCTGCCTAAATGCCGGGGGCAGCTGAAGATCCAGCCACCGCAGTGGCTGCCCAAGAAAATGGCACCCCCCAAATGCCAGCGCCCTAGGCAACCGCCTAGGTCGCCTAAATGGTTGCACCGGCCCTGACAACATGACAAGTCTGTGTGTCACACCCAGACTTGACCCCAATTGAGAAGGGTCAAGGAAAGCAGAGGCATCCACAGTTGCTTTGCCATAACTTTAACCAAGAATGGAAGATTAGATACTGGTCAGTAGTTAGCTTGTCAGCATTGAGAGAGTTATTTAAACAGAGACTGAATGCAAGCTTCCTGTAAAGCAGTCAGCATCCCTTTCCTTATGGAGGTATTGACAATCTGCACCAGCAAAGGACCCAGTACTTCCCCACTGGCCCTTATCCACCAGAAAGAACAGGATCCAAAGCAAAGGTTGTGGCAGACAATTTGACTAACACAACCAGATCCTTTACAAATGTTGCTGGCTGAAAGAAAGAAAGAAAGAAAGAAAGAAAGAATTAGTCTCCTCCAGATATTGCCCTGCCTTCCCTGACACAGACAACTTAGTCCAAATCTGATTGTTTTTTGTTTGCAACATACTCAGAAATTTCCTTGCACTGGGAGGGACCAAGTGGAGACAGTCCGAATTAACCAGGTTATTCACCATGCAGAAGAAATCTGCTGATCAAGACTGTGCAGATGCTATGTTGGAGGTAAAGAAACATGGCATCGCCTCCTGCACAGCCATGCCATAAGAGTTCAAAAAACCTTTATTATACAGCTGATCAACTTCAGCATGCGACTTGTGGCATCAGCATGTTAACTGTCTCAGTTATTGCTTTGCCTGTAAACCACGGCGACCTGTGGGACAAGATTGCTTAAGGCCACTCTCTCAATGCTGAGTTTTATGTGTTTCCTCTTCACACCACTCCTACTTTCATGAAGAACCCTGGTGAATCATACAGTCTGGCTGTGAAAAGAGAAACTAGAAAAAAAAGAAAAGAAAAAAAGTAAAATGTCACTGTGGCTTTGTCACATTATCCTTCTGCTCCTCAGACAGGAAACATGAATGCTTCCTACACAAAGTGTAATGGGTGTGCATGGGTGTGCAGCTGCCTTCAGAGTCCCTTCAGCAGACGGGACTGTCCCTTTCAGAGAACCACAACTTTTTTCTGAAACACTTGGCTTTTGTTTTCTGACCTTGTTCTGTGCATATAATTCATCATCTATCGCTTTCAAAAGGGTTCAAGAAGTGGAGGCCATTTCAAGGTGTGCAATCTGGTGAGATTTCAGTTTGATCCAGTTTGTGAATCACATTAATCTAATCTCAATCTTCAGCAAATGGTTACACAGAAAAATATTTGATTTTGTAGTCAAAGGCCTGATTCTCCTCTCACTTACAGAACTGTAGGTCAGGTGTAGCTTCACTAAGCCAGTGCAGATATGCTGGTATGAAAGCAGTCTGTCTCAGTTAAATTGTAAACTGCGGGCTTGTGTCGCTTTGACTGAGGGCTTGCCTATGCCAAAAGATAGTGTATGGCAAACCAGGGTGTGAATCTACAGCGCGCTAGCTTGCCATGCGCTAACTGGTCATGTGCACCCTGCTACAGAGCTCTAGACATTCTGTAGTGCACTTAACATACTCCCATTTCAATTTGAACTTTTAGTGTACTGGTGCAGGGTCCACCTGGCCAGTTAGTGCACAGCAAGGTAGTGCGCTCTCTATTCACACCCTGGCTTGCTCTGCACTAATTCGCTGTGTAGACACACCCTCAGTGTAAGAGAAACAGGCCCAGAGTTTACAAATACACTGAGGTTTAAAGTGCAGAAATAAAGAAGTATCTTTCAGCCATGGCGAGTGCTCTTTTCCTTTCTGCCAGGATAATTAGCCTGCAAACCTTGCACCCACATTTTTATACCAGCAAAAACCAATTGCAGGTGTAAATCTGAATATTTGATTTGTGCCGCAAATGAATGACAGGTGCAAAAACGCAGGTATACATTTTGCAGACCTCAGAAGGGAGATGACCTCACTGATACCATTCATCCAATTTCCTACATTTCAGTCACAGAAATGTACCTACCAAATAATCACAAAGCCACCAGAGTCAAATTCTGGCTTTTCCCAGGGGAGGAGAACAGAGAGTAAGAATGGAGATTTAGCAGCCAAGCAGAGATTCCCCAAGTCATTTACATATGCAGATGATTGGCAGCTATTATTGATGCCTCACTTAAAGTCAGGATGATGCCAGCCACCCTGAGACATGCAGAGGTATTCTGTCTCCGCATGGACTGTTTGACAATTACAGCCCAGTCCACATCTTTCCCCTTTCGGGGAGCATGATTAAGAAAGCAATGACTATTCAGTTATTAGACCAGTGATACCTTGGGCAGGTTCCATTCTGGGTTCTGGCCTTCCTCTGAAATTGAGAATGCATTTGTCAAGGCCATAAAGGATTTCATGCTGGATTGAAAGCAGTGTCAACCAACTATTTTGGTCACAATGGCTTTCCCAGCAGTTTTTTACATTACCAACCATGGGTTGGTGCTTTGGTAGCTAAGGGATGTTGCTAGTGTATCTAGCACTGGCCTTCAGTGGTTCAGGTCATATAAAGATAATAAGGTTCAACTGGTGGTATCATCATTAAGGAGTCTGACCTGAGGCATCCCTTAAAGATGTATTCTAGTGCTCACGTTTTCAGTTTATATATGAGACCTCCTGGTGAGATCACTTCTAAGCATGGGATAGAAAGTCATGAATATGCTGAAGTGCAAGCAAAGAGAGGAGGAGATAGAGACCAAAGGATGAATGTGCCAATATGGGAGGGTTTTGGATTCATGAAGCTCAAAATGCCTTTTGTAATGAGAGCTGTTTGGATTAAATGGCCTCCACATAAGCAAAAGAATTATCAACCTTCCAATTTCAAAACTGGCAAGGGCTTCTTACCTAGGTTTCAAACTATACATAGGGGAATAGGGGATTTTTTTTGTTTAATTCAAATGATGTGGTGTGTATTTCTAACATACGAAGTTAGACAGGAAATGAAGTGTGTCTGAAAGAAAAGATTTTGAAGAAAAAGGAAAGTATGAATGTATGAAATTGTCTATACAAAGACAAGAACTAGCAGTTTTACTCAATGATAGCCTAATTTAGTGGGTATACCTGAAATGTGGTGAGATGAGTCTCATAATTAAAATATAATATTTGCTATACCAAAAAGCTCCAGTTCAACAACTTTGGGAAGATCTCACACTTGGGAAGATTGCCAGACTTCACTGAGGACCTAGTGAGATTAAAAACATGGCCAGAAAATGACAACAGGAGATTCTACTTGGAGAAATGCAAACCTATACACCTAATAAAAAATCATCCTGAACATAGATATCAAGCACTAATAAGAACATGGGAACTGACTTACTGGATCAGATCAATGGTCCATTTAGACCAATATCTTGTGTCTAGCAGTGATCAGTACCACATGCGTCGAAGGAAGTTACAAAACCGTCATTATGGAGAACTGTGCAATAACACTGATATGGGGAATGTGTCCTCCTTCCCCCAGGTAATCGAAGGTTGGCTTATAACCTGAAGCATAAGGGTTGATAGATCCCTTATAAATATCTTAGCTAGTGTAATTGTGGATGTTATTCATATAATTGTTTAATCCCTTTTTACAATTATACTAAGCTCCTTGCCTCCATGATGTCTTGTACCAATGAGTACTTCCTTAAGCTGTAGAATTTGCAAAGTTAGTCTCTGCTCTGGAGGAACGGTTAGACAATATTGCCTGCTGAATGTGACAGCACTACCACAGCCTCAACAATGTGGAAACAGAAGCTTTGCAGGAGGGTAAAGGCTATTGTTATGAGGATTCTCTCTTTTCCTCTTGTCCCTGTTTATTATGGGGTCGGTCCATTCAAGGTTAGCAATTTTGGCATCAATCTTGCTCCACTAGAAATCCATGTATTGGACGTGTGATCCAAAAGTTTTTTATTTCAGTTCTGCAGTGTACATGGGTTTGCCCTTATTTACCTTGTGATGGCTTGACAACAGCAACATCTGATCTTGGGCACATGAGGTTTAATGATTTGTAATTCCATTTCAGTGAAGCTGAGAGCAGTGGATCTTCATTGCATACTGTGAGTTCAGAGAGCAGCAGCAAGTGAACATAATATGCCGGTGCTGCTTTCTTCATATACAGTGACAGGTTGACTTTAATTTGGCCATTTAGGTTTTTAAAGCCTTAAATGGTGTTGGCTGTAGTCGCATTTGAGAACTCTTCCTTACAACTTGTCCCATGGGGCATCTATACTCAGATTTATTGCCTGTATGGAATCCAATCCTTGTATGTTGTGTGAACAAGTGACCAACTGATCATACCTTTTTTTTCTGGGTCATAAACTTCTTTCCCCTTGACATCCATTTCTGTCCATTTCTCTCTATTTTGTTAAAAGATACCTCTGAAACAGAAAAGTCATAAGTGGGTTTTTTTCTTAGCATGAGCACTACTTACCATGTATTTACCTCCCCAACCATCCATTTTTATTGTATTCTTGGGTTTATTTTATAAGTTGCACTGAATCATCTGTTGGAAAGAAGCAATTTAAACTCCAAACTAATAATAATAATAATAATAAAAACCATATATTGTAATTCCTGTTCTACATTCCATACCATGTATTTGCATGTCAAGGATCTCTTATCTTTCTAGTACTGGGATATGTCCATACCTCAGTTTACCATGGCTGGTAGCCAAAGCCCCATGTACTCCACCACAAACTGGTTTTAAATTCTATTGGCAGAGTTCCTGGACTCTGCGGCAATATGGTACAGCAGAATGCAAATTCTGCTGCAGTTCCATTTAAATTTTAAAAAGATATTTAAATAAATATCAGAATGAATAATGTAGAGCAGACAATACAATAGCCCTTGTGCTGTGTACTTTACTATCAAATTTCATTTATTTTATGCTGTCCCCTCATTGTCAGTTTTCAGTATGCCAAAGTTTCTTACACTGACAATTCTTACCTTCATTGTACAATTTGCCAGAACTCTCCTCTGGGCAAAGACTACACATGGGAAGTACTGTACAGAAAGTTTTAAAAGTAGGGAAAGAGGGCAAAATCAGGCTTATAATGAAAAACATCTCACAGCTTTATTATGAAGTCACTATAGTAACTCCTTTTTAAAATAGAATTGATAAGCTCTTAGCTGATTAGCATATCGCTGTAAGTACTGCTAGAATATAACAGAGTTCTTCTATGGAATTGTATGGCCTTCATATCTACGAGATTGAAATGCCACCCAAGTTTTTAAGAATAGAAATAACAACAGATTTATGCAAAGAAAACCACAGATAACTTTGCTTTGAGTTAAACACCAGCCTACTGGTGGTTGGTGAACATGTTTATAAGTCTGCATCTCCAAATGAATCAAGCAGTTTCATATGTTGGTAGCTCATGCTACTGAGAATTTTGGTGCAATTTCCTTGGAAAGAATAACTGACTGCGCTAAGACTTTGCTTTCTTTGGACTGTCCTTACAGCTAATATAGTGCCAACATTTTAAATGGTTTTTTTTCCTGAAGGACCAGTCCCCAGAGAAATAGGGACCTGAGGCAATCATGTGCAAGCTGTTTTGGGGGGCACAGGTGAATGTTTAGTTACTGTCACACTGTCTGGAGTGGTTCACAACTAGGAGCGCCTACCTCAGGGCAGACTGTCAGAAACAGGGCAGACACCCCAGACTGGTGGTGTGTTCTATTATTAGATTTCACCAAGTCAGTAACAAATGGATCATTATAGCAGTCTTACCATGGAGTCACAGACAGTCCCCTGAGACCAGGGGTGGGCAAACTTTTTGACCCAAGGGCCACATCTGGGTATGGAAACTGTATGGCGGACCATAAATGCTCACGAAATTGGGGGTTGGGATGTGGGAAGAGGTGAGGTCATCGGCTGGGGATGGGGGCTCTGGTGTAGGGCCAAAAACGAGGAGTTCAGAGTGTGGGAGGGGGCTCTGAGCTGGGGCAGGGGGTTGGAGTGCAGGAGGGGTGAGAGCTCTGGGAGCCCTGGAGACAAGGTATTGGGGGTGCAGAAGGGTGCTCCAGGCTGGGACTGAGGGGTTCGGAGGGTGGGAGGGAGATCAGGGCTGGGGCAGGGGGTTGGGGAGCAGGAGGGTGTCAGCGGTGCAGGCTCCAGGCAGCGCTTACCTCAAGCATCTCCTAGAAACAGCAGCATGTTCCCCCTCCAGCTCCTACGCAGAGGGGCAGCCAGGCAGCTCAGCGCACCACCCCGTCCACAGGCGCTGCCCCTGCAGCTCCCATTGGCCATGGTTCCAGGCCAATGGGAGCTGCAGGGGCGGCACCTGGGGCAGGGGCAGTGTGCAGAGCCGCCTGGCTGTCCCTACACGTAGGAGCTGGAGGGGGGACATGCTGCTGCTTCCAGGAGCTGTGCGGCGCCATGGCACATACAGAGAAGAGAAAGCCTCCAACCCCGCTACTCAGCTGGAGTGCCGGAGCAGGGCAAGCCCCAGACCCTGCTCCCTGGCAGGAGCTCGAGGGCCGGATTAAAAATTCTTGGCCTCCACAGTATGAAGGGTCGGATGCCGCCCCCGGCCCATAGTTTGCCCACCCCTGCCTTAGACTCTCCAGTCACCCAGGCAAGCTGGACTTAGTTATCACTGGTCACTTAAACCAACAATCACAAAATATTCAGGTTGCTTCCAGTCCCAAGATACCAGTCTTTTACCCCAAATCAATTGATACCCTAAGCTCTTACACCAAAGACAATGCCTGTAGCCAATCCTGCAATAAACTATCTAAAGGCTTATTAACTAGGAAAGAGAAATAAGAGAGTTATTTACAGGTTAAGAAAGCAAACATACCCACAAATGAATAGTGATCTGTCGATTCAAAGTGTCTTTCAGGGCAGACCCAGGTGTAACCCGTGGGGATCTCTGCCTTAGTTTAATGTCTCTGGGCCTGTTCAAATGGATGAAAAATCTTCATGTCCACCATTTTTATTTCCCTCTTTCAGGAATCAAACCAATGAAATGAGGCCGTCTGCACATACTTCTCCATGGGTGGATGGGGCAATTAACAAAGCTCTCATCTTATCCTGGCCCACTTAATTTTTGATAGTCCTCCTGGATGGGTGAGGGGAATGATTCCTGTGCCTGGGTTCACAAGTTCACAGCAAACATTTTCAAAGTTATAAAGCAAAATGTACACATCGCATGGAATACTGACTTTACAAGTGAGATATATGCATGGAGCAATTTACAAGTATTTCATAGAGTCCAAACACTAAATGCATTCTTAGAATGCTAATACCTATTTTGAACAAAACTAACATACAGGTGAGCTGGTTTGTCAGTTCTTAATTAGCGCCTACAGCCTTGGCCAGAACTTTCACTTGGTTTACCAGCATCACAGTTACATCTTAGAGGTGTGATAGAAGAATGCAAAGAAAATAACCTAAAAATCACAAGAATGCATATCTGCTCCCTTTCAGCTTTCATTTCTCCAGCTTATTTGAAAAATAACTGTTCTTTGTCTATCTCAAACCCACATCTTCCCCATGCCCCCCCCACCTTTTACCATTCTGCTGTAATTTCTCCTTCTTCCAGCACCCCACACTGCCCTAATACTCCCCTCATGGCTCCCTCACAAACAGACTGACCTCCTCTTGCCCTGGACTGCAGTTTTCTGGGATGGATGGATAGGTAAAGCCTAGGACAGTCGAAGACAAAAAGTGTCTGTGAGCAGCTTTGGGAACAGTATACACTATATTTGCCAGCTGTTCTACACATTACTGAGCATGCTTTTCAAAATAAATGTTCTCTTGTTTTTATTATTGCCTCAAAGTTTCGAGCAAAAAGTGATATGGCTTGATAGGCCTCATGTAGCTCCTATAGCTTGTTAGAGATTTACATTAGCTTTTCCACACCCCTATGTGGCATAGTTATACTGACATAAGTTGGTAGTGTAGACAGTGAAAGTCTATGTGTGCACAGCACCTAATACAATGGAGTCCTGGTCCATGACTGATGCTCCTAGATGCTATTGCAATTACCCTAATAAATATACTTAGAATAACATCAAATTAGAGAAGTTGGGCCCTTATCTTTGCTGCATCCTTTCAGGGAAAGTTTTGGTACATTGGCTTCCACTATCTTATTAACTTTTTTTTTAAGTTTGCCTGTTTTTAACCAAATTCCAGGTGTTACCTTTTGGGATTTAGTATATGTTCCTGCTACAACATCTTCTTCCAATTTCACAACAGGATTCTTGGGCTGGGCTATTTTTCCTAATGGGTCTAATAAGTACTCAGTAAATAGGTTCTTCTCCCTGTAATTGTGAAGTCTAGTATATAATTCCTAATTCTAAAATTGTGCTATTAGAAGATGCTATAAAAGTTCTCATTAATTTAGGTCAAAGTTTTTAAGCATAGGTGCTAACCTTAGGCCCCAGTGTCCATATGTCCACATTTAAGCACCTAAATGAAAGTGGCTGGCTAGCCAGAGGTGCTGAGCATTTGCAATTCCCATTAGTGTTAATAGGAAACTGAAAAAAGAGAGAATCAATTAAGTGAAAAGTAGAAAAAGTATTTATTGGGGGAAAATGCCTGGAAACTAGATTGAAGAAAAGCAGACACTGAAACATGAAGGGAAATATTCACTAAGATATGTGCTACAGGGGGGAAAAGGAGTAGAGGAAGAGAGAAAAGGAATACGAAAGACAAACGGCTGTAAATAAAATCAAACCATATGTTTGATATAAAAATGTTGTGATAAAGTGTACAGATCACTTTAACCAAAATCTTTTAAGTAAAGACATTGAGAAAAGATGGCTGAGGCGAGGGCAAGGGAGGAGGAACACCTGATGCTGGTGGATGTCGACCCTTAGGCTGAGTGAAGGCTTCTGTCAATATTATGAAGAGAAGGGAATAATTCTGTCTGAATTATGTCGGGCAGTGGAATAAGAATAAACTGCCAAAATCCACCTTGTCTGGACCAGCTCTGTAGGATGTGGAGAAATCACTGGCGGCTCAAATACACTTGGGGAATAGGGCAACAGAAGCAAAAGCCCTTAATCCACTAACAGCTAAAAAGAAAGGACAGTAGTAACTCCCTACCTATGCTAAAAGACATAGAGGGAAAGTAAAACCTTGTATCCTCTTTCCAGAAACCAGGGAAGGGGAAGTAAGGCTCGTGTGTGGAACCAGAGTAACAAGAGGGCTCGGTGGAAGCCCCATTTTCATGTTCTCGGGGAATTCCTCATAGTCTCAGATTGTCCAGCAGTCATATTAAAGCAGCAAGGAAGAACATGAGGATACTCTAGCTCCATCTAGCTAACTTCCAAGGTAACTCTAGCATCACATACTTCTAACTCTGTGAAATTCAAAAGATAGATGATTGTCATGGTCCTGTTGGGTTTTGTGGGTGTAAATCCAGACCTGTGAGGGTTGTGTCACCATTTGCCATGTAACCCCAGTGCCTCACAATGCTTTGTTTCTATAGCTTCTGAACTGGGCCGCTCGCAACCAGCCTACTACCATGCAGGTCAAACCCTGAGTGTCTGTGTATAGCTGCAGCCCTGGTCCAGCAGCTCTGACCTCAGCAGCCTGCCAGCAACACATGAGTCACACTCTGGCTTCCACCAGCCTCAGTTACAACCAGCAAGATGATCCCAACACACTCCCAGTCCTGAAATTTCCCCAACACCTTGTGCACTAAAGTGTCCAGCCCTCTCCTGGACAGCTCAGGGAATTCATAAGATTTGTTGCTCCTGTAAAAAGACAAAACCAGCACTGAGTTGGTTTATGATAAAAATGAAATACATTTATTAATAAAATAGATGTGCGATTAAATGAGTTCAAGTATAAGGAATGAAGACAGAAATAATTACAAATAAAACAAAACAAAATATGATTCTAAGAGTCTAAAACTTAATCTATTAAAGTACAATCTTTGCAGGGAGGCCATGGTGGCCAGAGGCTATGTGTGGGGGTTGAGCCTGGGGCCGGAGCCCACCCCTGCGTGGCTGGGGCCCCACAGCCAGGGGAAGCAGCAGAGTTCAGGGGCGATGGGGGTGGAGGGGTTAGCTCAGGGCCAGTGGCCAGAGTTCAGGGCCTGCCCCAAGACTGGAGCCTGCCACCCGCCATCTCAAGGCTGAAGCCCAAGCCTGAGCCTCACCACGCCTGGGAAAGTGAGGAACTCACTGGCTGCCTGCTCCTCCAGAATTTGTGGCTCCAGAGGGGGCCAGGGCCCAACCCCTGCTGGTGGCCCTGGGGGGGGGGGTCACTGCTTTGCCGCCACCCCTCGTCATTGCCCAGGAGGCTATGGCCACAAGAAAAGCCCCTGGTTTAGACCCTCCTTTGTCTTTATAGTTCAGATAAAGTCTCCCTGCCCTGCTGCGGGGTAGCCACTCTGTCTCTTCCTGCCACCTGATAGCTTGATAGCTTTGTTTATCTGATATATAAATAAATTCTCATAGTCTTTCAAAGTACTTTGGAAGTCACTACCTGGTGGAGAAACTGCATACTTTGTTTGGGGTGTGGTAATTCCTGTTTGACTGGCAAACTCATTTTAAGAATTATAATTTCAGTTAATGTCCATAACTTTGCATCCAGTGCTTGCACCCACATTACGCAATGATATTAATAACCAGTGAATTATGAGCTTTCCAATGACACCTTTTAGATACTGATTATAACAATAATGAGTTGGGGTACACAGGCCAGCTGAAACTTACAGCTAGATACTATGGACACCCTCCTCCGACTGTTTTAGTGTCACAATGATCTCTTGGCAGAAATAACAGCGCTATCATAACCCAGCAATCACTGTGAGACTAAAGCCACCAAAGAATTCCTAATCATTTTATGGTTTCTTGTGTCATAGCTGAACATCTATTCCACACAGGCGCCCTTCATGTTGAAATGCTGTGGTACACTGATACAATTCAATCATAATGGGAACTCTTGTGGGTGATGAGAATGAACTGTAAGGTGGTTACATAACAGCTGGTAACTGTGAGTGAGACAAGCAATCTGCAGAAATATTTTCATATCCTGACTGATAGTGCAAATCCAGGGCCAGATTAAGGACAAGTTCATGGATCTGGGCCCTGGGATGGGAAGAGGCTCACCAGATCAAAAGGCATGGACCACCTTTCCATGGGGATCCACCAACTCTATCATGAAAGAGCAGGAGGGAAAGAGGGGAGAAGTATCGGCTAGTGCTGGCCTCGCATCTCTCTCTATGTTTAGCTATCTAAATCTTTATCTTCACTTTCATACTCCTTTCATCTCCAGGCTGAGTTCAACTATCTCAGATCTGATTCCTCTGCTCCATGCAGCCAATCATAGACACCGCACTACTGTGCAGATTTAGTGCGCTGTTAATCTACATGCTGGCGGTGCTGCCCAAGCAACCTTTTTTGCTGCTCAGAGGCCCATCCGTGTCTTAGGCACTACTCCTCCTCTCTGCCTACAGACATTCTTCCCTCCTCAAGGCACTGTTCCTTTGACTTCCCAGACCCCTCCTCTGCCTCAGGCCTCCTGCTTCCTACTCTGGCTTAAGTTTATTCAGGTAGATCAAGGAGAAGAATGTGAGCCTCAGGAATCAAGAGGGAGAGAAGGATGGGAAAAAGGGATGCTGAGGAGAGAAGAGGCTGTGGGGGCTCCCAAGCTCGGGAAGGCTGATTGAAAGGAAGTATTTTCCTGAACTTGAAGTGTGTTTCCCTTAAACTGCCCTTTTGATATATTATGGACAGCAGCTGGACTCACCATAATCAAACAGGCACTCCAGCTCACCTGAGTCTATTTCTGAGCAGTAATGTTATGTAGCTGGTAATCTGTCCATATATTAAACATAAATCCCTAAGTGCTAGAATATTAATTCAGGCAAGGGCGTCTGTTCAACCAGGGCCGTCCCTAGGCATACGCCGCATATGCAGTTGTGTAGGGCACCGGAAAATTTGGGGAAACATTCCCCTCGCTGACCGCGGCTGGAATCCTCTTCTCCGGCCCCTCCCCCACGCTGGGCTGGCAGGCTTTGCCCTACCCCCACCCTCTCTTTCTCCCTCCCTCCCTCCTCAGCTGGCCAGCTGAGGGCTCCAGCCTCCGGCTCTGCCGCCCCAGCCCCGGGGAGCCCAGAGCGGCGCGGTCGGTCACTGGTGGCGCGGTGGCCTGGCCCACCACCACCCAGAGGGGAGTCCCTCCCTAGACTCTGCCTGCCTGCGCCACTCGGTCTCCGGCAGGGGCCACGCCGGGGCCAGGCCAGGACATGAGGAGGGAAACTTCCACATGAGTCAGCAGGGGAGGGGGGGAAGTGAAAGTGGGGGGACTTAAAGTGACAGTTCACTCACTGTCTCTCACACTTCCCTAGCACACACACAGTGGCTCTCAAACCCACATACACTCTGCCTCTCACGAGTCACAGCCCCCAATACAGCTTGTCACACACACACACACACACAGAGTCTTACATTCCCCAACACACACTCTGTTACACACTACCCCAACACACAGTCTCACACACACACACACACACACACACACACACACACACACACATGCACACTGGCTCTCTGTCTCTCTCACACGCACTGGCTCTGTCTCTCTCTCTCTCTCACACACACACACGTATTATTATTGTTGTTATTACTGCTTGGTACTCCCTGTCAAAATGCTCGTGGTGAGCCAGGAGTGGCGAGGGGCTGCAGGAGGGCTGTGGGCTCTGGCAAGATGCAGCCTCCATGTGACAGCGCAGAGCCTGCCTTGAGCCACTGCCGCAGCATCTTCTGCGTACGAAGCTCAGTGGGTGCCAGCAATGGGGGGGAGGGCTCTGGGAGGTCCACGGGTGAGGGTGGTGGCTGTGCCCCCTCGACACACTGGGGTCAGCGGCGCCGGCTGGGGACCGCCTTCAGGGAAGCATAGGGGCACCAGTTTAATAATACTGCGTAGGGCCCCATAAACCCTAAGGACGGGCCTCATTTCAACCACACAATATTTTTGTTTGGATCTTGTTAGTGTTCTGAATATACCTCGATATAACGCGACCCGATATAACACGAATTTGGATATAACGCAGTAAAGCAGTGCTCCGGGGGGGTGGAGGGGGCTGTGCACTCCGGTGGATCAAAGCAAGTTCAATATAACGTGGTTTCACCTATAACGCGGTAAGATTTTTTGGCTCCCGAGGACAGCGTTATATCGAGGTAGAGGTGTACAACTGTTCTTTCTCATATATTTTCATGGATCTGAGAGCGCGCTACAGCCAGGCATCTGAAGCAGCTGTGGTTATGACTGTATAGCAGGCACGGTAAGATCAAACAAGGTAGGCGCTGGGCTTTATACAATTAAATTTTTTAACTTTTTCAAAACTACACTATGCAGCATTAATCCGGAAAAAAACTAGTTACCATGTAATAATGCCTGCAGGGGTCCACAACTGCTGCATAATTTACAGCAAGCTTGGCACACAGTAAATTCCAGAAAAGAGTACAAAGTGATCACATCTGGTTGTTGGCCTATAGCATAGTCTGAGCTAGGGTGACCAGATGTCCCAATTCGATAGGGACAGGTCTGATATTTGGGGATTTGTCTTATATAGGCTCCTATTACCCCCCACTTGCTATCTGGTCACCCTAGTCTGAGTTAGGGCTTATGGTTCTCCTTGAGTTGATACCCCTCCCTTTCCCCCTTCCCCCCACCCCAAAGTCGGTGGGGGATTGTCTGTCTAAAGAGCCACTTAGCAAAACTCAATTTCAATCACAACTTAGCTGTACTTTCCAGTACAGTGCTCAGATTTTCTTCATGCTGTGCAGACGTCTCTCTCATACACTATGAGATTGTTCAAATAACACTAGATCCCTGACTGCCTTTTCAGTATCACTGAAAACTCCTCTTTTGAGCACTAGGGGACAGGTTTTCGAAGGTATTTAGGTGCCTAAAGATGCAGATAGTCTCCTAGAGGCAGGGCTGCCCAGAGGATTCCGGGGGCCTGGGGTCTTTGGCGGTGGGGGGCCCTTCCGTTCCAGGACCCGCCGCCGAAGTGCCCCGAAGATCCGCGGCAGGGGCCCCCCGCTGCCGAATTACTGCCGAAGCGGGACCTGCCGCCAAAGTGCAGCTGGGTATTCGGTGGTAATTCGGTGGCTGGGGCCCCCGCCGCGGGTCTTCGGGGCACTTTGGCGGCGGGTCCCGGAAAGGAAGGGCTCCCCGCCGCCGAATTACCACCGAATACCCAGCTGCACTTCAGCGGCGGGTCCCGCTTTGGCAATAATTCGCCGGTGGGGGGTCCTTCCGCCCCGGAGCGGAAGGACCCCTGGCCGGCGAAGACCAGGAGTGGAAGAATTTTCTGGGCCCCCTGGAGCGAGTGAAGGACCCCGCTCCAGGGGCCCCGAAAAACTCTCGTGGGGGCACCTGTGGGGCTCGGGGCCTGGGGCAAATTGCCCCTCTTGCCCACCCTCTGGGCGGCCCTGCCTAGAGGGATTTTCTGGGAGCCTATCTACATTTTTAGGCATCTAAATACCTTCAAAAATCTGGTGCTGTGTTCAGATGTGAGGTCAAAAGGCACAAAGTGAAGAAAAAAAAAAGTCCATCCTAGGACATAAAACTGGCTATATCCTCATGTAATGGTACCTGCTGGTTCCTGGAGTACATGATTGCCTCACTCCAGAAAGTTACTACTTTTAGTTTTAATTCTGTATACTTTGCACTCTGGAAACAGAGCAGGTAACTAGATTCAAGCAGAAATGGCATAGTATTAGTTCAGTGAAGTGTGGCCATCTGAAGGTACCTAAATGATAACATAGCAACAGTTTATGAAGCCAGTGAGGTGCACTGTAATTACCTATGCTTTGAACAGCAATATCAGTGACAGTGGTTTCATGTACTTGACTTCTGGAAAGCGAAATGCAGCATACTTTAACAAAATGTCCTCTTTCCACACTGCTGACCTTGAATATTTTCTGCAAGGCGTTCTGTGTGTTTGGGGGCATGAAGCATAGATCAAAGGAGAAGCTTGCAATGCTTAATAGATGGGTGAATTGTACCCTGTTCACCACCATTTTGTCTGCCACTCCTATGCCAATCAAGAGACTGCACTTAGTAAATGAACTGAGCGAGAATTTCAGCCTCTGACATAGCAGACTCCATATGACTACCAAGAAATGCAGCTCTCAATAAAGTTAGTTCTGGTTCAAAAAGTAATGGCTCACATATTACATGGATGCCAGTCTTCTCCAAGAGGTTTTCATTTACTCAAATTCATGTGGTAAAATAAACAAGGACTCCTTTTGTACATTTTTTATGTATTTCAGGCTGCTTTAAAAATTAGAATTCACCACTGAGCTCATCATTGGGGTGCAAGAAATAAATTAGGAAGCCACAAAATTTAAGCCCAGTGCAACCCAGAATACATATGGCTAGAGCTGAGTTTGTTCATTACAGCTACACAGGGCAAGACCTACCACGTTTGGACTTCCCATCATTTTTGGCGCACATGGCCAAAACAATCCACATCAATCTAGCTAAAAATTGCTGTCTTTTTGTTGCATGTTCATGTTTATATTCAGACTCAGAAACAAACATGCACCAGCACTCGTATTCATTTTCTGATCATTCACAGCCAAACTCCCGTTTTCAGGTGTATTTGCATTCAGACTGGAATATGAAGCCCAGTTCTAGCAGTGAGCTTTGTGTGAAGCTCCATATTTACAATCCTTTCCTCAGACTAAATCAAATGGTATGTGGTCCATAATGCTGTCAAGAAGGTAGGCTATGCCATTCTGCATCTGATTAAGAGTGATATATTTAGTCAACCCACATAATAATGTTGCTATAAGACTAAAACTCCAACTGAAAGGATAATTTCTCTTCTTCAAAAAGTAGAGAGATGTGCACATACACAAGAGTGCATGAGAGATCAGTGATCTTAAAGACACACCGATACCTGAATCAGAACTGGGATGATTTGCAGTCTGTATGCTGTGTGCCTGCCACTGTGTCTTTTAGCTTCTTCTTGTTGCTTGGGCTAAGAAATAGAGCTGTAGAGGACAGAATATTTAGGATCTGTCACCAGAAGCGTGACGTATGGCTAGTGCCTGGATAGTGGCATCTTTATAGCTGTGTGACTTCTAATCCAAGCGTATGCAGATTAACACCGGGTTCAGTCGTGCTGAAAGCATCCAGTGCTTTTTTTAAGCACTGAGCTTCCTCTGAGTGGTCGTGATGTGACTGTCAGATACAGTTCCCTGATGTCTCTCTCACATGACTTCTGAATGCCATGATACACCACATTCATATAGCTATCCAATTTCCAGTCAGTGTACAGCAGCTCTGGACAGTACAAGGGTTTCTGTTACTGGCCATGTTCCACAGTGTACTTGGAGACACATTTGCTGCTTGCATGTGGGTTTTGGAATCCCCTTTTACAATCAGGAGGTCTATGGAAAAAGAAATCCCTACCACAGCATGAATATAATACTGGCTGTATTTGATGCCAAGAGCATTAGTCTCATCAAATGCCTGGCTTTAAGGTAGTGTGCCTATGTTCTTCAAATGTCCGAGTTCACTCAGCACAATTCCCTTGGCATTGTGGGTGATTTCTGATCATTAGAACATCACATGATAACACACAACGCAGTGTGTGAGTTATAAAATTTAAACTTCACGTTCCTGGAAAAATCCACATGATTGTCTGTCCCTTCGTAAATCACACAGGGAAGAATGGAAAAGTCATTATTTTAAATTACAAACCTGATAAAATACTAGCTTCCAAAAGCCTGGGGATTAGTAGCGTCTAAATCAGACAAATGATCACTAGAGTACATAAAGTTCTTTCAAATTAATTGTATTCAAATGACCATGGATTTAAGAAGTTCTGCTCCTAGCACGCATTGGTTGCTGTCAAAAGAGAACCAACAGCTACTCCCCAGTAATCCTCCAACCTGTAGGAAATGTATAGGGTGAAATTCGAGGCCCATCAAAGTCAATGAGAAGACTCCCATTGTCTTCAGTGGGGCCAGGATTTCATCCATAATGTTTATAATTCAATAACCAGTGCCTAAAGACTATGCTGAGAGGCACATTAGAAATGCTTATGACAGACACACACATTTTTTACAAAGATGTGTTTTGTTCCAAATGCTCATTAAGCTAATTTTGATTTAAATAGATGTTCACAAAAATAAATAGGAAAGAGTTGTACACAGTCTAACTAAAATTCCTTTCCCTTCACAAGTGTTCAGCTTTCAGTCTTTATACTCTTCTGATGTCATGATTTCATTAGTTCTCTAGTCACCATAGACCCTGTCTAGACTAGGAAAAAGGTGAACCTGTTTAACTTACCCTAGGGCTCATTTCAGCCACCTAACACATTAAAATACCACCTGCCCTTTCTATATTAAGGTTTTTTTTAATGTGTTAGTTAAAACGTGTTAGGTAATGTTTTTTTTTTTTAAAAACACCTTTGATCCTAGTCTAAACATACCCTTTCAGGGGAGACAAGACATGATCTTCTAATGTAAAAATAAGAAGAAAACAAAACTTTTTTCCCTTTCTTTTATTAGCATAAGCCTTTCAGGCCTTCTTTATACATTTTATACTGGTAAAGAGGGAAAAAAGGTCTTTTTTTTTCTTTTGCCAGTCCCCTTTAGCATCATTTACAATGTAATTTATACTCAGATAATATTAAATAAGCAAAAGGCAAAAAAGTAAAGGTTCTCATGGAGATTACATTAGAAATTCTAGAACCAGGCTAGAGAAGAGCTACTATATTAAACAGATCAGTGCATATAAGATTTTAGTTGCTGTGATAATTTAGGTTTACACCTATGTAGCATGAAAAAGAGGAGATTATTGGAGCTAGAGGGAAATGGAATTTTACTGCAATTTATAAACACTTAAGAAAGGCTCACAAAGGCTTGGGTTAGAATATATTTGAACTAAGCAGCTACAGAAAGGAAACCTAGATTCTCACAGATATGACAAAGCTGGGTTTTATACACAGAGGGAGATATTTCTTTTGAAGATGACCAATCTATGGAAATCTGTCCTCAAAAAAAGAATCTCCTTTTCTAGGATTTAAAAAACAAATGGGCATTTACTAGGAACCTAATAATATCTCAGACTGCAAAAGCGCTTAACCATAGAGATTTTATTCCCACACTCACAGGTTAACTGGCCCTAAAGACCCAGCAAATTTGCCTTTTTGAGAAAGTCTTATAGAACTGAATAGGAATGAGAACAATATAGCTCTATAGAAATTACTCCAAACTCCTACAGAATTTAATTTAATAGAGAGTGATCTCTCTCTATATAATTTATAATATAACCTAGACATTTTCATAGCAGATAGGTAAAGTTCTATTAAATGTAGTGATATCATTTAAAAAACCACTAGCAAGGTTACTGTTTTCTGCTAAATTCCACAAGAGTGGGCTTAGGAAGTTCCCTTGTGACTTCCTGGCATGGACCTTGGGGTTTTTTCACTTTCCTTGGCATCACTGATGGCTCTTACGTCAGGATCAGGTGGGCATATGTCACAAGAACAATTTTCTGTGGCTGCTGGGTGCACATCAGACCTTCCTGTTGTTTTCTGCTATTCTTAGATCTGTCACAAGTGGCCAGCATAGGTGTCACCAGTTAAAAAAAAAAATCACAGCAAGTGGGTAGGGAAGTGGCTGTGTGTTGGAGGCATGAGACTGGTCTAAGAAAGGGTGAGTAATGGCAATAGAATTTCATAGACTGGCTCCCAGTTAACCAGAACCTTAACCTACAGGCTTAATACATTGACTCACTACCAGCTTCCTCACACTCATAATTAACCCAATTCCTAACCACAAAACAGGAATAGTAAGCTGCTTAACCTTACTAACAAAATGGCCCAGGAGAATTGAATTTCGTACACAGAGGGAGGTATTTCTGTACACAGGCATTGGACAAATATCCTTGGATGCTTGTCAGACATACCAGATTCTGGACTTTATTATTTCAGATAGTTTTCTGCAGCTTCCTCAGGTGGAAGTTAAGGCTCTATTTTCTGGTGATCCTGCCAGGTCAAGGCTGAGACATATTAATGAGGAACTGAGAGAAACCTTGTGTTCTCACAGCCTGAGCTGTATCAGTCCCGTGGATAGCTGGAGTTGCTCTTTCTTCAGGACTATATGTCTGGGTACCTTTAGAAGCGCCCATTGACATTTTTCTTTTACGTGGTAGAAATGTTATCGGGAAGTGAGAACAGAATGTTTCAGTCATAACTTATGCCAACCCTTATTTCCTCTTTCCCTGTGTCTGACATCAAAGCCATTCCATTTGAGGAAGCTAGAATTACAGCAATTGTCAGGCTTTTTCTAACTATTTCTCCCTTCTATTTTAGGTAATGTTGTGTTACACGTATGTTTTCCTTGACATTCCTTTCTCAGTGCACTCTGTGCTGATTTGGCTAAACTTGCTTATATTAGGTTTCAGAGTAGCAGCCGTGTTAGTCTGTATCTGCAAAAAAAACAGGAGTACTTGTGGCACCTTAAAGACCAACAAATTTATTTTAGCATGAGCTTTCGTGAGCTGCAGCTCACAAAAGCTCATGCTAAAATAAATTTGTTAGTCTTTAAGGTGCCACAAGTACTCCTGTTTTTTTTGCTTATATTAGAAATCCCCACTCCCCATAATATTATTTGAGAGGAGAAAATGCCTGCACAGGATGAAAGGGTTTAAAGAGAAAGTGTGGCTCTGTGTACTTTGGTATTGATTTTAAATGCTTGAACAACCTCAGCAAGTTGATTGCGCAATACAAGGGAGTCACAATAGACAGCGGGGAAATGAATGTTCCTTTGAACTTTAGAGAGAGTTGATTCAAGTCCCCAGTGCCTTTCGCTTGGCCAGTAATTTACACCTGTGCAAAGCGAAAAGTGGGTGCAAATGCTTATCAGAATGGTAGTGTTTTACCCACAATTTGCACAGGTGTAAATTACTACACAAGGAGCAGGGTAGTCGGCAATCGGGCTCAGAGCTTCCTCTCACAAGTCCTCAAATAGAGGCTCTTTAACACTAAGGCCAGGTCAACACTACAGACCTATATTGGTATAGCTACATAGCTTAGGGGTATGAAAAATCCACACCCTTGAGCAATGTAGTTATACCAGCCTAACCCCCGGCATAGACAGTGCTATGTCGGTGGGAGAGCTTCTCCTGTCAACATAGCCACCGCCTCTCGGAGAGGTGGATTAACTACGCTGATGGGAGAAGCTGTCCCGTTGGCACAGGAGTGTCTTCACTAGAGCGTTACAGTGGTGCAGCTGCACTTATGCAGCATTTTAAGTGTAGACCCACCCTTAGGCCATGTCTACACTACAAAATTATGTCGACCTAACTTAGGTCAGCAAACAGCCACTGCAGTTATTAAATTGCTTGTGTGTGTGCACACTTGGCCCCTTGTGTCGGCGGTGCCTGTTCTCAGCAGGAGTGCTTTTATCGATTGTATTGTCAGTACGGGGCATTGTGGGATGGCTCACGAAAGCCTGTAGCAGTCGACCTAATTACATTGGCCATGACACTATGCCACCGGAGAGGGGGTGTTATTAAATCAGTGTAGAGAGGACTTACGTTGGAGGGAGCCAAATATAAGTGAAGACACTTCCACAGCTAGGTTGATGCAATGCAGCTTACGTCAACCTAACCCTATAGTGTAGACCAGGGGTCGGCAACCTCTGGCATGCAGCTCGCCAGGCTGGACCAGTTTCCTGCATCGGCAGGTTCAGCTGATTGCGGCTCCCACTGGCCAGTTCACTGTCCCAGGCCAATGGGGGCAGCGGGAAGTGGCGCAGGCTGAGGGATGTGCTGGCTGCGGCTTCCTGCCGCCCCCATTGGCCTGGAGCGGCGAACCGCGGCCAGTGGGAGCTGTGATCGGCCGAACCTGCAGAAGTGGCAGGTAAACAAACTGGCCCGGCCCGCCAGGGTGCTTACCCTGGTGAGCCACTTGCCAGAGGTTGCCAACTCCTGATGTAGACCATGCCTCAGACAATGACAAAGCCCTAAAGGCCCATCAAATGGACACAATTGTTCACATATCAGGAAGGGAATACAGAATGGTGTACGTCAGCCTGCCATGAAAAAACAAAGGCATTGTGAACTAAGCAAACTGCTGCTCCCCACTTCAGTATTCCAGAGCCTGAGCCCAGACTTCAGTTTTCTATCCCCACAGTCTGAGCTCTGCAAGCCTGAATCAGCTGATGTGGGCCAGCCATGGATGTTTAATTGCAGACAGGGGCGGCTCCAGGCACCACCACACCAAGCGCGTGCCTGGGGCAGCAAGCCACGGGGGGCGCTCTGCCAGTCGCCGCGAGGGCGGCAGGCAGGCTGCCTTCGGCGGCATGCCTGCGGAGGGTCCGCTGGTCCCGCGGCTTCGGTAGACCTCCCGCAGGCCGCCGCTGAATTC
The DNA here is from genome assembly GCF_016161935.1 of Mauremys reevesii. NCBI lineage: Eukaryota > Metazoa > Chordata > Testudines > Geoemydidae > Mauremys > Mauremys reevesii. The sequence continues at coordinate 114,783,578 of NC_052624.1, read as the reverse complement.
GCGGAACCGGGGACCTCCTGCAGGCAAGCCGCCGAAGGCAGCCTGCCTGCCATGCTTGGGGCGGCAAAATGCTTAGAGCTGCCCCGGATTGCAGAGTAGACACACAGGTTGTTATGGGCATGAAAAAAGGTATAAAATGAAAGAAAAAGAGAAACTGGTGAGGGGATCAGAGAGCATATGGAGTTGAAATGATAATTTAGTTATCAAACAAAATGACAGTGATGTGCCAGAGGGGCTTCTTTATAAAATTCTCCCACCAAACTGAAGGGAGGGTTGGAGAATTACCCTGCCTCTGGTGGAATTCCTCCCTCTCTGGACACTGCTAACCTAGCACTAGAGATGATCTTTGGGCATCAGAACAATACTTCTGAAGGGCAAAAATTTTGCCTTTGGCAATCACCATATTTTCAGTTATCTGCAGAAATATTGCTTGAGAGAAGACTCCCAGACTTCCCTGCAAGGTCTCTGGCACCACCAGATTCAGCTGACCCCATTACACCCTCTGTTTTTAGAGATATTGCTCGGAGCTGGAGCAGCAGTTCTCTGAGGCAGACAGGCATCCCTGCCTGAGGCTGCCTCACAGTGTTGCTCTAGTGAGGGCCATTGGCACGTCCCCAGGAGTGACAGCAGGTAAAGCTTCCTGACTGTAAGACCCATTAGGGTGTGGCTTGATCTCCAAAGAGAAGAGTTGGTAGCCCCATTCCTTGGGACAGTTGAAAGGAGGCTAGACAAAAAAATCTAGTATATTTACTATAGGGAACAATTCTGAATTGGCAGTGAGGTAGGCTCGCTGGTCTAACGGGTCTTTTCCAGCTATAATTTCTCTGCTTCTGTGGTCTGCCAATGGCTACATAATATGAGCCTAGAATTGTACTTTAAGTGCTCATTGACTGGGTTCAGTTATATATCCTCATGGTGTGCCTTAGATGTGTATTTAAGTGAAGGGAAATAACTATGGAGGACAAGGAAAGGAAGCAGCTCAAGGAAGCAGAAATGTAGCAGGCTAACAGGTTAATTAGTGTAATGAAAAGGGCTCACATTCTGAGAAGCATTATTTTTAGTAACGGCATGTCAGTAGCCTTGAAGTCAAAAACACTGACTGGAAGCAAGCAACTGACAGACATAGTAAGAATACTGAGAGACTGCACTGCGTATCAGATGCAATGGTTTGACTTAGACAGCTTCTGTTCAAAATGAATATGCATGCACATGAGCAGCAGGAAACAGAGAATGCACCCTGTATCCCAGTGGCTGAGCATAGACCTTGGTTAACTATACCCTATAGGTATTTAGTAGTCATTGGGTGAAATCCTAGCCTCACTGAAGTCAATGGCAAAACTTCCATTGACTTCAGTGGGGCCAGGATTTTACCCACTATTGCACCTGGTGAAGATGATTAACATTAACATAGTATAGGGCAGGTTTTAGTAAGCCATTAAAATGTTTTATGTGTGAGGAGGTGATCTGGGCTCATCAATCTATTCCGGAATACAGGGATCAGCCCGACTATACGGCACATGCATCACTTGAAAGGGGTTGGAGAAGGGTGGTGTTAGGCCATCAATTGTGCCTTCACACAGGTCCACAGAGTGGGCTTAATGCAACAGAATGTAGCAGCAGGTACATTGCCCTGCATTTCATAGAGCTCCAGGAGGAATTCTGTCTCCGTGAGGCAGAATCTCTCTCAAAGCGCCCCCTAGGGTGCTTGAGGCTCTGTACCACACACATTGCAGGGCCATGCATATGATGTACAGATGAGGCTCCTCCTGTAAGTGCATCAGAGCCAATGCCGCTGTGGAGTTTGGAGCAGGGTTCTATTTTGGCTTGCACATTATTACCAGGATTGTTAACTGAGGCGAAATTGCAGAGCCAAAGTCTATGAGATTGCAGAAATGTAACTGAGAACAGAATCTTTATCATAGGAAGTGAGGCACAAACTAGAGGAAGTGGGAGGAGACAGCTAGACTTTTGGATCCCAGGTTGTTTGTCAGGATTTCAGCTAGAAAAATTGTTTTGTTTTTGTTCCTAAACTATCAGTGTGAGACAGTAAACATGGAAGCCCACAATACCTTTCCTACAGGGGTGGTTTTCAAAACAGCTATTTGCCCCTGTAAATTCCCCATGGTGAGTCATGTAACCCTCTCAGGGAATCTTATATGAGGACTGTGTCCCTCTTTTCCTCCTGGATGAATGGCTATTTGAAAGTGGAGTTGGGGGTGACTGACAAAGAGAATGAATCCAGAAAAACAAAAGCCAACAACATATTACCAAAAAACAATGGGTAAAATCCTGACTCCATTAAAGTTAATAGCAAAACTCCCATTGGCTTGGGGCCACATTTTGTCCAGTGTATCTGTTGTAATTATGGAAGGGGAAATATTTTGGACTAGTTTTTTCCTAGCTATATATAAGCTAAATATGATTCCAAATAACATGGTACCATAATAATTGGACAACTAGCGTTGTCAGTGATTTCCCTGTGCAGTGGGTGAGCAAGAATTTTTAATTTTAGAGTTCACTTAAAACTCACTGCAGAGCTTCCACAACATCGGTAAGCTTTAAAATGTTAATGAGAAAGGAAAACGCTCTTTTATTTATGTTCAGTTAAATTTTATTGCAAGTGACACAAATCATAAAAAAGGCATATCAGGTGAACAGTGTTCTGCTACATATAAAACATACAGATTAACAAGGTGAGCAGTATTCTGCACCACATCAGACCTACAAACTGACCCTTGCCAGTTTACGCTTACCACATTTATTTCTGCATTTTTGCATCTTCACCTGATTAGAATGAGCTGAGGATTGCAAAATGATTCATTTACAATTCTTAGCTCTTCACATCCAAATCCTGAAGTTCTTCACAAAGAGTTGTGAGAATTTGCAAATATGATTCAGGCTGAAACTTATAATTTCTGAAGGTGACCACAGGTCTTTACTGCATTCATGTAAACTCTTTGCTATTTTTGCAGCAAAGCACACTGTTTGGGAAACTGCACTTGGATACTTCAGTGATACGGACTTTGGATTTATAGATTTAATTTTTGTTACATTCAGGGTTACAACAACAATCCTGTCTCCTACTGTAGATATTGCCCATAGCTGCATACATGACTTGATCACAAACACTCTTTCTCTATACTTAATCACCCAAACCCATCCTGCTAATTTGGCTACTGGCTGATTAGCTAACAAATAATCACCTGTGTGCCAGATATGGACAGCTGCACTGTATGTGTATCACTGGTGATCCATCTGCAGAACACATCAAATGCCAGATGCTTGTCTTAGGGTGAGTTTGGAAGGGGATCACTGGAAAGAGAAAGCAGGCCGCATTCATGCCTGCATATATGTGTGTGTGTGTGTGTGTGTGTGTATGTGCATGCGCTAGAGAGAGAACAGACAACACTGCAGACAAGAAGCTTTTTTTAATATTCTTTTTTTAATTACACCTTTTGTTTCTTATTCTTTTCTGAGTCATGCTACTGCACTGTGGTCTGCTGAAGAGAAAAACTTGGTGCAGTCCCAGGTAGTCAAACAATGAGGTGGTTGATCATGTAAGATATGGAATTAAGATAGGATTTTATAATTGACCATTAATAATGCATTGTGCATGTTTCATTAGTCTTGTTTTGCTTATTACAAATACAAATATTGTAAATGGCAGTCAATTACAAATAATACCATATTTGGCAAAGACTACCAAAATATATTGACTAAACCCAAGTTTTAAACTTGGTTCATACATTAAGTGACTACATCTAATTTAGCAGGGGGGGATTTTGTCAGAATTGTTGACATTTATTCATGCAAAAATATTAATATTTTAATATTATTTGTATCACCTTTAAAAAAGTGTAAAGATGTAATATCATCTTAATCTAGCATTCACTGACACACTTCCAAAGCACATTTGAGCGTTTCAGTTGTTACCACATAATATTTTATTTAAAAATACATATTTCGTTCTTCGGCTATTATTCAGTTAGAGCCTAATCCACAGCCCATTCATATCAAAGGACGTCTTTCCATTGACTTCAGTGAGCTTTGTATCAGGCCCTTATATTCGAATCTCACTAGCAAAATATCACAACTGAGGGCAGGTCTACACTTAAAATGCTGCACCAATGCAGCTGCGCTGCTATAGCAGTTTCATGAAGATGCTCTATGTTGATGGGAGAGAGCTCGCCCATCAGCGTAGTTAATCCACCTTCCACACCCCCACGCTAGGAAGATATGCCCATGTAAGTGTGTAGTGTAGACCACACCTAATACAGTAGCACCTAGGAACTCAGTGAAGAATCAGGGTTCCATTGTGCAAGGTGCTGTGCAAACAACTAACAAAAGACAAGCCATGACCCAAAGAGTTAACGGGCTAGGGGCATGCCTACATTACAAAAAAGGTCAAGATTAGGTCAGGGTTAACTAATCCATTTTATCTAACTCAGTGCTAACCTCAAGCTTTTCCCTAGTATAGATGCAAGCTAACACCTTTTGCCTCAATTTAGCTGGAAGGCTGACCATAGCAAGGTCAGCAAAACTGAGGTAAAAGGTGTTAACCTCAATCTCATTTCTTAATATGACGTACCCTAGGTGTCAGACAGGATGTAACTGATGGTCAAAACAGACAAATGGATGTGACAGGGTGAGAGGTTAAAGTAACAAAAAAACAAATGCAATTTAGCAGAGAAGCTGAAGACTCAGCTCTATCTAATCTAGCCAGTGCCACGTGGTGATTTGTAGGTATCACGGCACAGATACATCTCTTTCCTATGCAGCAAAAGGTACCCGGGAAAAAGAAAGAAACACTCACTAAACTCCATGTGACAGAAATCTCTACTCTTGGGGGACAAGGCTTCAGAGCCTAACCCACTTATTTTAATAGTAATCCATCCACTTCTCGTCCCCTAGGCGAGGACATTCACAGCCCTGTCTGTCCAAGGAGACGCACAAAGTCCTTTAAATACCATCTCTCAAACAAATACTTACTATCACTACAGAATCTCCTATGCCATGAGAACATGGGAAGAAATACAAGAAGCCTTTGGAACGGACAAGCTCACGTGACTGTCTCCCTGGTGGGATAGCTGCAATATGCCAGAGGCATTTTCTGCTTCTGCATCAAAACTTGGCTGCAAATAAGAGTGAACCTTCTAAAAGACACAATCTTAAAAAATACAACTAAGCTATTTGATTGCTGGAAAGCTGAATTCAACCACACAAATAAACAGTTATCTCAATCTCCACAGCTTTGTTCCTTGGACAAAACTTTGATGCCTCCCATTTTCCCTTCAGATGCTGGAATACAATCAATTAACTTATATGGAATCAACAATAAAATTTATCACGTTTACCTGCAAGCAACTTCCTTTGTAATGGCCCAATCTGATTCCCATTTAACTCAATGAAACTATACCAGCAGGATTTAACCTTAGATGTTTTGTTTTTGAATGAGGGATTATTCATGTTTTCTGGGATCGCCCCAGGCTAAGAGGGTTTTAGCAGAAAGTTACAGGCTGTGTTTGTGATAGGCTAGGTGAAAGCATGGAGAATTACCCTTTCCTAGGACTAGTAGGCATTAATTGTCAGGAAATAGAGGAGATTAAAGACAAAGAAAGCTAGGTGTGTGAATGAGCAAGGAAGAATAGGAGAGAGCACAAACAGCTGACTTTCTGAACACCTGAACAGACCAGCAAGAATCTTAGGATTTGCACTTCCTGATACCCACAATCCAAGGTGTTTGAGGACCACCAGCAGTACTGGATGGCAGGAACTCATGGGCCTACTGGCTACATACCACAATTCTAAAAGGAGTTGTTAGAATACACTGGAGGCCTTCTGCCTTCCTATGTCCTCCATCCCTTGCAACTGGTGAGTTATTACTACTTATTAAGGGAGTTACTTTAAAAAACATGCTAGATGCCACACAATTAATTCAGATCTTGCCTACACAAAATAACAGTATATGAAAGTGGAACATTCTCAAACCTCCAGTGAGAGGAATTGCACAAAGAAATACCATACTGTCATTGGATGGAGCAATATTCAATCCAGAATCACAGGCTATATATTTAATTGCTTACAATAAGAAGAGTAAAACAAGGGCTGAAAGAGAGTTATTCTGCTAGACACTAACAATCATGAACAGAAACACTGGATTTATGGCTTATTACAACAATTTGAAACCCACTAACCTCCTCTTTTTTCCTATGACTGCGGAGGTGTTAGTAGGCCACTCTACCTTGAATAGTTCCTTAGAATATGTGCTAACTACTTATGCTAAACAATTGCATTTAGTTGTGATGCTTGGAGTACTTGTCCCAGATCTGAAGAAGAACTCTATGAGTATATCTACACTGCAACATACGCCCATGCTTTAGCCCATGTTCAAGCCTAACCCCTCTTGTGTCTACACAGCAATTGTGCTAACCCAGGGCTTGGACCCAGAGTCCCAGGACCCTGCAGGGTTGGATGGTCCGAGCTTAAATTAAACTGGGACCCAAGGTTTGAGCCCTATTGCTTTGCAGTATAGACACAGCCCTCCTTGATTCAGGTCCCACAATTCCATGGGACAACTTCCTTAGTCCTCCCTATCCCAACAATCTGCAATCCACTCTGTAGATAGCAGAACTCACCCCCTTTTGCAAATGGCAGCAGCTCAGGTCAGCATTAACCCATTCTTTCCTGATCACAGATCTGCAAGCACACTATCAGATAGCCTCCTGGGTTTACAATGGAGAGTAACCCGATTAAGCCTTTTGCAAAACAAGCTGCTACCTGGCAATGTGCAGGGTGGCCAGTGAAGTTTTCCCACAGTGCACCACAGTCCTAGGGCTAGAGCAGCCACATTTTGGGGATGGGGGTAGGGTTCTAGGAACTCTGGGATATGGTTACTTTGACTAAGGTCTGTGCACTACATTGTAGATGTCAGAGCCCTAGGTTTGAGCATAGGTTAGAAAAGTCATAACATTAGGGTTAAGCCCAGGGTTCTCTAACATAAGTCAGCTGATTCGAGTCCCACTAACCCTGGACTTACATTGCAGTGTAGACATACCCTGTGTGGCTCAAAAGCTCGTCTTTCTCATCAACAGAAGTTGGTCCAATAAAAGCTATTACTTCACCCACCTTGTCTCTCTAATATCTGGGGACAGCTACAACTACACTGAATCACTCTTTTCTGAGCCCTATCCAATTTTTCAATTCTTTTAGTAGTGCATACACCAGAACTGGACAAAGTATTCCAGTAATGGTCTTACCAATGCTTTGTACAGAAGTAATACCATCTCCTGAATCATAGAACTGGAAGGGACCTCGAGAGGTCATCTACTCCAGTCCCCTGCACTTGTGGAAGGACTAAGTAGTATCTTCTAGACCATTCCTAACAGGTGTTTGTCTAACCTGCTTTTAAAAATCTCCAATGATGGAGATTCCACAACCTTCCCAGGCAATTTATTCCAGTGCTTAATCACCCTGACACTTAGGAAGTTTTTCCTAATGTCCAACCTAAGCCACCCTTGCTGCAATTTAAGCCCTTTGCTTCTTGTCCTATTCAATATTCAATATTCTTTTCCTTTAAACACCCAAGGACTGCATTAGCCCTCTCATCCACAGCATTGCACTGGGAGACCATATTCAATTGGTGATTCACAATGACCCTCCAAGTCCTTTTCAGAGTCATTACTTTCCAGGATTCTAATCCTGCCCCGTCCCCCTCCTCCCCGTCACCCATCCTGTAAATATCTCCTGTATTTTTGTTCCTGGATGTCTGACTTTGCATTTGGCTGTATTAAAGCCCATGTTCAAATGAGTCCAGTTTACTGAGTGAACCAGATTCCTTTACAGAACTGACCTGTCATTTTCATTATTTACCACTCCACCCATTTGTCAGCTGCAAACTTGCAAACTTTACTACCAATGATTTTATATTTTCTTCCAGATCATTGATAAAGATATTGAATAGCACGGGGCCAAGAACAAATCCCTACAGGCCGCTACAGGATGATAATACCCCATTTACAATTACTTTTCTAGCTTTATTGGTTAGCCAGTTTTAAATCCATTTCATATGGGCTACATCGGTTTTGTATAGAGCTAATTGTTTTTAATCAGAATGTCATGTGGTACTAAATCAAGTGCTTTGTGGAAGTCTAAGAAGATTATGTCACCACAATTATCTTTCTCAACCAAGCTTGTAACCTCAGCAGAACAACAATATCATATTTGTTTAATAAGACATATTTTCCATAAAACTCTGATGATTGGCATTATTTATGCAACCATATTTTAATGTTTGTTGATTGCATCCCATCAATTTTTCCATGATTTTGCCTGGAATCAATGTCAAGCTAAGCAACCTGTAGTTGCCGAGGTCAACCCATTTACCCTTTTTAAGTATTGGTACAACATTTAGCTTTTTTTCCACTCTGCTAAGACTTGTTGATATTGAACAAATCTTAGAACACTGTACATCAAGGGTGCAGAGAAATCCTCTGCCAATTCTCTTGGATACAATTTATTTGACGGGATGGAGGGAAAGTACCAAGTATATTACCTAGAAAACAGTGATCATAAAATGTGCGGTTTCAAGTTAAGGACAAGGCAAGTCCCAGGAAGGGAACTACAATGGTGTACAACTTTTGGAAAAGAAATTCTGAGAAAGTGTGTGTAATTATAACACAAAAACACCCTAGGAAACTGAAACAAGTGGGAAGACAATTGACGAGCTGAGACTTCTGCTTTCCTCCTAACCTCTGTTAATTTTGTTACCTCATCCTCCCAACCCACCATGTGTCTGTTTCTTCCACATACTGAATCTTCTTTGATTCTGAGCTGTTTGGAGGCACGTACTGTGTTCTTTGTTACTTGTCTGTACAGTGCTTAGCGCAATGGGGCCTGATTTTGGTATATAATAATATAACAACAAACACTCAGAAGAAATGGGAAGTACAATACTCATAAGTAACTTGCAGGAAATCCAACCAAACATGTGCATATTTGAGAAAAGCCTATATTAGAAGGTTAAACACACCTGGGATTATATACTCTCCATCTGCAGAAATACCCACTAGAGGGGAAAAGTGCTTGATAAACTCTATGGAACTGATGGAGTTTTCCAGTCTTAATTTGAAGATATCAAGGGATGGAGAATCCACCACTTCCTTGATAGTTCTTGTGACAAATCAGGAAAACGTCCAGATTATTTCTTATTAGGATTATTTATGACCTCGTTTGCCTTTTCAGTTTGGTGTTGTTACCTACCTGAATGCATTTAGTCACATCAAAGGGGGCTGTAAAAGAGGGGCTTTTAAGGAATCCAGGAAGGGTAACACAGTGACACAGAGGATAAAGAAGCCTATCAAGTATCCAACTGCAAAGGAGGTAAAACAACAATGGCTGGGCCTTCAACTGAGAGAGAGAACTACCTAGCTGGCACCATCCAGATTAAGATGTTTTTCCTCCCAAGGCTAAGCCTGAGGTCAAAAGAGCCTGACCAATTAAAAAGATGGTCCTGGTGCTAAGGGAGGGGGGAAGTGTCAGCTGGCCATGACGTTGACAAACAGACAGACTGATTGAGAGTCAGGGTCAGCGCAAACAAGATGTAACTTGGTGCCAGAGAGAGGAGGGGACACCAAGGCTAAATCATGTCTCCTTAGGGGTTTCAAGGGAATGCCCAGCACAGGAAAGACAATATGCATATAGGTCTCTGTTATGTTTAAACCTACTTCTCTATGTACCATTTAGGCAAAATCATACTTTGTTTTAGAGAAACTGTTTCTGTGTCACTGCACATTATTAATGGCCACAGGCTCCCAAAGGAGAACTCTGGCAGGATCCAGGCCCACTTGTACCAGCTAGGTAACATGGCTGGCAGCCAGGGAGGTATAACCTGGAGAGCCAGTCAGAAAGCAGTTGAGTTGTGGGATCCCATCCCAAAGTGAAATGGAGGTGTGGGCCTGCCACTTGACAGGGATATGCTTGGGGGAGCAGAAAAGGATCTCAGAAGGGACAACCTACTCAAGGACAGGACAATTTCTTCAAGTGGTTAATCACCCTCACTGTTAAAAATTAATGCCTTATTTCTAATTTGAATTTAGCCATTGGTTATGGTTGTGCCCTTATCCAGTAGATTAAAAAAATTCCTGGTATTTTCTTCTTGTGTAAGCAGTTATACACCATAATCTAATCATCCCTTGATCTTCTTCGACACTAAACAGATTGAGCTCTTAATATCTCTCACTGTAAGATATTTTTTCCAACCTTTGAATCGTTTCTGTGGCTTTTCTCTGTACTCTCTCCAATTTATCAACATCCTTTTTAAAATGTGACCACCCGTCGGGACACTCTTATTAGACAGAAGGCACAAAAGGAGAGATAGGAAAGAGAAGAAATAATGTGGGGAAGGAAAATGAGACATAAGGGAGGGGGGAACAGCAGGAACCCAATATTACATCCTGGTTATCATTCAAGATTTGGCTCAAGCTGATGGAGGTGGTGATGTCATCTGGTTCCCTCTCTTTGGCCTGGTCAGGTCAGTCTACCTTTCAGGATCAGGGTAATGAAGGGTCAATTGTGTTATTGTGAATTCTGGGGTTCCAGGAGATGGTAGGGGTAGCAGACATGGTGGTAAAGCTCTTGCCTTTCAGTCCACGTGTGTACTGTCCCACCCCTCCAGGACCTATTTAGTGACCTCCAGATGAACAATGTCCAAAAAGGAATGGCAACTTCCTCCCATTGACATTAACAAATCAAAACACATTTTGGTAATTTTGACTTTAAACATTTCCTCTCATTTCTGGAATCTTTCAGTCATGCCAAGTCTTGACTTTACCAGGTGCCTTGCAGACCCTTGTCACAGTTCTTTTAACTTAAACAACCCAATTTGTACCAATCTATTTCTCTCCAACTTTTGCTATTTTCAGAAACAATTTTTAGTAACAGGCTAAGTTGGATTTTTGTTACTTCGGACAACTTACACTGCAGGCCCCAGCACACCAAACCAGTGGGCTCTCCCTCCAAAAGGAGGATGGTGGAGAGATCCATCTGGCCTGACCGAAAAAGTGGTTGTACACTGGGGACCAGGAGAAACCCTGAAAAGCCCAGTTCTGCTGTCCACACAAGATGCAGAACCTCTGCTTAAGCTTCCCAATCCCATCCATTCACCTCTGCAGTCGAACCACATTAATCAAAGACTTTCTGTAACCATGGCAGTGCAGGGGAAGGGACAGCCATGCACAGACTGAACCTTCCAAAGTTGGAGGTGGTTTCATTTAGGTTTTTCTGCTTCCAATATCCTTACCATGTTCTCCAGAGATAGGGTGGCCAGGAACCATGTATTTCCAAAATGCTTTGGTTTTGAGCACGTGTTTTGATGTCCTATGTTTCTATTTTGTCATGTTTCTATATAATTGCCAAGTCCCGCTCCGCCTCAACTTCCACCCTCAATACACACATGCTGCCAGGTCACTATCATCACCCCCAAACCACCCCCAGCCTACAGAAATTCACACGCAGCCCCCTGCCAGGATGAACTCAGAGCCCAGCTACATCTTGTTGGGCCCTACTACATGAAGTGCTTGCCCTTTGAATTGATACGTAAAATCTTGGGAGCATCATCTCTTGGTTTGTTTGGTCTGATGCATTCTGGGGGTTTCAGCTGAATAATTTACAGGGGGATACTACAGTGCTAACTAGTACAGAGCAGGGCTCCAAGCTCATCTTACTTTGAAGGAGGGTAGCATGGGGCTCCTATGGCAAGGAAAGGCATAGTGAGCAGGAGAAGGAAGGATGCAAAGCCTTTTCTTGTTTGTTTGGCTTCATAATCAGGGACAGCCTGTGAAGGGTTAACTTTCTACTCTAATCTCTCTGATCACTTTCAATTTGACTTTTCTGTTCCAAAACAGGGTCGCTGCATCCTTGCTGCATGGAGCTGCCAAGCATAGGTCTGGATGAAGCTTTTAGACACCAGCTTCTCCCCCCCCCCAAGCACCCATCTACTCACATAGAGTTGACAGTATGGTGCTGAGAATGCTGACAATATACAGACCAATTACACATAGCAAGCTTTTAAATAGTGACTCAACTCCTTTGTGTTAAGGATTTAGTGAAAAATATCCTGGGTTTTGCATCACAATCATAGCACATTATAAAGCGGTACATTTTAGAACACGATAGTGATTTTTGAAAAATTATTCATGAAGAGCAAAGCACCTTCATTGACAAGTACACTGAAGACCAGGAAAGCAGAAAGAAACTAGACCTTTAAAACAGTGTTTCCGCTCCCTTTGAGGCTACAGCCTGTGGTTTCAGTTGAGATACCTGTTGCGGCAAGATATTCAAATGAAATTACAAACAGCCTCATGTGTTGAAAGCTAAGTGAAGGGAAGAGGAATTTCCAGTGGAAAATATGATTGAATGGAGATATGTTCACTTGGAGAAGTCTTTTCATAAGGTACAGCAAATGATTAGAGGTATATGTCCGGCTTATTTTCCATGCCATGAGCCACAGTCTACACTATTGTTCATGCCAAGTAAATCTCATAAAGTGAATGTTGGGCACATAAAAAGAGCTTGCCTTCTTCTAGAGAAACTCACCAACCTGCCTACTCATATTGTGGTCGGCAAGCATCTCTGAATCTCCCAGCACTTTGCAGTGTGACTCATGCCAGAGCTCTGGGTGCTGTATATTAGACTTCAGGCTATATCTGCATAAACACCAATGCATACCACTCCTCAGCAACACTAATGAATCAGCCGTACATTATTTAAAAGAATATCCTGCGACCAAGGATTACTTTTAAAATGTATTATTTTACAACGGTCTGACAAATTTGGAATTAAAACATAGAAGCCTAGCTCTTGATAGGATTTTTTACAACTTAGGAGATGGTATGTGCAGTAAATATAACACTGGTGTGAAGCCAACCCCCTTCAAACACTGGGAGTGGGACTTTGGTGGAATAGGGAAGCAAGAATTTGCATATTCATTTATTAGAATGTCAAGAATTTTCATATCTGAGAGTTTCTTTTCCAGCAACAGTCACGAAATATTTTGATCAAGAACTTGTCAATCTGTCCATAGATTTTTTAAAACCTGAATAATCTGAGACTGGTGGTTAGCATGGCATCTTGAAGGAAATATTATGGGAGGTGGGGATGATCAGGAAAAGGGCAAAGGTAACAGATAGGTAATTTTTTTTTAAGTCAAGTGTCATAACACTGTTCTTTGTCACAAATAACCTGGTTTTTTGTGGGTTTTTTTTTTCATTTTAATGCAAATAGCTAGGGCTGTGTGTGTGGTAAGATAGCAAGGGACTGATAGGAAGACTGTAGGTGCTGTGTCAGATATGACCTTTGTTAACCCACCCTCTCACTCCAAGACATGTTAGTTTTTCTTTCACCTTGCAGGAGTAGGTATTATCTTCATCCCCAGGGAAATTTAAGTTCTTGTGGGGGGTTCACTGATCTGATCCTCTGTGCCATGGCAGTTTTGTTGCTGAGTGCCTGCTCTTTAGCCTTGTATGCAGCCCTAAGTTTAATTTGTCAGCTCGTGGCAAAAATGGTGTAACTGTTAATCATCACAGCTATCTATGGGAGTCAGAAATGGAACACAAAAAGCCTATGGCAGCCATGACAAACACATTTTTAATCATCTCTTAAATGTGTAGCCAATACAACTGAAAATTGCCCATACGCAGCTGGAGGTATTTGAATCAGTTATACAGTTGAGTCCCTCTGGTTTTTGGAATGGCCTTCTGGAGAACACTGAACAGCTGCAGATCCAGAGCAGCAATGCCCTGGTAGGACAGGACTATCAGATGCTGTCCACAACCATTGATGAGTCGGCCCCTCCTCCCCAACACAATCTTATTAGGTCACCATGGGTCATCAATATCCTGTAGTAGATAAAATTAGGAGGCAAAAGAGCAGAATGCTTCTGGTAAAAAATTAAATCAGAATGCCTTTGGCTGTGGGAAAGGAGTTTGTACCATTCTGTCACTGACGTGAGAAAAACTATAAGAAAGGCTTCTCCCCCTTTGCAATATAAACGGCTATATCATGAAGAGCAGATTTTCTCCAGATTTAACCAAGTCAGACTGTCTTCACACAGTTTCAGATTTCGGTACTTCACCTGCTACAAAGCACTATCATTAGGGTGACCAAACATCCTGTTTTGGCTGGGACAGTCCCTCTTTTAAACCCTGTTCCTGCCGGTCCAACTTTTTTTTTGACAAAAGTGAGCATCTGTCCTGTTTGCTCTTGCCAACTTGATCGGCTGGCAAGAGCAAACGGGATAAATGCCCATTTTTGTCAAAAAAGTTGGGTGTGGAGGAACATGTGGTAGGATGAGCAGCAATGCCAGCCCCACGTAGGGGGGAAGGCCGGGCTCATGCGGTGGGCAGGCAGGGCTCGAGTGAGCAGCAACTTCAGCCCCAGCCTAGCGTGGGGTTGGGGGGCAGGGCTCGGGCAAGAAGCTTGAGCCAGCCCTGCATGGGGGAGCGGTGGGGGGTGGTGCTGAAAGGGGATTGGGCTAGCCCCAGGCAGTGTCCCGTTTCCCTCTGGGTAACATGGTCACCCTAACTATCATTCTACCTTGCAGAAAGATGAAAGGTATTTAAGATAATCTCTCCAACTGCCTGGAGCCAAAGGGGAGAAAACCATTTCAATTTCTCTTAAGTGGGCTCTGATCTTGCAACTAGATCTTGTGCCTCCTCAGAGTCCCATTTTCATGGGTCTGACTGCAGAACCGGGACTCTAGTTTATCCTAGTCTCACAAGGTGAAGTGTTGAAATCCCTACAAGAAAGCTATGGCACTCTATAGAAATTGGATCCTTGCTCCCTAGTACCTGTGAGGCCATCAGAGAACACATATGATCACAATTAAAAAAAACAACAACAATCTCAAACCATGGACAAGAACAGCTCAAATGAATTTATTTCAAATCTAATCATACTGCAGAATTGTTTTGAGGTATTTGCCTAGTTTGCATATTACTTTACTTTCTCTCATGATTTGATGCACTGAAAGAACAGCTGACCTGATACTATAGATGGTCTTTGTATTTTAAACCAAAGGATGGAAGGCAAGACACTTGTCACAAAGGTCTTAAAAGCAGCAATAATGACTGTAGGGTCTTATAATGGGCTCTAGCGTGTCTGCAGAGCTTCAAAGTCTCTAGGTAAATATGGTAACTATTAGGCTCATAGATTTACTGGAGAATGGAGAGGAAAGTGATATTAGAGGTCTTTTTGATCATTGTAACATAAAATTTGATGATAATAAAGTGAGATAATGATTCACTTTCTATTGGAAATGCTTTTACAGTTCCACAAAGATGGATAAAACAATGGGGGCAGACAGAAAATAATATTCTAACTAGCATATTTGAGGAAAAGATTTGGAGAGGTACAACAGGAATGGAGGAATTGTTCTAACTATAAGGGTAGTTAAGTACAGGAACAGGTTACCAAGGGATGTTGCAGAATCTCCATCACCGGTGGTTTTTAAGAACAGATAACACAAACACCTGTCAGGGGTGCTCTAGGTATATCTGGTCCTGCCTCTCAAGGTCTCTTCCAGCCCTACACTTCTATGATTCTGCATATAATGGAGTACTTTTCTTCTCTGTTTGCTCAGGACAAAACTTAGGCTCTTGTCCCACTTAAAAAAAATGTATTTGATATTCAGTTGGAAGTAGTGATTTGTGCTCCACTAATCTTTGAGTGAAGTGCAGTGGGAAATATATCACTTTGGAGGAAACAAAGCAGAAGTGCATTTATTGGAAAGTATCAACAAAATCTGAAAAAACACTTCAGACTGTGATTTAATTGAATTTGGGATGTAGCTGAAGGAAAAACCTCTACCACATACTCTTGAAGAGCAGTTCTCAAAATTGTGGTCCATTGACCACTGGCAGTCCACAGAAAGCTGCCTGGTCCTTGTTTCCTTCTATTAAATTGCGCTGAAGTCAGCTAAAACTAATTAAATATTTTCCTATTGTTACATTTCCACATAAGCAGCTGCAGTTGCCACAGAGATACTGTGTGGTGGTGACAAGAACGGGAGGAGGTCTGCTTAAAAGTGAATGGGAAAGGAGTGCTGCTTCACACTCTGAAAAAGTTTAAGAACCCACATCTTAGAACTCAGTAACGGTTGGGAAGATGAAAACAGTGTGCATATAGTATAACATTGCAGATTCAAGTCTCGAGTATTTGAAGAGTAACACACTGTAGCAGCCCTGGCTTTACCTTAATATTGAAAATGTAGCTCATGTTTTTTATGTCAATTATGTATGGAATCTGAACCTGTCAGAGACATCCTTTTTGACACTTTAATTGCAATGACACTGCCCTAGTGTTGCCTATAATTACTGATAAATTCAAACACAGTCATTAATTTGCTATTACCAATCACTTTTGAAAGCCTTTTAGGCTTTCTCCTGTATATAATGAAGCTGAAGTAAATAGGCTTTCTACCCACCCTTGTTGGAAGAATTTGATTTAACTTTGATTTCTTTAAAAGATCTTGTACTATTGCTTTTGTGAAAATCAAAGTTGTTAGCATTTTTTTTCCACTTTCTTTCTTCTCCATCATACAAATAAAGAAAAATCTTTTAGCGGATAGCTAGTAAGTGTTACTCTTTTAAATGTAATTATTTCTTGCTGCAAGGCCTTTCTATTAGAATTCCAGCTGTGCAAATAGTTGATTTTTTGATTTGCTGGCTGTTTCAAAAAATGTTTAAAAAAAAATTAAAGGGGAAAACCAAAAAGTTAAAAAAAATCCTTGTTTCAGGTTGAGCTAAACATTTGGTTCAACTCAAAATAAAATGTTTTGTTTCATTCTTGAGCTTTATTAAAAATTTATTTTTTTAAATGAAATTGAAGTAAATTTCTAAATGAAAGCAAAACTTTTTGTTTTGAAAAATGTCAAATCAAAACATTTCAATATTGTTGGAAGTTTTTGTTGTTCAGGGTTTTTTTTAACGACTGAAACAATTTGGTGAATTTGATATGAATTTGTGAAATGTTTTGGTTGACCTGAATCTGCATTTTTCAGCAAAAAAAGGTTCGGATGAACAATTTCACCCATCTCTAATTAGGATATTTTCTCCTGTTCTTATGGAGTCATGGCTATTTAACATACTGAATAATGGACTTCATGAATGCAGAGAAACCAAGTGTCCATTGATTCAATGAATGCTGCTAGTTGCTCATCACTTTTGAAAATCTGGTCAATAGAACCAAATCCTGCATGTCCCTCTCAAGAAAATCTTAATGAAGTCAATGGGAAGTTTCTCCGCAGTAGGAGGCACAGGATTGGATTCTGAGCTCTCCCTGAAATGTACTACTTGGAGGTTTTTGACCTTAGAAGGGAGATCCCCTTCTCATACAGATCTGGTGGGGCACTCCAGCCTCTGTGGTTCCAAGCCCCAGGTTAGCTGATGTATACACTGTCTTTTTGTTCCTAAATTCATCTTTCCAAGAAGGTTACAAATTTTTAAATCTTATGTTTGAATTCTGGCCTTTAATCATGCACCCCATGATGCATGACTGAATTACTGTATACAAAATAAACATTGTTCTGTTGTCATGACAGAACAATGCCAGCTGTAGCCCCGTATTAAATGCTGACTTCCAATTAGGTGCTTTGAAGAAAATACCATTCACAAGGCTAATTAATTCACTTCCTCTTTAACTATCTACAGGTAGGAAAAGCATATTTGGAAATCTTTATCAACCCCTGATCATTGACAGGTTTTTAAAACAAGGATAAAGTTTTTACTGAAGAGCAGATTTTTCCCAAATAATTTTTGATAACCTCAGGCATAGTCTACACTACAAAGTTTTGCCAACATAGCTATGTCAGCTAGGATCATGGAAAATATCACACTCGCAAGCCAACATAGCTCTTCCCACTTAACTTCTGCTGTAGACACAATCATGTCAACAGAAGATTCCATGCGGCTTAGCTAATGTCGTCTGGGGAGGTGATGTAGCTATGGGATCTGAAGAACTCCTGTTGGCTTATGCATTATTTCTAATAGGGAACTCTGCTGGCATAGCTTTCCCAACAAAAGCTCTGTAGGGCAAACAAGCCCTGTGAGAAGTCTAACCAAGAGATTTTTTGACAAAATAAGACCTGAAGGAGAAAAGAAGTCTTTTTCCTGTGCTATCCCGACTTTTAACAACCATTTACCATCTCTCTAACAAAGGCATTGTT
The DNA here is from genome assembly GCF_016161935.1 of Mauremys reevesii. Taxonomy (NCBI): domain Eukaryota; kingdom Metazoa; phylum Chordata; order Testudines; family Geoemydidae; genus Mauremys; species Mauremys reevesii. Next base: position 114,765,361 of record NC_052624.1, on the reverse strand, counting down.
TGCACGCTACGAATGCACACACACACTTCTTTAGAGTTATGATACCAATACTCAGAGTTCTTTAAAAGATTAAATGCAATAACATTAAAATATTGCAGGTCAGAACATAAATGCATGGAGGCCAGGAAGTGGTGCCTAGGAACTGAAGCATATAAGGTATGGGAAAGGCCCAGTGTGCTTTGATACCTGAGCTGAATGAAGAAGCACCAAGTGTCCGATCCTGTAGCTGCTTTGTACACACAACTTACACTGAATCAGTGGCAGTTCTATGCTAGGAATGGCTATAGGACTGGGCCTCCTATGTGTTGCAGTCATGTGTACAAAGCCACTTAGGCACATGCTGTGCTATCTGTAATATTCAGCTCTGCCCTAGGCTGGTTCAGTGGTGCTCTTGCAGCATGAAAGTCTGAAACTCCTTGTATTTAGGAATAATTTTTACAGTGGGTGTGCTGGAAGCCAATCAAATTTGGCCTGTCCACACCTCTGTCTGTATCTACAGAGAGCAGATGGGTCAAACTGAGGGGTGCTGCGATGCTGTGTAACAGGTTGCGGTGCCTGGAGTGGGAAGCCAGGTGGGTCACAGAACCCTTGTGCTTCAAGCTGGTGGGGTATTGCCACACCTCCTGCACCCCTAGATCCTGTGCTACTCTTTATGTTTGCTGATTTCCTGTATTCCAGCGCAAGAGAGATACCACTTGAGTCTGTTATTACAGGCATTTACAGAAAAACTGGTGAGACTGCATTGAGTCCCAGTGGCTGCTGGGAGATGTAGTTCATTCAACTGGAGGAATCCCAGACTTCCTCTTCAAAATATTTACTGTTTATAGACGCAACTATTTTCTATTTGTTAGAGCTGCAGACTGGGAGAGAGGAGACACTGCACTGACGCTATGTGACCAGAAGTTAGTCAGCCTTCCTAGATGGAGCTCTTCTGCCCCCTTTAGATAGGCAAGTGGGACTGCCCTTGAACCACAGTCTCCAGCACATAAGAAAATCAGTATCTCATTTCAAGACAAGGATGTAAGTTGGACTGGTGTCTATAAATTCATATTCTGTCACAATGGCTAGCTCTGTAAAGACATCCGGGAGGAGAGCCTGTAACAAACTGATGCCTGCAGTGTAATAGAGGAGACCTCCGAAATAAGTTCTCCCAGAAAGGAAGAAGCTGCGGAAGTGAAAGCTGATGTTTTATTATATTATCTGGAAGTTTTAATTTGAGGCATTAATCAACAATGATGAGGAAGAGCCGGTAGCTGTTGGGAGGGAGGATTCAATTCACGCCTAGGGGCAGCAGAGTATACGCTGTACTTGGAAAAGGTGCCACCAGGCAGGGTCTTTGACTCACCCATGGGGCAAAGGCCAGGGGCTTAATGGGTAACACCAAGTGCCAGAAATAGCAAAGCCATAAAGCAGAGAGGGTGGAGGCGCATGATGGGGCAGCCTATCCGGTTCTATCGAGATAGGTAGGCAGCAGTGGAGGTTCCTTTGCAGGTGGAGGGAGACCAGCAAGAGAAGAGGTAGCACAAGAAAAAGAGCTGTGGCAGCCCCAGCTGGAGCCAGAGCAGTTGTGTCAGCGTGCAGCCCTGGGGAGCTAAGCAGAGGTACAACTAAGTTCTAATCATTCCTTCCGGCGTGGGAAGAGGATCATGGCTATTTCCTGATTACCTTTGAATAAATATATAGAATTATTGTGTGGGAAGTGGCATCTGCTTCTCACACCATATGCTGCTCCTTTTGGAGAAGGCCTTACAAGTGTGTATCTGCCTAAATGCATCACGTGATGAGAGTGAAAGTGGCCTTGTTGAAAAAATGTTAACAGACACCATATGATGATAATAATAATAAAATATTCATAAAAAATAAAACTTTGCACTTATATAGTAACTTCTATCATAGGATCTTTACAAATATACATTGACTTAAGCAATCTCTTCAGATTTATATTAAGCTGAATATTATTATGACAGAGTGGTGCTATAAATAGACAGGAAGGGTGGATGCTGTCATTTTTCAGGATATGGCTGAGGTGCTTGGTTACAGCAATGTCACACAGTTCACTTCACTCTGAGACCCTGGATAATATTCAGTTTCCCCATCACTGCTATCAAAGGCACCATGTTAATTGACAGAAGGTCAAATCCTGCTTTCAGTTACATCCATTCAATCCATTGAAATCACTCAGTGGGACTACACTAGTGAAAGCAAGGGCATGTTTATCAATCCTATCAATACTAGACCTCTACCAAGAAGGAATGTGACCAGAGCCAGCAAGGCAACCCACACTCAGGAGTGGGCGGATACTGCCCCTGAACACAAAAGAAGCCACGCCCTAAGAAATAAGATCAAGAAATAAGAACCTAGGATGGCACGAAAACAATTATCGTGCAAGTCCCCTTCGGGATGCTAATCTTCAGGGTCTTCAGCCTTCTAGAAGACTCAGCCCAGGGTTCTCCTGTAGTTAATGCCATAATTAATGTGTTTTTGACTGTGCACAGGTGCTAAGAGATCATGACATAGGTATTTTTTTAAAAAAACTTTAAAAATAAATCAATAAGAATGACTTTGCAATTGGTAGATACTAAGGGTGAGATTCACAAAGGTACTTAGGCACCTAAACCCAAGATTTAGGCACCTGAGTCTCCGGTTGAGGTGTGTAAATCCCAGATTGGCTCCACTTCAATCTAAAAAAATCCTGCCAAACTCTTTAGGCACCTAAACTCACTCGGTGCCTAAATTGCTGCCTCTGCGCATAAGTGCTATTAACTGGAGTTTGTGCTGAAAGTATTTCTGTCAAGATCCTCAAAAACAGACAATTCAGAAGGAGGCAGGAGGTGTGCCACAAAGCGGTTTTCCAAATCTCAGACCACAAACTTCATAAATTGAGGCGTGAGAAGAACATATATACATTGTTTCTGGTTGTTGATGGTACCTCCAGAATACAGTGTCTTGGATGAGCCCCATCCTATGCTATCTCCCTGGGCTTTAAAAACTGTTAAAATTAATGTTTTCGTGGAAGAAGCTTAATGAAGGAGAGCTTGAGGTGTTTTTGATGTTTATCCAAGCTACCCCTTATTCCTCTTTAGACAAGTTTTTATTCCCACTTAGCTTTAATATTTATAGTGCAAGTACTGTATATGAAAAGGAATTGAGCCACTGTACGTGTGGCCTGCAAGATGGTTTTCTCAAAAAGAAATTTTGAAGAAAGCCTTCCAGCAGAGAAAGACTGGGCACTTGCCAAACATGGCCCAAACATACAAACAGCACAGATTGTGAGGGTCTATTGCTAGACAATGGCCATCTAAAAGTTTAATTACTAACCAGCAGGTTTTCAAGTCTGTTCCTAATGATCCCTTAGAATATGCGCTAACTACCCATGTTAAAGAATCTGTTCCATCTTGCACTTAGCTGTGATGCTCAGGGTACCTTTCCCAGACCTGAAGAAGAGCTCTATGCAGCTCTAAAGTTTGTCTCTCTCACCAGCAGAAGTTGGTCCAGTAAAAGATATTATGTTACTCACCTTGTCACTCTAATATCCTGGGAGCAACAGGGCTAGAACAACACTGCATATAGCTTCCATTCAGTCAGTCTTACATTTCAGAGTATTACACAGAAAAACAGGACAACACTCCCTGGCTTGAAATGGTTTCCATTATGTATGGGGTTTGCAGTTGGTTCAATGGCTCTCTCAGCACCTCCACCATACAAATTGTTCCAACTCCCCTGAACATTGGTCCATATCAGATTTAGTAAGTGAATATATATATATATATATATATATATATATATATATATATATATATATATTGCAGCCCAATATATCAAATAGGCTTTCAGCAAACTCTCAATGAATGTTGAGACTGTAGAAATGTTTCAGTATTTCCTTTCAGCCATCACAAGGAAGGAGGAGGGGATCTGGATTGCACCATCTGCTTTTATACATGTAACAGATCGCCTCTAATCTGCCAGTAATTCATAGCTGATGTAAACTAGATTAATGTTAAGAGAGAATTATAAGAATATCTGAGTCCTCTGTCTTCAAAGTCAGGGGCTTGACAGACAGAGAACTGGATTGAAGATGTTGCCTCCTGCCAAGACAATTAACGTTCAAAAGCCTGGCTGTTAAGGTAGACTAAAGAGCAGGCCCTTCTACGAGTGAGGAACACTTATCTGGTCATAAGACATGGAGGAGGCCTGGGAGACAACTATTGTGTGACTACGCCTTCAAAATAACACTTTAATTTGTAAAGGTGGCGCAGGAAAAACAGGAACCAAGACTGTGAATAGAATCCTGGGTTTGGGAAACATGCAATGACTGTCATGTCATCCTCCTCAAAGAGTACACTGTGGAAATTCCCTTGAGGGGGAAGGTCACATGGGGGGAGGTGCCTGAAAAGTATAAGTGAGTGACACTGGGGAGACCAAGAGGGTGACAAAACAACACCTTGGATGAAATCCTGACTTCACTGAAATCAGTGGGAGTTTTGTCATTGACTTCAATGAAGCCAGGATTCTACCTTACTACCCAAGGCTAGGGTTTCTTCTGACAAGCTGGCCTGACGATGAGCCAGGGAGAAAGGGACCTGAGAGAGGCATTCTCTAGGGGTGCAAGGTTGTGCTTGCTGTGATTTCACAGACCCTGATATATATAAGGTTTCCAGTGACTAAGACTGACCAAAACATGCGGAGAGGGTGAGGGAGAGGGGATGTAGCAAAAAGAAATCGCTTTTTTTTCTATTTTTCATTTTTCATAGAAATGTCCAACTTTTTCAAATATTCCAAGTAGCTGGGCTAGAGAAGAGGGAACCCGGGAATCCAGCCCCATTCTGTATCTCTAGTACCTCCTATGGACATATGAGTTTAATTTTCTGGTGAATTAGGTGGAAATGGGGAATCACTGAAGGTTTCTTTATATTGTGTCCAATTTTATTTCACCATTGTGCAGTCAAGGGACTCTTTGAGTCTTGGATCCATTTATTTTGAAACCTCGCTACATTTTTTTTCTATGGCCTTCATTAAATAAGTACATATTCACATAGTAGGTCTGTCATACTTCCCAATTCTTCTTACCCATTTTAGCAAATCTGGCAATTCCAGGGCTACTATTACACTGGGACCAAACCGTGTCATGAGTAAGTGTCTAATTTATGGGTATTGGCAAAATTGATATTTTTGGAGGCAAAATTGTTGTTGCAACTCCTCAAATAATTAATAATAATAATACTTAACTCTTATACTGGGATTTTCATCAGTAGATCTCAAAGTTCTTCACATTCTTCAATGTATTCATCCTCACAACACCCCTGCAACATAAGGAAGTGCTATGATCCCCATTTCATAAGCAGGGAGCTGAGGCACAAAGAAGCTAGTGACTTGCCCAACGCTACACAGGAGCTCTGTAGTGAGCGAGGAGTCAAACCTGGGTCTCCCACTCTTTAGGCTAATGCCCTAACATTGGCAATATCACATTAGGGGTTAAAGGTGATGGAATAGTCTCTTCTATCCACTGTTTCTATATTGTATGCAAGTCTCTGACTTTCCCCACAGCATGGAATTCTCACAGAACAATGATGAAATTTACATTTTACAATGGAAGCCAAAGTCCTAATACTACAATAGTGAAAATCACCTCCTTCTCCCAAGATAGAGAACCAGGCAGTGGATTAAGTGCTATGGCAGCTCTTGCATGAGTAGCATAAAAAGGAAGGGAAGAACCCCAGAAATTTAGAACATTTGGTCATCATCTTCAGAATCATTTGACAGGTGACTCTGGAATGGTGGGGTGTATGGGGAGCTCTGTTGACAGGCTGGGTGAACCAATGCTGGAGACAGTTACAGCCTGATGTCATTGCTGTATGATGACAATTTTTGGCTCTGCAGGTATTTCTTCCATCAGACCTGCTGAGTTCTTAGTGCCATTTCCCCCTCATTTCATATGTCTGGTTTCTATTTTCTTTGTTGTTGTTGTTTTATTTGAGATTTCTTACAATATAAAAACAAGAACAAAAGTAAAATATTATATGCTATGCTAAATCTGGCTTGATATTATACTTCCCTTTGTACATTCATTTCATTGTAATTCTTATCTTTCTTTCTGATTGCCTTCACACACCTAAAACATGTCATGAAGCAATCATTTTACTATAACCCTGGTAAGCGGTGTGGCCTAGTGACTAGATAACTGGTCCAAGACTCAGGAGACTAGAATTCTATTGCCAGCTCTGCCACTGACCTACTGGGTAACCTTGGGCACATCACCTCTCCATGCCTCAGTTTCCCCATATGTGAAATGGGGGGAATTATACTGACCACCTTTCTAAAGTTCTTGAAAATGTACTGATGAAAAGCGCTATATAAGAGCTGGATATTCTTTATTATTATTATTATTATTTTTTAACTGTTACTCAGGAAATTTCTCACAGATTGTTGCAAATACATGAAACAACCTTCAACCTGTAAGAGGAAGCAGTGTAGGAAGGGAAACTTAGTCCTTCCCCTCGGAATTCTCAGTCAATAAAGGCACAGCCTAAGGAGTCCTCTTCCCTAAGTTGTATTCCTTTCAAGGCTTTGGTCCTTCAGATATGTGTAAAATGGCTGGTGACCACAGATGAGAAATGAATTTAAGACGTGGAAGGTGACATCAGACCACTTTTATCTTGTCAATAGTACTGAAAGTTTAAACTAAGGAAATCTATAGACCGCCGGGATCTAGCCTGGATATGGATAGAGAACTCTTTAATGTTTTTAAGGATTAGCTAATATAGTTCCTATTTTCAAGAAGGGGAAAAAAGTGACCCGGGTAACTACAGGCCTGTTAGTTTAACATCTGTAGTATGCAAAGTCATGAAAAAAATATTAAAGGAGAGAGTAGTTACGGACCTTGAGGTCAATGGCAATTGGGACAAATTACAACATGGTTTTACGAAAGGTAGATCGTGCCAAACCAACCTGATCTCCTTCTTTGAGAAAGTAACAGACTTTTTAGACAAGGGAAATGCGGTGGATCTAATATATCTTGATTTCAGTAAGGCGTTTGATACGGTACCACATGAAGAATTACTGGTTAAATTGGAAAAGATGGGGATCGAAATGAAAATCCAGAGGTGGATAAGGAACTGGTTAAAGGGGAGACTGCAGGGGGTCGTATTGAAAGGTGATCTGTCGGGTTGGAGGGAGGTTACCAGTGGAGTTCCTCAAGGTTCGGTTTTGGGTCCGATCTTATTCAATCTATTTATCACTGACCTCGGAACCAAAAGTAGGAGTGGGCTGATAAAGTTTGCGGATGACACGAAGTTGGGAGGTATTGCCAATTCAGAGAGGATCGGGATATCCTCCAGGGAGATTTGGATGACCTTGTAAACTGGAGTATTAGTAATAGGATGAAATTCAATAGTGAGAAGTGTAAGGTTATGCATTTAGGGATGACTAACAGGAATTTTAGTTATAAGCTGGGGATGCACCAATTGGAAGTAACGGAAGAGGAGAAGGACCTCGGAGTCCTGGTTGATCGCAGGATGACTATGAGTCGGCAATGTGATGTGGCCGTTAAAAAAGCTAATGCGGTCTTGGGATGCATTAGGCGAAGTATTTCTAGTAGAGATAAGGAGGTGCTAGTCCCGTTATACAAGGCGTTGGTGAGACCTCATTTGGAGTACTGTGTGCAGTTTTGGTCTCCCATGTTTAAGAAGGATGAATTCAAACTGGAACGGGTACAAAGAAGGGCCACTAGAATGATCTGAGGAATGGAAAGCCTGTCGTATGAAAGGAGACTTGAGGAGCTCGGTTTGTTTTCCTTAACCAAAAGAAGGTTGAGAGGAGATATGATTGTTCTCTTTAAATATATCAGAGGGATAAATACCAGGGAGGGAGAGGAATTATTTCAGCTCAGCACTAATGTGGACACGAGAACAATGGATATAAATTGGCAGTCGGGAAGTTTAGGCTTGAAATTAGACGAAGGTTTCTAACCATCAGGGGAGTGAAATTCTGGAACAGCCTACCGAGGGAAACAGTGGGGGCGAAGGACCTCTCTGGCTTTAAGTTTAAGCTTGATAAGTTTATGGAGGGAATGGTTTGATAGGATAACACTATTTAGTCAATAGGTCAATAACGTGCCGCCACTGGTAATTAGTACCGAGGGTCAATTTTGGGATATTGAAAGTCTTTTTCCCGAGTGTCTGGCTGGAGAGTCTTGCCCGCATGCTCGGGGTTCAGCTGATCGCCATATTTGGGGTCGGGAAAGAATTTTCCTCCAGGGTAGATTGGCAGTGGCCCTGGAGGTTTTTCGCCTTCCTCCACAGCATGGGGCAGGGGTCGCTTGCTGGACGATTACCTGCTACTTGAAGTCTTTAAACCAGGATTTGGGGACTGCAACAGCTGAGTCAAGGGAGAGAATTATTTCAAGAGTGGGTGGGTCAGCTTTTGTGGCCTGCATTTTGCGGGAGGTCAGACTAGATGATCATAATGGTCCCTTCTGATCTTAAGTTCTATGATTCTATGATACATATAGTGGCATAATAAATAGGCTTAAACTTTGTGTGCCCAAAGCCAAACCTGCTTAACTTACTGATTTGTATTATGAAAAGGAAAAAAATGGAAAGACATCATCAATGTAGCTGCTTAATGTTTTATTCCTGGCTGGGTAGTTGGACCAGAAAAATAACAGCTTTACTTTTGGCTGTTAGCATTTAATGATTCAATGTTAGCAGCCAAGAAGTAAGCTGCTAACCGTCCTCCTCTTCTTCACAGCGTTTTCTTCTTTATTTGATCTAAATCTGTCCTTCACATATGGGAAGAGCAGTCAGAATCACAGGGATCAAATTCTGACTTCACAGGAAATACCATCAGAATGACTTACAAGATTTTTTTTTTAAATGTGGTGGTTGTGCTGTTCCCCATTCTTCTCGACAGCTTGGTTTCCTCTTCTTTTCAGACACCTTTATATTACTAACGTCTCCCTGATTTCAACAAGGCACAGCTCTTTCTTCTTCATGAAACTTCCCCCAAAGACAAGCACTTTCAGAGCTGTGCTGCAGTGTACTAGCTGCTCTGTGTGTCACCACTGCCCTCTGCTAGGCAGAATAAACCTGCTCTAGAGTTTGTGATTTTCTGATCCTCAAATGTCCTTCCTGGAAAGCCCCAACCAAACTGACACCATATGAACAGTTTGTCTCAAGTTAAAAATATTTTATTTACGTCGCTTTCCCATAGATCTTCTAGAATTTCCCTTAAACATGGCAGATCCTGATAACAAAAAATCAGATTTAAGCGGTGTAGGAACTTCTCCTACAAAATATCTCATGTAATAAACTAAGCATGTGCTGTGCCTGCTGTATTTGGGACAAGTACATGAAGCTCTATCAGTTCGTGTCTTCTTTTAGCACCATGTGTTTTCTGCGCAGAGTAAAAAAAAATTCTTGTGTCTTTCCTCTCCAGGGTGAGACAGTCACGACATTGAAGGAACTGCCTGCTATTCAAATTCACCAACCAGTGTACAGTACAGTACAGTGTGTTCTTTATCTAGAGTTTTCTCTATGGCCAAATGTGGAAATTAGCCTTAGTCCCTTATTTTTTTTAATGCCACTGGCTGATGTGGAATTACCTATGACTGCTCCTTAATCTTATCATATTGAATGGGGGCCTCAACATCAAAGTCTCCTGCAAAGCCTATGGCAGAAGAGACTCTAGTCAATTTCCAGCTCTTCTGAATAGGAACTCAAAAGAATCAATGTGTTTCCAAGGTTCTCTATCAGAACTGGAGTTGGAGGAAGAAATTGAGGGGGTCTTCTATTTCCTCAGTAGAAATAATACCTGTTCCTGGTCCTTCTCTTCCTAACAATTTGGCTCTATCAGAATACTCCTTTCAAGAGACTGGATCACTCAGAGGATTGGGAATAGGATAAATAACCTCTCTCTTCTGAATCAAAGATTCCAATGGGCACTGGGTTGCAAGTGATCAAATCTTGTTACAACCTGATAACACCTTTGTTGTCTGAGGGAATTGAGTTGGTGATCTCACTCCTATTAGACAACTGGCCACAACCAGATATTAAACCAATGATTGGCATCTTCATTGGCAATGTCAGCTGCGAGGCTGAGGACATGGAAACCAAACTGCCCCCGAGCGTGTTGAGCTTGTTGCTCTAGGTCAGGGTACAGGCCTACTCTTAGGTCCATGTGAGATGCTTGCACGGCCATTTTGCTTTCTGTTCTTCATTCTCCCAGAGAGTCAGTCTCAACGTACTGCTTCAATGCTGTTTTCAGATTCAGTAATGAAGCACAGAACCAGTTTGGTACCATGCCCTGTGCCCTACACTGCCCATGTTCTCCAGTTAGGAGTGGCATCATTTGGCACTATTGGTTGCTAATGTTTATACAAAAAAATTACACCTTCAATTCAACCCCCTAGATTCAATTCTTTAAAGAGATTCTTCTCATGAAATTCTCTTACCACAGAGGTATATTAATTTCCCTTACCAGGGGATACTGAACCTGTACTTCCATGCCAGAGGTAACAGGGGCTGCATTTCCATTTTCTGGTGCCAAAATGGATAGGCAGGTGTCAAGCATAATCTGAATCACAGAAATCTGAACAACTCTGCACAAATATTTACTTCCAGGTGGCAACTCTCAGCACCACCATTGTGTCCCTTCACAAAGACTTCTTCTGCATTCTAATGGCATTGATGCTGATGAAAGTATCTACAGAAGCCCCAATCAGGACCCCTTTATGGTAGGTGCTATACAAACAAGTAGAATAAATATAGTCCCAGTCCATGCCCGAGAGAGCTCACAAACTCTTGACTTAAAAAAATCTACTCTTGACTTAAAAAAAAAATCTACCTTTTCCAGAGGTATACTAACAAACCCAGAGGACCTATTCTAGACATTGTTCAGACTCCTTGACAGGAAGGAGAGAGCAAGAAGGGTCATTTTTAAGGATTGTGTCTCTCTTATGGAACACAGGAACTCATTATTCAATACCACACTGATTAAGAAAAGGTGTGGGCACAGTCATGGGTGCCCATCTTGAAAAATGACAAGAGAGGGGAAAGAATGAATTATACCTACAACATTTTTTAAAACCAAAAATCCTCAAACAAGACAAATTTCTTATCAGTCCTGTGCACTTAGTGAAAGTATCACAAGACTAAAAATATTGCTCAGTGCTGCAAAGTACAGATATTCAGAAGCCACTCCCTCATAGCCAAGAAATGTCTGTGTCTTTAAAAGTTGTTATTGATTTCCCCACAAGATGGAGTAGCATGTACAGTTTAACAGATTCCTGCAGATGAAAGTTTTGCACGGAATGGGTACTGTATTCTTAGTAGGTCTGAGCAAATTAAGCAAGTTAATATTAACAACCATCTCAACTCTTCATCAGTCCCTTAAATCAATCATTGATGTTCCAAACATTGTGGTTAATAACTGCAGTTACCAGATAGCAACTGTGAAAAAAACAGAACAGGTGGTGGGGGGTAATAGGCACCTATATAAGAAAAAGGCCCAAAAATGTGATTGTCCCTTTAAAACAGGATATCTGGTCACCCTTTTAATAATAGATCCATGATCCCTTTCCTTCTCTTCTAATCCTCCAGTAGGCTCTCTTCACCATGGCTTACTTGGTGTAGGTTTGCTGGAGGCTTCACACTTTGGCAGCCTCTCTTCTTGACCTATTCCTGTTACCTCTAAACTGAAATGATACATGTTCTGAATCTGAGGGATGCAAACTTGCAATTCAGTGGCAAGAAGGACCAGCAGGAAGGCTGTTAGAGATACTGGTGCCTGCCACTATCAGTGGTAACACTGGTAGAGACCAGGTACTTTTCCTAGTTATCTTGTTTTTCTAATACCTGCAGCTCAGGCTCAATCAGTTTTATAAAATGAAATGGGGAGGTGTAGTGCTGCAGACTCACCCCTGCAGCACCTCCTGCTGGTTGTCCTCAGGAATTAGCTCTTCCAGCATCCAGAGGCCAATTAAGATCCTTCCAGAAAGCAGTGAAGACAGCTGGATTGATTGGGACACCTGAAGCCAATCAGGGGCTGGCTGAAACTAGTTAAAAGCCTCCCAGTTGGTGGGGGGGGGGGGGTGTATGTTGGGAGCTGTGGGAGGAAGCTGTATTGTTGGAGAGACTGAGCAGTACATGCCATATGAGGCACAAGGAAGGAGGCCCTGAGGTAAGGGTGAAATAGAGCTTGAGGCAGTGGGGGCTGCTGTGAGGAAGTAGCCCAGGGAATTGTACATGTCCTGTTTTTAGAAGATCAGCTACCATAGCTGATACTATTAGGGTCCCTAGGCTGGAGTCTGGTGTAGAGGGTGGGCCTGGGTTCTCCTCTTTGCCCCCTTGATTAATCACTGAGAGACAACAGAGACTGTGCAAGGGAGGATAGCTTCTCCGCACCTCCCTTGCTGGCTTATGAAAATGGCTCAGTAGACTGTGACCCTTGTCTCTAGAGAGAGAAGGGTTAAGTGAGGGGTCACAGTGAGCCTCTGAGGCTAGCATAATCTGCCAGGAAATGTGGGACCCATGGGGACAAGGACAGAACTCTGTCACGTTGGGTTCACATTGTTTTCAAAACCCAAATACATAAAGAATGAGGTAAGGACATCATAAGTCTTATGGTCACAGTGCATCACAACACAGTAACTCTGATTCAAAGTAACTACTATTCTTCATTGGCGTGACAAAGATTCATCCCCTGAGTACACTGGCCTAGCTTCACAGGTCCTGCAGAGGTCCAAAATTTCCCAGCCCTTCCTTTCAAATAACTTTTTCACAGAAAAAAGCAAGAGTCAAGCAGTCCCTCTTCAGAAGGAGCCTGATTATCTTCTAGCATGTAACTTGTGCAGTCACTTACACCAGTTCAAAGAAGGTAGAAATGCTACTGAATCAGATAATGGTAGAGCAAAGTGAATGAAAAATACTGACTTTGATCAGAGGTTTCTGACTTCAAAAGGTGCTGGGCCCAGGGAAAAACTGATTATTCCTTCTGTGGGCTTCTTGTGTGCCCCTTTGCCCCTATACTCTCATGCAAGGGCAGATCACATTCAGTCATAAAGTGTATTCAAATGATTTGCCCTGTATATGTGCATGGCTAATTTAGCTGCACAGTGGAAAAAGTCTCCTCAAAAACAATGACTGGAATGGGTCAATATCATGCTCCTGTGCCAGATATGGACTAGCTACAGAACTTCCATCTGAGCAAGATACATACCAGCTGTGCTCACTATAAAATTATTTAATGCTCTGCTAGGTATGGTTAAGGTTAGCTTAAATAAGGTGTTTTACACATCCCCAGAACATGGGGGAGGGATAGCTCAGTGGTTTGAGCATTGACCTACTAAACCCAGGGTTGTAAGTTCAATCCTTGATGGGGAGCCACTTAGGGATCTGGGGCAAAATGAGTACTTGGTCCTCCTAGTGAAGTGAAGGCAGGGGGCTGGAATCAATGACCTTTCAAGGTCCTTTCCAGCTCTGAGGGGTGTGTGTGTGTGTGTATATATATATCATAATACAGTTTAGCAGTCAATTACATTTCCCTCTTTAAAGTTCTACATTCCTACTGTGACACTGCACCCCATATTCTTCATAGAGATATTATGATATGATTATGGCAAGACAGGTCATGTAAGATATCATTGAAAAGATATAATTGATTTACTGAATATGATTAGCCTATTTGTATGCATATATCATTTTTGTATCTGAAGTTAGGAATATTGACTATATATCTGTATTACAAATGTGTTTACAGCTGGGGAAAGCCTACGGGACAGAGTGTAATCAGTCTAGATGGCTGGCTGGGAAGGGCCATTAGAGAAAACAATAGGCTTTAGAAGTTTATCTCCCACAGGGGGCCTTTCTGAGGGCACTACCAACAGCCTCTAACGCACGGCTGCTATGACACTACAGGCACATGTCACCTGGTGCTGGACTCCATCTTGGAATACCAGTGTTTTTCAACTGACTGGTGTGGGAACCAAGCTTTGAAACAAAGCATTCCCACCATATGCAAAAGCTATTTAAGGCAGGGGAGTGACATCACTGTGGTTCTTCACTGACTCCCCACTAAAAGAGACTCTTGAAAAGGGTTGTGAGATTTGGTGTGAGGCTGGGGATGAGAGGTTTGAGGTACAGGAGGGAGCTCAGGTCTGGGACCAAGGGGTTCAGAGTATGGGAGGGGGCTCAGGGCTGGGGCAGGGAGCTGGGGTGTGGGAGAGGGTGCGGGAGAGGGTGCAGGGTGCAGGCTCTGGGCGGTGCTTACCTTAGCTGGCTCCCAGAAGCAGTCAGTATGTCCCTCTGACTCGTAGGCATAGGGGTGGCCAGGGGCTTTGCACGCTGCCCCTATCTGCAGGCACCGTCCCCGCAGCTACCACTGGCTGCAGTTCCTGGCTAATGGGAGCTGTGGAGCCTGTGCTCGGGGCAGGGACAGCACGTGGAGCCTCCCTAGCCATCCCTGCACCTAGGGGCCACAGGGACATGCTGGCCACTTCCAGAAGTCGCAGGGAGCCTGCCTTAGCCCTGCTATGCCACCAACTGGACTTTTAACAGCCTGGTCAGCAGTGCCAGGGACCATTCCAGTCAAAACCCGGACTCCTGGCAACCCTATAGCTCAAACCCCTTTGAGCCTTACTTTGGTTCACTAGTTACTTTCCAAGCTCTCTCCTACCCATTGTAGTTGGAGGGAAGGGATTTTATGTCCTATTTTTAACTCCACTTATGTTAATAGATATATTAACTGTATGACAGCAATATTAAAAGGAATAGTTGGTAATTGGTCACTGAGTGAGCCAATTTTGCTTATTCACTGACTAGTTCTATAGTGGAGGAAAAGATGTATGGACTGGTGTACTTTTGACAGTAAGAATAGCAACTTTGTAGGACATAGTGCACAGGTGTGCATGGTGTCATACCAGTGGAAAAAAAGAGAAGCTTCTAAAATCAAGGAGCCTGAACAATTACTTGAATGTGATTTCCACACCGCCCCCCCTTCCCCTTAAGATTAAGTTTCAATTTCGGTTAGTGTTCTGGCTTTCCAATGTCTGGGTTATTTCTTTTGTTTTGCTTTTTAATGCAAATTTCTAATTTTTCCCCCTTAAATTATTGATATATTTGTACAAACTTAATTCCAGTTCAATACAGAATTTATCTAGAAAGGTCTCTTTACTTCTGAAATATGCAAGAATAACAAGAGTGTTTGTAGAGCTGTGACATAACAGGGAACATTATTAGCTGGATGTTTCCATTTTTCTCTGTATCTATGTTCAGCAACCGCCAAAAGACTGGCAAGTCTGGGGAAAATTGAGAGGATACAGGCATCGTTATTATTTTCAAGTATAATTCTTTCCTTCATAGCTCATTTTAAGGCAAAATTTAAGTTGCTTTTTATTTGACAATAAAAGCCTGTTTGAAATGGTAAACTTGTCTTTCAGTGTATCCCATTGATGTTGCATTGAGACTTTGCAATAACAGTTCTACCTAACAGCATCAAGTGTGAACTCTGAGGGCGTGAAGTGGAAAGTAAGAAGTGAGTCTCCTTGCATGAAAGCTCTTCTGTCACACCAGGTGTTGGAAACATTTGGTATAGGCATATTAATTAGGTGCTACACTAGCACTACCAAGTCTGAAGTCTGATAGTGTTAAATACAAAGTGAAAAATGAGCCGTTCCACGTAAAAACTCAACTTTCATTCCATGAATTTTCCAGTTTACAATAAAGCCAATGAGAGAGACACTATCTCACCCACCTTGTATCTTATTGGATCAACTTCTGTTGGTGAGAGACAAGCTTTCGAGCTAGCACAGAGCTCTTCTTCAGGTCTGGGAAAGGTACTCAGGGCTTGGCTACACTTACAGATGTGCAGCGCTGGGAGTTACAGCTGTCTTCGTACAGCTGTGTAGGGAAAGCGCAGGAGTGTGGCCACACTGACTGCTACCAGCGCTGCAGTGTAGCCACATTTGCAGGGCTGTTGGGAGTGGTGCATTATGGGCAGCTATCCCACAGAGCACCTCGTCCCATTTTGGCGCCACCGGTTGTGGGAAGGGGACGGAAGGATGCAGGTCATTCCGCTTCCTGTCCCAATGCCCCGTGATGCATCACTTCACATCCCAGCAGTCAATGTTTTTCCGTCCACGTTTGGTGCCATTGTGACTCTCCCAACGGTTTCTGTGCAGCGCGATTTCTGTGGGAAATGGAGCCCGAGCTGCTGAGGAATATGCTGATGAGTCTCGCCAGCACATCACGTTTGGCAGTTGAGCTATTCCTTCAGCTCCAAAGTGACAGTGAGGAGTCCGACGATGATGATATCGAGTCGCCTGACATGTATGACATTAAATTGCTTGTGGCATTCACGGAAATGCTCAGCACCATGGAACGCTGCTTTTGGGCTCGGGGAAACAAGCACTGAGTGGTGGGATCACATCGTCATGGAAGTCTGGGATGACGAGCAGTGGCTGCAGAACTTTCGGATGAGAAAAGGCACTTTAATGGGACTGTGTGCTGAGCTGGCCCCCACCCTGCAGCGCAAGGACATGAGATTGAGAGCTGCCCTGCCAGTGGAGAAGTGGGTGGCTATTGCAATCTGGAAGCTGGCAACTCCAGACAGCTACCGATCGGTCGGGAACCAGTTTGGAGTGGGAAAGTCGACCGTTGGAATCATGTTGATGCAAGTTTGCAGGGCCATTAATTGCATCCTGCTAAGAAGAACCGTGACTCTGGGGAACATGCAGGACATTGTGGATGGCTTTGCACAAATGGGTTTCCCTAACTGTAGAGGGGTGATAGATGGGACGCATATTCCTATTCTGGCACCACCCCACCTAGCATCCGAGTACGTTAATCGGAAGGGGTATTTCTCTATGGTTCTCCAGGCGCTTGTGGATCACCGTGGGCGTTTCATTGACATTAACACAGGCTGGCCTGGAAAGGTGCATGATGCATGCATCTTTCGGAACAGTGGCCTGTTCAGGAAGATGCAGGCCGGGACTTTTTTCCCAGACCGGAAGATCACAGTAGGGGACGTCGAAATGCCCATTGTGATCCTTGGAGACCCCGCTTACCCGTTAATGCCTTGGCTCATGAAACCGTATACAGGGATGCTTAACAGGAGCAAGGACCAGTTCAACTACAGGCTGAGCCGGTGCCGAATGACTGTGGAGTGTGCTTTCGCCCATTTAAAAGGGCGCTGGCGATCTCTGTATGGGAAGCTAGACTTGGGGGGGAAAGCAGCGTCCCTGCAGTTATATCCACGTGCTGTACCCTCCATAATATTTGTGAAGGGAAGGGTGAAACATTCAGTCAGGCATGGACCGCTGAGGTTCAACGCCTGGAGGCTGAATTTGCAGAGCCAGAGAGCAGGGCTACTAGAGAGGCCCAGCACAGGGCTACAAGGATTAGGGAGGAATTTGAGGCTGAAAGCCAACAGTAATGTTTGTTGCCTTGCACGGGAGTGAAGTGCAGTAGTTACAATGTTAGTAGGAATCTGTTTTTCCTAAGCTGATTTGCAATGCCTGTTTCTTTCCTGGGCTACGGTATCTTTCAATTTCTGCAATAATAAAGACTGTTTTCAAAGCCAAGAATTCATTTATTGAAAAGAAAATAACTTCCTTGACAGACGCACATCATTTTGGGAACCTGAAAGGGCAGGGGTGTGTGGTGGGGAACTGTACAGTCACAGGTTTGAATATGTCCTGTCTGGAGTGCTGTGCAATGACTGCTGCACTTCAGGATGAAAATACTGCATGGTGATGGGGGTTGAGTGCAGAGGGTAAGGGTCATAGTTCTCAGGGCTGGTTGGTGAACGTACAGGTGTTCGGGGCAGCTGGTGGTGATAAGAACCTGGATGCTGGGGAAGGGGGTTTGGAGCTGACATTGGAGCACAAGGGAAAGAGCTGGGGGGTGGGGGCGACCGGCACGGTAGTGCTCTGCCTGTATGGCTACGAGTGACTGGATAGAGTCCGCTTGGCGCGCCAGGATGCTTATCAGCTGTTTTGTGCTTTCTTCTTAGCTGCTGCGTTTTTCTGGCGGATCCTGTTTTCCCTTTTCCTCCAGTCCTGCAGTTTTTTTACTCTTTCTGGCAGACTGAACCATAACTGCTTTCAGCATGTCGTCTTTGCTTTTTCGCGGCTTCTTCCTGAGGTTTTGTAGCCTCTGAGCAGTCGATGATACGGGCAGTCCAGTAGTCAAAGACACTTTTTTCGAAAGGCAAAAATGGCAACAGTTAACAGAGGCGGCATTGTTTATAATCTTATCCAGACAGTTATTCCCACACAGTGAAGGAGTTTACAGTCTTCACTTTAGCATACTTTTCCCATACCAAACAGAGCGCACATAACCCACAGGAGCCACGAAATGGTGAGTAAGGGGGACTGATTGCTTCAGGGCTGTGCAGGGGTTTCTGTGCATTGGGGACAGCAAACAGCTACAAGGGGCATCTGCACTGAACACTCTCCCAACATTTTCCACAGGAGTTAATCCTGGAAGATATCTTGCTGCTGCAGGTCACCTGGGAAGAGCAGGAGGGTCTTCTACAGCAATGCAGATTCCACTCTGGCCCCTATGCAGCTTGCCTGTGTGCAGCAATGGTCCCCCCACCCCTTGCAGCACAGTGGTGCGGACATGTTAGCTTGACTGGGACAAGGACCACAGTGGCTCTCCCTATAAACTTGTGCAAGCGCATTGCCCACGCTCTGCTGAAACTTTTGAAGAGATTACCGAGGCTGATTACCACGACATGATAGACCACATCAATGGTCTATTCCACATCTAGGCATGCATGCATGCAGCCTTAACCCCCGCTCCTCTCCCGAAACATTTCCATCCTGAAAATAAAAGCCGCTTAGCGTAACCCGCTCCTCTGCTTGTCCTTCACCAAGTACTGGCTGCTGCGATTGGCTACCTTCCTCCTGGCTTGAGAAGAGCTCCTGGCTGCATGCCTCCTGGGACTCCGGGGTGTCTCCCCCCACCCCAGTACCCTCACTCTCGGTTTCCTCCCCCCTTCTCCCCCCCCCCACTCTGAAGTGTCCATCGTGGTGGTCGGATTGGCAGTGGGGTCACCCCCAAGTATCTCGTCCAGCTCCTTGTAAAAACAGCAGGTTGTGGGGGCAGTGCTGGAGCGGCGGTTTCCCTCGCGGGCTTTGCAATAGGCACTCTGCAGCTCCTTCACTTTAACCCTGCACTGCACCGCGTCCCAGTCATGGCCTCTTTCCAGCATGGCCCTTGATATCTGCCCATAGGTATAGTAATTCCTACAGCTGGAGTGCAGCTGGGACTGCACAGCTTCCTCACCCCAAGCACTGATGAAGTCCAGCAACTCGCCATTGCTCCATGCTGCGGCTCGTTTGGCGCGTGGAGGCATGGTCACCTGGAAAGATTCACTGATTGCACTCCACACCTGGCTGAGCAAACAGGAAGGGGATTTTTAAAATTCCCGGGGCATTTAAAGGGCAGGTCACCTGAGGCCAGGGCAGTAGAGTGTGAACTGATGAGCAGAGTGACTGAACAGGCATTCTGGGATGCCTCCAGAGGTATTTGGAGGTCAATTATAGCGCTTTTGGTGGCCACACTGGCAGAGCAGAGCTGCCTCACCAGCGCTGCAATAGTTATACCCGAGGCAGAGCAGGAGTACAGCCAGCACTGCAGCCAGGGAGATGCAGCACTGTATGTGCCTTGCAAGTGTGGACGGTGAGTAAGTTGCAGCGCTGTAAACCCACCACCAGTGCTGCAACTCTCCAGTGTAGCCAAGCCCTCAGTGTCAGCTAAATACAAGGTGGAACAGATTGTTTAGCGAAAGTAAACACATTTCAAGGGACCATTCAAGGTGAAGTGGCCAGTTAACACCCCTCAGTCACCAGGTGTGGGGGCAAATGCTGGGGTGATTTTATTGAGTTATAGATGGTTGTAATTGTGATGTGTTCCCCTTGCAGTGCCACCTAGAAATAGGATACCACTGAGCCCTCTGACCCACCAGCCTGGGCTCCCTCTCACACTGTGCTGCTGTGACAAGCTGCAAAGCCCTCCAGCCTGCACTTTCACCACCATTCACACAGGTAGGGACACACCCAGCTGCAGTTACATGCAGGCTCTCTAACCACCAGCTTCCCAACGTAGGACCCTAGAGCAGTACCGTCCTGCCATGGTCAAATCTGGCCAGTATATGGGTTTAATACCCAGTCCGCCTCTCCCTTAATATGAAGGGAACAATGCGCACTTGTGGTAACCAAGCAGAGATTTTTCCCAAGCACTCCAGTCAAAGTTCACTGGTTTACATTAAAACAAAAACAAGTTTATTCACTACAAAAGAGAGCTTTTAAGTGATAGCAAACAGATCAAAGCAGACTACCTAGCAAATAAACAAAAATGCAACCTAAATTTAATATACTAGATTGGATATGAATAGCAGATTTGCACCCTAACTGATGATACAGGCAGACTTATAGATTCTTAAGGCACAAGTGACACTTGCTTTGCAGCTTGGAATCGTCAGGTGTTTCATACACAGGCTAGAAATCCCTTTAGCTTTACCTTCAGTCTTTGGTCCTCAGATGTTTCCAGAAGTCATCTTGTGTGGGGAGTTATAGTGAAGAACACCAGATGATGTCACTCCCTGCCTTATATAGCTTTAGCCAGGGGCAGCTCTAGGCATTTCGCCGCCCCAAGCACAGCAGGCAGGCTGCCTTTGGCGGCTTGCCTGTGGAGGGTCCGCTGGTCCCGCGGCTTCAGCGGACCTCCCGCAGGCAAGCCACCGAAGGCAGCCTGCCTGCCGCTCTCGCAGCACCGGCAGAGCACCCCCCACGGCTTGCCGCCCCAAGCACGTGCTTGGTGTGCTGGGGCCTGGAGCCGCCCCTGGCTTTAGCATACGGCGGGAACCCTTTGTTTCAAAGCTTGGTTCCCAGATTGGTTTGTGGAAAAATACTGGCATCCCAAGATGGAGTCCAGAATCATGTGGCCTGGTCACATGTCCTTGTAGAGTCATAGCAGCCATTACTTACATGCTGTCTGGAGTGTTCTCAAGAAGGCTCACTCAGTGGGGGATAATCTTCTCCTAAGGTCTAATATTTCTATTACTCTGAATAGGCCCTTTACAACGAACCATTTAGTCTAGTAGGTGTTACCCAGGTGTGACTACATGTGAAATACAGAAATATAGTCAATAGTCATAACTTCAGATACAAAAATGATACATGCATACAAATAGGACAATCGTATTCAGCAAATCATAACCTTTCCAATGACACCTCACGTGACTTGCATTGTACAAAATGCATCATAATTATGCCATAGTCATATTATAATATGGTTATGACAAATATGGGATGCAGTCTCACAGTAATAAGCCATAAATTAAGTGTCTCTAAGTCCATGATTTTTAGTATCTAGCAAAGTTATGAATTTAAACTCCAAGCTTTGTATTTTGAAGGTGTTGTGCAGGTTTCTGAGGTCAAATAGAGTAATTTGTCTGTAAAGTGTTCACCCACAGGTGATAGGGTATTTTTGTCTTTATCAGATTTCTGGGTGAGTTCATTTGCAAGTGTAGTGATTGTCTGGTTTCACCCACATTGTTGTTGGAGCATTTAGTACATTGGATGAGATACACCACATGCATCCTACACATGGATCTCACAGCATGGATCTTGAAAGGTGTGTTGTGGGGGGGTGTTGATCATCATAGCAGTAGTTGTCAATTGTGTGACTACATTAACTAGGCTAACAGACAACTCTGACACCATCTACTATAAAGAACTCAAAAGACACCACAATACAATTTACCTAGGAACTTAAGGATAACATCAAATCATCCCCCCCAAAAAACTCAAAAGAAACTCTAAACTCATCTTCAGTGAATCCACCATAGGGACCTTTTACATGCTTCACAAAATACACAAACAAGGGAACCCAGGCAAACCCATCATATCTGGCCCCAGCACTCCTACTGAAGGAATATCAGAACTCACAGAAACCATCCTCAAGCCACTCAACACACAAAGGGCCAGCTTCCTCCAGGACACAACCTACTGCCTCCAGAAACTCAGCAACATTAACAGCCTCCCTCAACACCATTCTTGCCACCACAGATGTCACCTCCTTATGCAACAACATCCCTCACCATGATGGCATTATTGATGCCTCAGATATTTACAAGATATTGGACAACACTCAGATATTCATCCCAAACACATTGCTGAACTCATCCATTTCATCGTCACCCATAACAATTTACATTAAATAACAAATTGTCTCTCCAAACTGTTGGAGACCCATGGGAAAAGCCATGGGTACTAGGATGGAAGTCTGGAAGTCTACACCCCAATTAAACAGCCCTTTGCCCAAGCCCTAGTCAGCTAGCAAGGGCCAGCTGCTGGTGTCTAATTGTAGTGTAGACATACCTGTTACGCTGTCTGGAGTGGCTCACGATTGTGAGTGTCTACCTCAGGGCAGACACCCCAAACTGGTGGTAGGTTCTATAATTCAATTTCACCAAGCCAATAACAAATGTGAATTCTTGTATCAATGTAACAGTCTTACTATGGAGTCACAGACAGACTGGAGTAGTCTAAGGGGACTATCTTGCCACCCATACAAACTGGACTTAGGGCAGGCCTACACTACAAACGCGCATTGGCGCAGCTGCTGGGCTGCTGTAGCGCTTCTGGTGAAGATACTCTAAGCCAACAGGAGAGAGCTCTCCCAACAGCTTAATAATGCCACCTGTGCCAGAGGGGGTAACTATATCAGAAGAAGCTCTCCCGCCAACATAGCGCTGTCTTCATGGGGGGGGGGGTTAAAGCCACTCAGCGACGTAGTTATACTAAAGTAAGTGCATTGTGTAGACCTGCTCTCAGTGATAAATGGTCACTTACATAAAAAATCACACAATATTCAGGTTCCTTCCAGTCCCAAGAGACCAGTCACTTACCACCAGATCAATTGGTACCCTAGAACTTACATCAAAGAACACACCTGTAGCCAATCCTGTAATAAAATATCTAAAAGTTTATCAACCAGCAAAAAGAAATAAGAGGTTAAAGCAATCAAACACACACCAATGAGTTACCATCTAAATCCTAAGAGTGACAGTGTTGTAGTGATCTGTCAAATCAAAGTGCCTTTCAGGGTAGACCCAGGAGGCAACACCTGGGGATCTCTGGCTTCAGTTTAGCCTCTGGCCCTTCAGAGTTCAAACTGCCAAAAAAATGGACAAATTTCCTGTGACTTTGTTTTATTTCCTTCATTCAGCTTCCAAGTCCACAGGACTAGCTTCCTTGCATGTAGCATTTCTTAGGTGCAATAGGGCCATTAACCAATCATTTGTATTGTGATTGATTCTTGATGACCCATCTAATTTTGATGGATGGGAGCAGTGGGGAGAAGGCAAGGCGGGGCAAGGGGAGAGGAGAGGTTCCTGTGCTTGAGTTCACAAGTGCAGGGAAAACATTTTAAAGTTATAAAGCAAAACTTGTATATTTTCTTATAGTATGGAATACTGACATTAATTTATGCTATGCAGTAGCTTACAAGCATTTCATAGAGCAGAGGTGGGCAAACTACCACCCGTGGGCCACATCCAGCCTGCAGGACCATCCTGCCCAGCCCCTGAGCTCCCGGCCGGGGAGGCTAGCCCCTGGCCTCTCCTCTGCTGTCCCCACTCCTCCACAGCCTCACCTCGCCACGCCGCCAGCGGTCTGGCCTGCCACTCCTGCTGGGCAGCACGGCAGCATGGCTGGCTCCAGCCGGGCGGCAGGGCTGCAAGCTCCTGCTGCTCTGAGTGGCATGGTAAGCAGGTGGGGGGGAAGCAGGGGAGCAAGCGGGTGGGTGGTGGTTGGATAAGAGGCAGTGGATCCCAGGGGGCAGTCAGGGGACAGAGCAGGGGGTAGTTGGATGGGGTGGAGGTTCTGGGGGAGAGGCAGTCAGGGGATGGGGAACGGGGGGGTTGGATAGGGGGTGGGGTCCGGGTGGGGGAGGGGGTCCCAGAAGGGGGCAGTCCGGGGACAAGAAGCAGTGGGGCGTTGGATGGGTTGGGGGTTCTGAGGGGGACAGTCAGGGGGCGGGAAGTGGGAGGGGGTGGATAGGGGGCAGGAGCCAGGCTGTTTGGGGAGGCACAGCCTTCCCTACCCAGCCCTCCATACAGTTTCGCAACCCTGATGTGGCCCTCAGGCCAAAAAGTTTGCCCACCACTGTCATAGAGACTAAACACAAAATACATTCTTAAATGATTATCTATTTTGAGCAAAACTAACATACAGGTGACCTGGTCTGGTCTCCAGACACAAGTTTCTCAACTAATGCCTGCAATCTGAGCAAGAGCTGACACCTGGCTGCCAGCATCACAATACTCTGAATAAATTTTCCAGACCTGAAGAAGAGCTCTGTGTAAGCTCGAAAGTTTGTGTCTCTCAGCAACAGAAGTTGGCCCAATAAAAAAATATTATCTTACTCACCCCGTCTCTTTAATATTCTGGGACCAACACTGCTACAACAACACTGCATACAATAAAGCCAATGAGTCACATGAGGCATTCCACAGCTTGCTGTTCAGTCATTTTAACCATTTAATTCCTTCTCCTCAGGCTTTTTCTGGGCCGAGTGTTTGAGGAGAATGTAAATGTAACATGGGATGCTCTGACAGGGATCCATGTGTTTTCATGATATTTGTCCAGCCGTTGGACTCAGGAATTACCAATAGTACACAGTATTTTTCCTTCTCTTCTCTGTCATGCAATTGTTAATCAGAGAGCCACTATTTCTTTGTGGATGTCATGGAGGAGCAGTGCAACTCTCTGGGCATGGAGATTAGATGATCTTATAGACAACAATTTATTTCCTGAAGCGCTCTCACTGTACATTTTTAGAACAGTGCAAGCTTCCTAAAGTATACACATTTACATACCATGATAAATTGCCTGTAAACTTTAGTAAGCCTGATGTGACTAAGACCATGTCTTCACTGCAATAAAGGTGTCTTACACCAAGGTAACTAACTTGAGATAGCCAGTTCAATGTAAAATCATAGTAGAGACAGTGCACAGTTGTTTTTTTTTTATCTTGAAGTAGCTCATCAAAGTAGTCTATATCCAGGAGGAGTATAGAGTTGACATGGGTTAGTTACATCAAAGTAAAAACTACCTGCACCTTGTTTCCACTAGGATTTTACATCTAGATAACTAACTTCTGTTAAGTATCTCATTGTAAACAGATCACTGCAAAAAATAGGTAAGACATAGCACTGTATCTGCAAAGTGCCTAAAACACTCAGATTCTGTGGGGTTTACAGCTAATCTGCCTATTAGTTTTTAGATTGTGTCCTCTTTTGCTTCTTTATGCTAGATAAGCAAAAGGCCTGAAAAGGTTATTGGTTTTTTTAAAGTATTTTTCCCCTTGTGTTTTTCTACTTTAGAAATACCAGTAATGTCAAATCTGCTCTTTGGTTTAGCTGCAAGACCTCTGGGGTGTTTTATAGAACGTGTGTTGTGAGCGCTAACATTGAAATGGAAAATGGGGTGGATCAAAGTGCACTAGAGAATTTTAGGGTGCAGCAGCAGGGGCCACATGGACACATAGCACATGGCAGGCTAATGCAGGGCAGATTTATACCCCAGCTTAGTGTGAACAAAGTGTATATGTAGACAAACATAGGCTTGGTCAAAGGTTATTTTTCAGGTTAATTCTTATTACTTCAGCACTAGAATTACAGTCTTTGAGAGATTCTACTGGGACATTAAAATAATGAGATCCCATTCATTTTCCAGCACATGTCCAAGCATGTCGTAGGTGACATTCCACTTGGCTACGACATCTGCAATCAACAGTCGGTTAACTCCATTTGTATCCTGTGCATCTTAGAGACAGTGGAAGTAAACCTTACATTTACAACTGTTTCAGGGAAGATCTGAAAGTGGCCTAAATCGTTGGTATTTGTCGAGACAAATTTCAGTTCCAATGTATATTCTGGATATGGAGCAAACACAAATTCCAAGTAACAGGAAGATTCACCAATTTCATAATTGACTATTAGTTGAAATATGTTGACCAGCCTCTGGCTGAATATGGCTGGGCAGATGGTTGTTCTAATAAAGCATCCTTAATTCAGTCACTAAAAGCTTTTATTTTGTCAGACCCATTGTCTCAGAGCACCATGTGAATAGCATCTTTGGCAATCTGCCTTTTATCATACATGCCCAGAATTTGCTCCAAAACAGGCTTTGTTGTTAGTCTCACAGTACAAAATAACTGTTCTTATGACTTCATTGTCTGTTTATCTGGTCTGATGTTAGCCCCAGAAAAGACTGCAAGGTGTTTCTTTGTGTCACCATATCTTCAGAAAATGAGTTGCAGTTCATGGGGTTTTTTAAAGAAAATTGGAATGATCACTTGCTGGAAAACTTTTTCTCACACAGAAAACATTGTTAGCAAAAAAATTGTTCATAAACAGCCAGTAATGAGATTTTGAAATTGGAAGGATGTCCGTAACTACAAACCCACCAGGGCACTTCTAATTTTCCTTAACTCTGAGGAATTGATTTCCAAAGCATCCTCTGGGATGCATGTTCTTCCATCTCACATTTTCCTGAGCTGTGGGTGACTGAAATTGGATAGATATTCTTGAGATGCAGAGTTCCCTGATCCTTTCATAGTATGGTATCTTGACACACCTGAATGTGCTGGACAGCTACATGCTTGTACATACCTGACATGGGGTAGCCTGACACTTTTGTGTTGCTTTGAGAGATTGTGCTTTGCACTCCTTGCAGTAAACTTGTGCTGAATCAGTCATCAACAATCTCCCAGAGAGCACTGCAGTTCTCTTTACCCATTTTGTCTTACAATCAGCAGGGCCTTCATCCCACCTGTGAAATAAGGTGCTCTGAAGCTCAGAACTTCTTCAATATTTTTCTGTCTGCATTAAACCCGCACAGTATTTTTTTTGATGTAACAAACTATCCAGCAAATCATGTCTTCTAAAGCATTGTACAGACCTTTTAGCAGACAGCCATGGCTATCTCAAACTGTAGAACCACAATTAGTCTGAAAACCCTGATTCCATTCAATTATGCAATTGTGTTAGTGGTATAAGAACTTAAGACAACTGTTGTGGTACTGCAACTGCCACTGGCATCTGTGGGAGTTGCAGGTAATGAAGACCATTCAGGATTTGGCCCAGCCATTTTATTTGTGAAGTCAAATATTGTCTATTATACCTCCAAGGAGCTCTCCAGCAAATACATTCAAAGTTTGACTCAAACTGAAGCATCTAATTTTCAAATAATGGGTCAAATTCTGTATTTGCTGTAGCAACTCTCATATGCTTGAAAGGGAGTCAAGTTCATGCATCTGAGGGCAGGGTTTGTCCCACTGGAAGTAAGATGTTGTTGGAATTTGATACGTCTTCTTTGTACACCCACAAACAGAAAAACAATTGTCAAAAGGTATCAGAACCATTGTTCCCCGCACACACACACACACACACACACACACATGGAAAACTAGGGCTGTCGATTAATTGCGTGAGTTAATTTGAGTTAATTTCAGTTAACTGTGATTAAAAAATTAATTGCACTGTTAATAGCATACCAATTGAAATTTATTAAATATTTTGGGTGGTTTTCTACATTTTCAAATATATTGATTTCAGTTACAACACAATACAAAATGTACACTGCTCAATCTATATTTTTTATTACAAATATTTGCACTGTAAAAATGATAAGAAATAGTATTTCAATTCACCTCATACAAATACTGTAGTGTAGTCTCCTTATCATGAAAGTGTAACTTACAAATGTAGATTTTTTTTTTGTTACATAACTGCACTCAAAAACAAAACAATGCAAAACTTTAGAGCCTACAAGTCCATTCAGTTCTACTTCTAATTCAGCCAATTGCTAAGACAAACAAGTTTGTTTACCTTTACGGGAGATAATGCTGCCTGCTTCTTAGTTACAAGGTCACCTGAAAGTGAGAACAGACGTTTGCATGGCACTTTTGTAGCTGGCATTGCAAGGTATTTACATGCCAGATATGCTAAACATTCATATGCACCTTCATGCTTCAGCCACCGTTCCAAAGGACATGCTATAAGTCATGCATATAAGTCTTTAGTGTATCTGGCATGTAAATATTTTGCGACTACAACAGTGCCATGTGACCAACTGTTCTCACGTTCAGGTGACATTGTAAACAAGACATGGGTGGCATTATCTCCTGCAAATTGTAACCAAACTTGTTTGTCTGAGCAATTGGCTGAAGTAGGACTGAGTGGACTTGTAGGTTCTAAAGTTTTACATTGTTTTATTTTTTAATGCAGCTATTTTTTGTACATAATTCTACATTTGTAAGTTCAACTTTCATGATAAAGAGATTGTGCTACAGTATTTGTTTTAGGTGAATTGAAATATACTATTTGTTTTTTACAGTTCAAATATTTGTAATAAAAATAAATATAAAGTGAGCACTGAACAGTTTGTATTCTGTGGTGTAATTGAAATCAATATATTTGAAAATGTAGAAAACATCCAAAATATTTAAATAAATGGTATTCTATTATTGCTTGTCAAGTATCAGAGGGGTAGCCGTGTTAGTCTGGATCTGTAAAAGCAGCAAAGAGTCCTGTGGCACCTTATAGACTAACAGACATATTGGAGCATGAGCTTTTGTGGGTGAATGCCCTCTTCATCGGATGCATGTAGTGGAAATTTCCAGAGGCAGGTATAAATATGCAAGCAAGAATAAGGCTAGTGATAACAAGGTTAGTTCAATCAGGGAGGATCAGGCCTTCTTCTAGCAGTTGAGGCGTGAACACCAAGGGAGGAGAAACTGCTTTTGTAGTTGGCTAGCTATTCAGTCTTTGTTTAATCCTGATCTGATGGTGTCAAATTTGCAGATGAACTGAAGCTCAGCAGTTTCTCTCTGAAGTCTGGTCCTGAAGTTTTTTTTGCTGCAGGATGGCCACCTTTAAATCTGCTATTGTGTGTCCAGGGAGATTGATGTGTTCTCCTACAGGTTTTTGTATATTGCCATTCCTAATACCTGATTTGTGTCCATTTATCCTTTTATGTAGGGACTGTCCAGTTTTACCAATGTACATAGCAGAGGGGCATTGCTGGCATATGATGGCGTATTGCATTGGTGGACGTGCAGGTGAATGAACTGGTGATGATGTGTCTGATCTGATTAGGTCCTGTGATGGTGTCGCTGGTGTAGATATGTGGGCAGAGTTGGCATCGAGGTTTGTTGCATGGATTGGTTCCTGAATTAAAGTTACTATGGTGTGGTGTGTAGTTACTGGTGAGAATATGCTTCAGGTTGTCTGTGGGTGAGGACTGGCCTGCCACCCAAGGCCTGTGAAAGCAGGGGATCATTGTCCAGGATGGGTTGTAGATCTCTGATGTGTTGGAGAGGTTTTAGCTGGGGACTGTATGTGATGGCCAGTGGAGTTCTGTTGGTTTCTTTCTTGGGCTTTTCTTGCTGTAGGAAGCTTCTGGGTACACGTCTGGCTCTGTTCATCTGTTTCCTTATTTCCTCATGTGAGTATTGTAGTTTTGAGAATGCTTGGTGGAGATTTTGTAGGTGTTGGTCTCTGTCTGAGGGGTAGGAGCAGATGCAGTTGTACCTCAGTGCTTGGCTGTAGACAATGAATCGTGTGGTGTGTTCAGGATGGAAGCTGGAGGCATGAAGGGAGGCATAGCGGTCGATGGGTTTTCGGTATAGGGTGGTGTTAACATGACTATCACTTATTTGCACTGTGGTGTCTAGGAAGTGGACCTCCCGTGTAGATTGGTCCAGGCTGAGGTTGATAGTGGGGTGGAAGCTGTTGAAATTGTGGTGAAATTTTTCCAGAGTCCCCTTCCCTGAGCTCTGACTTTATCCTCACACACAACTATTTCAAATTTGATGACAATATATATCTCCAGACCAGTGGCACCGCTATAGGCACCCGCATGGCCCCACAATATGCCAACATTTTTATGGCTGACCTGGAACAACGCTTCCTCAGCTCTCATCCACTCACACCCCTTCTCTACCTACGCTACATTGATGACATCTTCATCACTTGGACCCATGGGAAGGAGACTCTGGAAAAATTCCACCACAATGGGGCTAGTTTTCTAATTCAATTTATGTATTCAGTGCCTATCACCAATATTGTCTCATTGTTTCTTTATAACCCCTGACCCCCCCAATCTGTATCTGTTTCTTCTCTTATACTTAAATTGTAAGATCCTTGAAGTTAGGGCCTTTTTTTTTTCTTCATTCTGTATTTGTACAGTCCCTGGCAGAACAGGGTCCTGGTCCATGATCAAACCTCCTAGCTGCTATGGTATAATAATGCTCAACATCAGAATTTCTATGTGCTATTTTCGTATTTATTTTTTTGGCAGGCAGTGAGGCTTACAGCAAAGAACAAGTCTAGAAACTGAACAGCCTGTGCACTAAATCTCATGCTTTGAGAGGCACAGCCAGCTTCACTTACCAGCACAGCACCTGATCCTGCTCTGCTGAAGTCACTGGGAGTTATACCATTGACTTCAATGCGTGCAGGATCAAGCCCATAGTATACAATTCACTTACACCTCTCTAAGTGGTTTTCATTTATCCCTAATCAGCTACATTGTTATTTCAATATAGAATTAAAGCTTAAAAAAAAAAATTCTTTACTGTCACACAGGGGTGGCTGACCACTCATATGTAGCACATGATGCTGCCTAGCAACATTGCCTACAAATGCCATACTGCTATCAGATAGAATCTAATTCTGTGTTGGAACAGCTAGCAGGAGGCAACTGAAAATGAGCAGGTTCAATGTTATTTATATAGGAAAAATATTAGCTCCAGCATTACTTACCAGGTTTTATTTCAAATCCTTCTCCTTACAGTCACTTATTTCTCCTGATTTTTTGCTTCAGGGGTCATGCTGTGTTTGGTATTTTTGTTTTGGGGAACACCTTCTTTGATGAACATGCCTGGCAAAGTGTCTCTCTCATGGGGCTCTCCTGTCAGCAGAAGACAGCCCGGGTTATCTCGGCATCAGAGTGAGTTAAAGGGCCAGTAGCACTGGCAGCTGCTAGACTGTAGGAGTAAAAAGCCTGCAATAGCAATGCTCAGAGCCTAGGTCAGTTGACTCAGGCTTGTGGAGCTAAAAATAGCAGTGTCTGTATTCAAGCTCAAGAGAGACCCCAGACTTTGAGACCCTCCTGCCGGAGCACCAGAAGCTCCCTGGAAGTGGACGAGGGACCACCAGTGCCTGAACTGTGGCCCTGTCCTCACTCTACCTCTTCCTCCCAAGGCCCCACCCTCACTTCTCTCCATCCCTGCCCCCCATCATTTGCTCTTAAGGCAGGTAAAAAATGATGGTGCCATGCCTCCCTGTTCCTGGCCCCCTGCCCTCCTGTCTTGTGGGGAGGGGGTCTCAGAACCTGGGTTCCAGCCCATGCCAAAATTTCTCTACTGCTATTTTTAGCCCTGCACCCTAAGCCCCATGAGCCAGCGTCAACTGATCTGACCAGCCACAGCCAAGTCGAGGCTCTTTTATTGCAGTATAAACATTTATGAGCCTTCTAGAACCTGTTCCTACAAAAAGAGGGGTTGAACAAGTCACCCATTGCACAGAAGCCACGAGGACCAACCAGCCTCTCCCTGAAGAGTCAGGGTTGGATAATGTGCCCAAAGCTAGATACCGTTAGACAGCAAAGGAGGCTTGAAGGCCTCTCTGAGCCTTCCACAGAACCTCAGCATATTAGAGAGGGGAACTTGTGGAGAAAGTTGGTCTTGCATGTGGATTAAAGGGAAGTTATTTCATTGTACCTAGACAAAAGTCTCTCAGTGTCATGTCCCATAGTTTTAAGTTTATCACTTATAAACTTTCACCTGTAAATCAATCTCACTAACCTCCCCCAAATTTGAAAGCATTAAGCTTTTTTGTATTTGATTTACAAAGGGTTAAAAAAAATCAGCCTTTCAATGAAACCATGGCTGCAACCTCTCTATAATGGACCAAACCAAAAACCCAGGTCTGACTATCCTCACACTAGGGGAAAGTTCAGATTCAGAACTCGATAGCGTCAGTAATACAGTACATGGTGTCAAACTGAGTACATTTTCTGGTACTTCCTGAGATTTGGCCAATCAGAAAACTGAATTGGATCACAATTATCCAGCATCAGGTCATATCTTCACGATAATGATGCACACTTGATAGATGCTGGGATTCAGTTCACTGCTGGCATGAGTGAAACTTTCTCATGGACTACAATGAGAGTTGAGCCTGCTCACTCCAGAGCTAAATTGAGCCCTTATCATCCTGCTCTGGAAGCTTTTCAGTATCTTAGACAATTGCTTATTTCTACACCTCATGCAAATTCATTAACTTTTCTCTGTAGTATCAGCAGAAGCAATGCGTGAGCTACATTTGTGCAACTGAGGCGTTGGCTACACTGGCGCTTTACAGTGCTGCAACTTTCTCGCTCAGGGGTGTGAAAAAACACCCCCCTGAGCGCAGCAAGTTACAGCGCTGCAAAGCGCCAGTGTAAACAGTGCCCCAGCGCTGGGAGCCGTGCCCCAGCGCTGGGAGCTAATCCTCACGGGGAAGTGGAGTACCTTCAGCGCTGGGAGAGCTCTCTCCCAGCGCTGGCGCCATGACCACACTCGCACTTCAAAGCGCTGCCACGGGAGCGCTCCCACGGCAGCGCTATACAGCTGCAAGTGTAGCCATACCCTCAGTGAATAGAGCCTGCACTTAAAGATCACACCAGACAAACCAGAATGTCACCATATCAACATTAAAATTCTCAGATCTGAGTGTTTTTAAAATAAGTAGTGTAATTTAGACAGATTCCAGTTCTGGCTGATAAAACCTCAAACATAACATTGTGAAAGGAAATAACTGATTTTAAAATCCTTCCAAATTAGAAATTGGGAAGAGTGATTATTTATTTATGTGAAATATCACAATGGATCAACACACCAGATCTCTGGAGATGAGAGTTCAAACATGGACTTCGTGTTAATTGTTGACACCATCTGACATCGCTCTGCATAAAAACACTATTCTACTACTTGGCACAATTCAATATAACTGGTAATCTCAAATGTATGTGATTGGCATATAGTAACAAGGAGGTTGCAGGTCAGAAATTAGCTGTATGCAGAAGGTTCACAAAACACCTGTGTCTGGTATGCCTGCCTTTTCACTGAATAAAATCCAGAAAACAAAGATATAACAGAAGCCATATAACCATTTCCCCCCCCCCCCTTTTTTTTTTAAAAAGGTCAAAATCAACCACTGGACGCACACTTTAGCCCAACCCCAAAATTCAGCTTAATTAAGGTTCTTATTAATATTAATAGCACTGTCAAACCTTCATATATGGTGCTGCACAAAACGCAAGTTTTCCAAACTACTATTAGTGCCCTGTCCCAAAATGCTTACATTCTTAAAGGAAAAGAAATACTTTTACAAAACTAATTGCAGTACATGTTTTATAATTTTTTAAATATACGGTTGAAATCATTTCTTATTTAAAAATACCCCTGCCATGTTTCCTGACCAGACACTTTAGCATTCATCCCTTAATGGTGCTGCTCTGGGTTGGCCCAGAAACGTATTCGAACAGCACCCCACTTGTATAAGTAAAAAATCAATTAGATATTATATTGTAAGGTCTTGGAGGCAGGGATTGTCATTTGCTCTGTTTCAGTATTGCCCAGCACAATAGCTCCTGGATGAGCTTGATCATAGTAATAATAAATAAATAATAAATAAATAAAATAATTAATAATACTATTTGAAGTGATTTTACATATGCAAGGATTTTAACCAGATTTATACCAAAATGGACAAACTTATGATGATGCACACATATGAAATAGATTGCTTGTTTCCTTTAACATTGTAATATAATTTTGCTTTGAGGAAAAGGAAAATGGCCACTTTAATAAATGAGTTTACCATATGAATAAACACTGAAAAACAGTTTAAAATGGCACCGTTTCTCTTTCTGTTACCAAAGTGGTAAGTATGTATATATCAATATAATAAGTATAGCAATATTTAAGCAACTTCACCTCAGAGGAAACAAGAGCTGTATGATTTTTTTCCAGAAAAAATATGACAAAGCTATCTATCAACCTATCCCTGAATCTTTCAGTCTATCTATGTAATTATGTAGCCCTCAGTGCATCTGCTGAGCAAAGTACCAGCTAATCTCTAACCAACATCACTAATGGAAAAATACAGGCTGTTAAATTTACTTTCTTATGTGTACTGAACATGTCATGGTTTATTCTGATGAGGGCAAGTCATGTCACAGTTCCAGCTGCCCACATTTTTGTTCCTAAAGAAGAGATCGTATATTTGGTAAAGACATCATAATACTGAAGGAACATACTGTGAAGGGTCTTGAGCAATTCATACAATATGCTGTGTTACTGTCTGATAGGCTCAAAGATGTTACAATACAGTGGAAGGTACAAGAGACAATGAAAAGAGCTGACAGTTTCTTGTTGGAGGGTAAACTCCCAGTCTGATGTGATAAAAGGGAAAAAAAAGTCCTGCTGTTTCCAAACAAAGGACTGTCTCAGTATGAAACAGATTTCTTTAGCTAATGAATTCATGTACTTGAGCAACTGTCTTCTATGTAGCCCTTTCAACATGTTTGTTGAAAGATTATCCAAGGCAGTTTATTTATCAGTGATGCAGGATCAACACGCTGATATTTCAGTTTCTGGAAGTGTTCGCTGATTTTTATCATGTTTAAGTGCATCTCACTTGAAAAAGTTCTGGCCAGGTGGTTGTGACGCAGCATCTGGGGGCTGCTCTTATGAGAATGGATAGCTCAGTAAAATAATTCAACTGAACTAAAAACTATTGAAATGATGGTCACATAATTGTGCCTCATCACAAAATTCTCTGCAGTTTAGAGCTTTTAAAAAAGTTTTCATACTCCTTTACAAATATGCTGCATGTTTATTAAATCTTTTTGCTAATACTTTGCTACTTTTGGTTCCTGATCTGGTTGACTTACCTAGGATACAATATATGGTAGTTTCTATATTTTTTTTCTAAAATAGGTTGATCCCCTGATGCTAGAACCATGTTGAAACTGTGTTTAAGCAAGATTCTCAAACAGGGTCCCTAAGTTTGAATCACTACTGCTGGATCCTGTACAATAAAATAGAGTAAATTAGATACACAGATTAGTTAAGAAATTGTTGATCATGGATTTTCTTAAATCAGAAGAAATGGAATACAAACTAACCACTAACCATCCAGTTCTATAGCTCCCAATCTCAGATTCCCCTTATAGCATCAGACCGCTTCAAACAAATCATTCTTCACTCCCCCTACTGCACACTGTTGTGTATTCTTACTGCCACAAAAGTAGCGCATCCCAGAAGGCCAAAAAAAAAATCAGTCCATTAAAATAAATTTTCTTAGGTTACTCTGTATTGTACATCTTCCAGTTACATTAAGACCTAATTTATAAAACAAATCTAATACTCTTAAGGGCAGAACTTGATGGCCCTATGTCACAATGTTCCTAAAATTATATGCAAGTTAAAGCTTCTAGAGCAGAGGTGGGCAAACTTTTTGGCCCGAGGGCCACATCAGGGTTGCACAACTGTATGGAGGGCCGGGTAGGGAAGGCTGTGCCTCCCCAAACAGCCTGGCTCCTGCCCCCTATCCTCCCTCTCCCACTTCCCACACCCTGACTGCCCCCCTCAGAACCTCCAACCCATCCAACCCTCCCCGCTCCTTGTCCCTTGACTGCTCCTTCCTGGGACCCCTGGCCCCTATCCAACCCCCTGCTCCCTGTCCTCTGACTGCCCCGACCCCTATCCACACCCCAGCCCCCTGACAACCCTCCCGGGACTCCAACCCCCTATCCAACCAGCCCCTGCTCCACCCCTTCCCCTGAGGACTGCCCTGCACTCACTAGGCAGCGGGAAGTGAAGCGACCTGTCCCCAGGCCGCTCCACTCTGCCAGCTCCCAGCCGCGCCGCCAGTGAGTGCTGGGGCGTGGTTCCCCCTACTCCAAAAGCCTGGGAGCCAGGGGAGCAGAGCGGAGCAGGCTGGGGCCGGGTCACTCCACTTCCCGCCACCCCATGAGTGCGGGGTCAGGCCTGCCCTGCAATCACCGGGCGGCGGGAAGTGGAGTGACCCAGCTCCAACCCGCTCCGTTGGCTCATGCTGGGGGGCAGTTCCCCTGTACCCCCCCAAGCCTGCTCCTGTCCCCCTGTGGAGGCCTGGGGCCATCCCCACCCCATAGCGGGACTGCGTAGGGCAACAAAATGGCTAAAGATGGCCCTGGTTCCAGGCGCCACACTTTTTTTTTTTTTTTTCTGAGGTGAGATGTGTTTTATGGTCTTCCTCTTTAAACTTTTGGGTGGGAGGAATAACCAACCCATTCGCAGGTTTTTATCGCTAAATACATTTTTAAAATGTGTATTAGGAATCTAAAATTTAGATGCAATTATTTAATTCCTTATTTACCAAATGCCTTTTATCTTATCTTCCAATTGGTCAACAATGGATTACTATAGTCACTCCAGGAAGTTCTCACATCTTCACCATGATGTGAGTCAGAAATGACAACCTTCCTGAAGTACACAGCACCTTTAATGAAGAAAAAGATAATATTCCTATGGTCCTACAGGTGCATCATTTAAAAACTGAAAATTGTAATGTCTCCCCTTTACCTTCCATCTCTAATGTAAATACACTATAGTCTATGACTCCAAGCATCTAAACCAAGTAGGAGGTTCTGAGAAATTAGCTGAAAAAAATTAATATATATAGACATTGCCTTGCAAGCAACATGATGTTTTTCAAACCCTAGGAGTGCATGGTCTGTCCTTTCCAAGGATAAAGCAAGTTGACAGATACTGACTCTAGACCAGACGTGGGCAAACTACAGCCCAAGGGACCATCCTGCCCGGCCCCTGAGCTCCTGGCCGGGGAGTCTAGTCCCCAGCCCCTCCTGCTGGGCAGTATAGAGAGTGGCCAGGTGCCATAGCTGCAAGCTCCTGCTGCTGGTAAGGGGGCAGGGAGCAGAGGGGGCAGTCAGGAGGGCAGAGGCTCAGTGGGGGAGGGCGGTCAGGGGATGGGGAACAGGGACGGTTGGGAGTGGGAGTCTCAGGGGGCGGGGATGTGGATGGGGTCAGGAGGGCAGTTAGAGGACAGGGAGCAGGGAGTGTTGGATAAGTGGGTGGGATCCCAGGGGGCAGTTAGGGGTGGGCATTCCCAGGAGGGGATGAGGAGCAGAGGGCAGTTGCATAGGGAGTGGGAGTCCCGGGGGTGGGGTGGGGTGGGAGGGCTGTGGGTAGGGGCAGTCAGGGGACAGGGAGCAGGGGCTGTCTAAAAATACACACTCCCAAATATTTTAGAAAATGCTGAATGTTCCTCATAATTTAGTTACCAGAAACTGGAAAATAAAGGATGAGTTACTGTATTTCATATCCTCTGTGATTTTGAATTAGACTCTTTACCAACAATCTTAGGAGACTTTAATGAGAAATGGAGATTGGCACACAGGGCACAAGTCCTATCCTTTCCTACCCCTATTTTGATGGAGGTGATGAAAACATAGTAGAGCCCTAAACAAGAGCATTCCCTCCATGGCATTATTGTGCTCCTGCCATTACTCTGTTCCATGAAACCACACCATGTGAACAGCAGGGGTTTGGGTTGCATGGTAAGATAGTGGCAGGTAGCAGAGGAGCAAGGTAGAACAGCTGCTATCTGCAGTGGCTTATCTTCTCCCCTGAAACCACCCAGGCCCTCTACAGGTAAATTAATGTTGATACTGCTCACATTCATTTACCTAAGTTCTTCCTCCATATATAGAACTCCAGTCCCCACATCCCAAGCTGTCTGATGCTCTAAAGGGAATCTGACATAAGGGAGTAAGCCACCTTTGCTGAACTGGTAGTCTTTTTACTTGGAGAACTGATCTTTCCAAACTGAAAGGTAGCAGAGAAAATAATTTGTATAAAACTGAAAAAATATAGCATCCCTTAATAGAGGTCTCTAAAAGCCTACTGAAATGTAGGCAATAAAACATTAAGGGACGGTGCCCCAGTATGGCTAAGCTGATATCTTACAGACCTTAGCCTTTGGGCTTTGCATTTCCATCCTTCTTTAGATATCTAATACATACTTATCCTTTCTAAACTCTGATCAATCTTATACTTAGAGCCCTACGAAATTCACAGCCATGAAAAATGCGTCACAGACTGAAATCGGGTCTCCCCCTGTGAAACTGGTCTTTTGTGTTTTGTTTTTTCCCCCCTATACTATACAGATTTCACAGGGGAGACCAGCATTTCTCAAATTGGGGGTCCTGACCCAAAAAGGAATTGCAGGGGGGGTCATAAGGTTATTTTAGGGGCATTACAGTATTGCCACCCTTATTTCTGCGCTGCTTTCCAAGCTGGACGGCAAGAGAGCAGCTGTTGGTCAAGCGCCCCGCTCTGAAGGCAGTGGCCCGCCAGCATCAGTACAGCAGTAAGGATGGCAATACCATACCTTGCCACCCTTACTTCTGCACTACTGCCTTCAGAGCTGGGCAGCCAGACAGTGGCAGCTGCTGACTGACAGCCCAGTTCTGCAGGCAGCAGCACAGAAGTAAGGGTGGCAGTACCATGCCATGCCATCCTTACTTTTGCACTGCTGCTGGTGGTGGCTCTGCCTCCACTGCAACCACTGTTCTCCAGCTGTCTAGCTCTGAAGGCAGCGCCACCAGCAGCAGCAGTGCGGAAGTAAGGACAGCAGTACCACAATGCCCCCTACAGTAACCTTGCAACCTCCCACCCCAACTCCTTTTTTGGGTCAGGATCCCTAAAATTACCACTCCTGAAATTTCATGATTTCAGCTATTAAAATCTGAAACATGATTTTTAAAATCCTATGACTGTGAAATTGACAAAAATGGACCATGAATTTAGTAGGGCCCTAATTATACTCCTACAACTTAAATCTATTTAGCATACAATGATTATATATGACATTAGTTAATCATAATATTACACAATAAAGGACTGATAAAATGAACCAATTAGCACATGTTCCAAAAGAGGCAAGAACAAATAGAAGTTTGGGGACAGAGATCTAATGTTGGAGCAAATGAACATGGAATTGGTTCACCAAATGCATTAGTACAAGGATGTTGTATTTCAGGAAAGTAAATTCTCAGGAATCAAGTGGGAATGCTTGATGTAAGTGACCAAAGAGTGACTCTATGCCACAAAATGACAGGAATAGATGTGCCAATGGGTGATAGTGAAAAATGAACCACAAGATTATTTTTTTATTGTAAGATACCCAGTAGTCACATTTTTCTAACATGTGCCCTAACCACAGGGTGCACTATGTGCATAAATACTAATGAGACTAAACAGAACTATAAACAGCCTATGAAAAATGCAGTACCCCAATATTCTTGGGGGACACTGCAAATAAGGAAACAGGGTGGACTCCTTCATGCACATGCACGGAGTATATGTGTAGTCAGTATCACAAGAGGGCTCCCAGATTGGGTAAAATGAGTTCCCTAAGGAAAAACTCCAGCAGGAACCATCCCTCTAGTGTTGATCAATTGGCAAGGTATTCATCAGACCCTCTGAATGTCATTAAGGATGTGAGTAACTACATTTGTAACTTGTGCATAGGTCTCTAGAGGATTTCTATATGCTTGGGTAATAACTAACTTTAATAAAACTTGTAAAACAGACTAGACCTTGTACTTGGAAATGTATGTGTGGTCACTACATCCTTGGTCTTCATGTGTTTGTGGAGGTTCTAAATCTAAAGCAGGTAGCAAAGGTGACTTTCATTCTGTTGAGCTTGAAACTGTAGCCACCAGAGCCAAACCCATGGTGGTGTAATACCACATTACTAAATTCACTTTAAATAAAATAAATGGCTACAAGTGTGCACTCCCCAGCACAGGGACTAACTGTTTTTGTACAGCACCATAGGACAAGTTTGTACAATACCATAGGACTCCAATCCTAATTAAGAGAAATTCATGTGTAATTAAGTTGTCAGACAAAAAGGAGATATTTGCCCTCTCTCTCTCTCTGTGGTAGTATGACTTTCAAATAGTTATCAGCCTCGATACCAAAAGTTTCTAAAGAGAGAAAAGGATGGGTGGGTGAGGTTGTGGCCTGCAATGTGCAGAAGGTCAGACTAGATTAGGGTCTGCAACCTTTCACAAGTGGTGTGCCGAGTCTTCATTTATTCACTGTAAGGTTTTGCGTGCCAGTAATACATTTTTAGGTCTTTCTATAAGTCTATAATATATAACTAAACTATTTTATGTAAAGTAAACAAGTTTTTTAAAATGTTTAAGAAACTTCATTTAAAATTAAATTAAAATGCAGAGCCCCCCAGACTGGTGGCCAGGACCCAGGCAGTGTGAGTGCCACCAAAAATCAGCTTGTGTGCTGCCTTCAGCATGCGTGCCATAGGTTGCCTACCCCTGGACTAGATGATCATTATGGTCCCTTCTGACCTTAAAATCTGTGAGTCTATGCTGCTGTAGCTTACTACTCAAAGACAGCACTTTTACTCAGGGCTACATATCCAAGATGCCACAATGTATGTATTTAGGCTCTCTTGCACAATAGTTTTAAGTGCACTTGGCTAGGAAAGTGGGAAAAAAAGAGCAAGTGGGCTAAAAATTATTCTACCCAATATTGAGGGAAACATAAGTGAACCAGTCGTCACTCAAGAGTTTACAGTATGCAATATGAGTAGTCCTAATTGTAGCACAGATATGTGCATTGGGGAAGGTGGTGTGGGAGACAGAATGGGAAAAAGCTATTCAGTGATCCAAAGTTGGCTGATTACATGATCTGTGCTGTGGAATGCCATATCAAAGAGGTGGAGCAATCTACCAGCACTTACCATAGTATGTTTTAATGACCAAGTGCATTAACACGTGTTATGAAAATATTTTCATGTCTCACAAATTTTGTCCAAAACAATTCTCTGATGCAAGATTTTATATTCTACCTGTATTGTACAGTATGTAAAATTCCATTTTGAGCTATTATACCACTGTTTACTCAAAACCATTTAGAGAGCTCTTTATAATACTTCATGACAGTGCCATGTTGGGGGGGGGGGGGGAGGGGAGGGAAGAGGAATAGAGCATACATTGCTTCGATTTACATATACAAATTTTATTGCGAGACCTGTAATTTGTAAGTCTACAGGCAAATACACAATGACCTGTAACAGAAATGCTTCAAAACCAGTACAAACAGAAAAATTTAACAGTTCATTCAACACCAATGCCAAATAAGTGACAAGAGACTCCTCAATAGCCAACAGGAAGCTTTCCAAATATTCTCTCTCCATGAGCAAACAAAATCCTCCATACTTTTGGTCCAAGATGTATGTTTTAAATTGGCAGACATGGATGCAGTTGAGTCTATGAGCGAGTGTACTTGCCCCAGATATGCAACATAAATACAGAAGCAATAAAGAGGAGACTCATAACCAAAACTGGAACAGGACCACTAGAAATAAAGAAGAAAAGTCAGTTAATCTCAGCAATACATAAAAACACGTTGTTCTGAAGGTTAGGTAGAACCAGCCAAATTACTCAAATATACAGACTTAATACCAAAGCTCCTTCCTGTTTCCACCCCACACCCCCGACCAAATTAGTGATGGGATTATTTTGTCATCTATTGAAAAAGTTTTACTACAAACATTACTGGAATGCAGCGTTTAGTAGTACAAGTTAACCCCTTCAGATTAACAGAAATAAGAACCATTTTCTCAGAATTGGTATCTGCCACATTAAGTTGGAAATCTAAGATTTAATTATTAATACCTCAGTATTAAATGGATGCTTCCATTTGTACTATAACAGTTACAGGGAGTATTTAGTCACTCACTGCTAGTCACTTGTTGAAAACAGGGTCTTAATACTCTGACTGAAAACTTTATCTCCACATTTTTCAATTCAGGTTTCCGCCTCACATTCTGGTGGGTCTGCTAATGAGTTAGTGACCTGAGCATACTTGTACACAGAGCATAGGAAACAATAGAGTCCCCTAGCAGCTTGTCAAACTTAGGTTCAAAATTAGAATATTTTAGCTTGGGAAGTAATTTACAGTCAACTCTCCAGTTTTTAAGAAATGAACAGGATTTAAAATGCAGCAAGGCAACAGATATAATCATTTTTCAAGTAAGCTTTTTATAGTTACACCAGTTTCAATTTGATTAAATTTACTGCAAGTGACACTGAAAAAAATCACAAGTGGAATTTTTTTTCCCATTATAAAAATCTTTATCTAAAACTCCCAATCTGAACTTCGTGTTGGAATCTTTCATGCTCGCTAATTCTATTTTTAAGAAATTATAATTAAGTATTTTTTTGGAAATCTTCTCATGCAGTTTTAATTTTAGACTGTGTTAAACTGGCTGATGTATGCAGTGACTAGGTCAAAGCAGGTTAGTGTGTGTTCCATTACACAGAAACACCAGTTTCTTACTGTGCATCTCATAACTAGGGCTGTCAAGTGATTAATTTTTTTAATCGCATGATTAATTGCACTGTTAAATAATAAATACCATTTATTTAAATTTTTTGGATGTTTTCTACATTTTCAAATATCGATTTCAATTACAATACAAAGTGTATAGTGCTTACTTTATATTAAGTATTTGCACTGTAAAAAAACATAGTATATTTCAATTCACCTAATTCGCAATTACTGAGGGACAATCTCCACTCATTGATATATTTTGCTTTCCACAACCAAATTCTGTAC
Source organism: Mauremys reevesii (assembly GCF_016161935.1). Taxonomy (NCBI): domain Eukaryota; kingdom Metazoa; phylum Chordata; order Testudines; family Geoemydidae; genus Mauremys; species Mauremys reevesii. The sequence goes on along the minus strand of NC_052624.1, from coordinate 114,722,585 downwards.
AACTTTTCATGAATGATGTACCCGACTATTCAGATTCTGATATCTAAACTGTATTGTTAAATCTACTCACCTAAATTTGGGTTATTGGATATTATGTACGCTATGTATCATGTGACTTTTAAAAATAAACTTTATTTGTGGATAATTTAAGCACTATACCCAGATGTACAAACATTTTCCCAAACCATGTATTATATATTTTTTTTTTAATTAGTTTTAACAACATTTTTACATCTGGCATGTCAATTCCTTGTAATGCTAGCCACAGAAGTGCCATGCAAACACCTGTTCTCACTTTCAGGTGACATTATAAATAAGCAGGCAGCAGTACCTTCCCGTAAATGTAAACAAACTTGTTTGTCTTAGGGATTGGCTGAAAAAGAAGGAGGACTGAGTGGACTTGTAGACGCTAAAGGTTTACTTTGGTTTTGTTTTTGAGTGCAGTTATGGAACAAAAAAATAAATCTACATTTGTAAGTTACACTTTCACGATAGAGACTGCACTACAATACTTGTATGAGGTGAACTGAAAGACTCTTGTTTATCATTTTTACAGTGCAAATATTTGTAATAAAAAATAGTGAGCACTGTACACTTTGTATTCCGTGTTGTAATAGAAATCAATATTTGAAAATGTAGAAAAAAATCCAAAAATATTTAGTACATTTCAATTGGTATTCTATTATTTTAACAGTGCAATTAATAGCAATTTTTTTTAATCGCAGTTAATTTTTTTGAGTTAATCGTGTGAGTTAACTGTGATTAAATCAACAGCCCTACTCAAACACTGTACTTGATTTCCCTTTATTACAGGAAGCACCATGACAGATTTCTAAAAGTATGATTCATGCCATAGAGTTTTTATGATCAAGCAGATCTTACTTGAACACAATGTAAAAATGAAACTGAAGCAACTGATCTCCTTCATGCAGGCTTCTGAACATCCTCATCTCACAAACTGTTTTAAATTATAAGTGCTATCTACTATGCATAGCCCAATTTGGCTTTTTGTGCAGAATCCTGAATTTTATATAACAAGATAGCTCAGTGGTTTGAGCATTGGCCTGCTAAATCCAGGGTTGTGAGTTCAACCCTTGAGGGGACCATTTAGGGATATGGGACAAAAATTGGTTGGATGATTTAATTGGGGATTGGTCCTGCTTTGAGCAGGGGTTTGGACTAGATGATCTCCTGAGGTCCTTCCAACCCAGATATTCTATGATTCTAAGATATAGATGTATTTAGCAATCAAACAGTGTAAATATGCAATATATTTTAGAGTGCAATTCCATAGGCAAATCTTAGCTAATCCATCATTCCCCCCCCCACCCCATCTTCACATCTACTTCCAGACCCCAAAAGTATAATTATGAATACATAAAATGAATGAAGCTCTAGGATCTTCCACAATCATTAAAAAACAAAACCAACTAAGAGGAATATATTTGACTTGCCACTTGAATCAGTAAATCATTCTCACCCTTATTAAAATACAAATCATCTTCAGACCATTCTTATTTCTCATCCTCTCCAAAGGTACATGAGGTTATCTATTCTGTGAACAATTATAATTTATCTACCATATTCCAGTTAGGACAGATTGGCTCTTCTACATGTATGATGACAGACTATTTTCTCTAAAGCTGATCTCTAATTGTCTTGTTGCAACAGAACTTTATTTCATTTTAGACTTGTCCAGAAGCCTAGCTTAGTCTCAAGTTTTTTAAACAGTGGGAAATATTGCAAAACAGTTTTGTTCTTATATTCTCAGGGCCAATACCACATGAAATACTAGTTTGTTTTTTTTAACAGCCCACTTGTTTTGCCTCAGTGTAAATTCACAATCAGGAAGATTTACAAAACTGATCAAAGCCAGCTGCTCCTATGGGTAAATGAGTACATAAAAAACCAAACCTCTCAACAACTGACTAGACTGAATTATGACAAACACCATAACAAAGAAAAAAAATGTAACAGAGACCCATGGTCATTTATAAAGGATTGTGTGTAAATGTATGTGAAACATGCAGATAAATTTGAGTTAAGATTATTAACATCCTCTGGTGGGAAAGAACTTTGCCATATTGACATCTTGGTGTGAAGATGCAAGTTTTTTAATACTGGCATTTTATTTTTTTAATCTTACTTTGGTGCAAGTACATTAGCATATAGTGGCAGGGAAAAGGACTTCCTTAAAGCAGATAATTTTGTTATGGGTTCCCTCTTTATGAATTTGCATGTGACAGAGCTTATATAAGAGCCCATTTATAAGCTCTGTCTTTTCATAAATATATGCAAAACCAACGACTCTCAAGTGCATTAGTCTTCATGGAAGAGCTTGGTACCTTACTAATTATTATCACTGTTAAGTACTAAACTTCAGTAAAGAAAAAGTCTACTTCAGAAAAATTAGTAAACATCTGCTACATAGATTAGACTTCATTATGCCAGGATTGTAGCACACAGGAACATTACTGGCTACAAAGAGACCAAAAAGCCTGCTGCTATAGTCTACAGATTTTACAGAACTGATTACAAAAAAACCCCAAAACAAACTACTCAGTATTGACAAATCATTACATTTTCCATTGCACTTCCTCCAATCCCATGGTTGGAAACATGCATAGAGAAAAGAAGAATTTTTCCTTCTGGATAAGGGGTTTGGTCATTTTGATGAGGTTGGAACACACAGTCCCTTGTATCAAGGTTGGCAATTTCCTGGGGAAAAACTAGTTTAGGACAGAGTGCTGGTAAATACCAGCTTAAACCAGGAAACGGAGGAAAAAATATTAGAATATACTAATAAATATTACTGAAAAATATTTAGCAATTTGATAATAGTTTTGCAGTAATGTCGTCTGTTTAATTTAAAATTAAGGAAAACAAAACAAAAAGAGCCTCAATCAAAAGATGTATGCTATTGTTTGAAACAAAAACTTCTTAATCTGGGAATTTCCCCTTTGTTTAGAAATCAAGATGAGATATTTGTTTAGCAAAGAAGGGGAATTCCTAGATTCAGAAGTTTCAGTTTGTTTGAGGTAAACTGCCAAACTAACTGTCCAGGCCAGTACTCTGTCTCTATCTGGCTCACGTGCAACTGCTGTAACTGAGCTCTGAGTACAGAGACTCAAGTCAAAATATTTCAACATGAGCAAAGGTGGAAGATCACCTGACCCAATTCATGGTTATTTTGAGAAAGTTCATGAAGATGGCAAAGAGAGTCTTTGATGCAGAAATTGAAAGAAAAAGTGAGTGGGAAGACAGATCATATGAGGAAACATTTTGCAACATGCAGTGGAAAGAAAAAGACACCAGAACCACTGACTCCGGCTAACTGTATGCGAGTATTAGAATCAGACTCTCAGTATGAAGGCCCTGTTAAAACTGCACTGCCAAATTCATCAAAAGAAAGCCAGATTCAAGTCAGCCAAAGACTACAACGAGGAATGATCATTGTTTTTCAACCACAAATGCATGTGTTTCCAGAACTGAAACATAAGATAGACTTGACAATTACAAAAAATTTTCATGGCTGTAATAGTCCCTTTTCTGTTATTGATAGGGCCCTACCAAATTCACAGCCAAGAAAAACATGTCACGAACCTGAAATCTGATCTCCTCCCATGAAATCTGGTCTTGTGTGCTTTTACCCTATACTATACAGATTTCACAGGGGGAGACCAGCATTTCACAAATTAGGGGTCCTGACCCAAAAGGGAGTTGCGGTTGTGGAGGTTTACAAGATTATTGGGGGGGGGGGGGGAGAGGGGTTACAGTATTGCCACTCTTACTTCTACGCTGCCTTCAGAGCTGGACAGCTGGAGATCGGCGGCTGTTGGCCAGGAGCCCAGGTTTGAAGGCAGAGCTGCCGCCAGCAACAGTACAGCCATAAGGATGGCAATACCATACCATGCCATCCTTACTTCTGTGCTGCTGCTGGTGGCAGCTTCGTCTTCAGAGCTGGGCTCCCAGCCAGTCACTGCTGTTCTCCAGCTGCCCAGCTCTGAAGGGGCCACCAGCAGGAGCACAGACATAAGGATAGCAGAACTGCAACCCACCCGCAATAATCTTGCGACCCTTCCACAACTCCTTTTCCAATTACACCACCATGAATTCCATGATTTCAGCTATTTAAATCTGAAATTTCACATATTTTAAAATCTAATCACCATGAAATTGACCAAATTGGACCATTAATTTGGTAGGGCTCTAGTTATTGACCATCAAACTTTTCAAAAAATGATCAGCTGCCTACGGTCAGGCTACAAAGCACCCAATCAAAAAAGCAGGTAGCAGGTGAACTATTAGACACTGATGGCATGAGGGTGGAAGTAATAACAAATTACATGGAAAAACAGTTACACTAATGCAAGATGAGAAAAAGATGCAAAGTATAGGAAGTGATATGGAACAAGATGATGACAGTTTGGTGTTAGAATATAGATATTCAGGCCTGTCTGCAAAGGCCTATACTTTAAGAATTTAGGTGTATTATCATTTACTAGTTATAGAGGTATAAAAGAGAATCAAAATCACTGCCTGCCGGTGTAAGGGCCTTCTCTTACTGTGACAGTCTGAGGCCTTTAGCTAAGCAGCAGAGGCAGCCATAAGCTGGGAAGTGTATGGTCACTTCACTTCCTCACATTCCAAACTAGTCACATTGAAATAAGGCAATCTAGGAGTGTTAGAAAGGTGAGCGGATCTATCACCTCCAGAGAAAGGGAGGAGCTTAAAAGATTTAAAAAAAACTTAGTCTGACAGCATCCTGTCTGGCAAGAACTCACTTATCAATAGCTGGGATGTGAAATCCTCATTTCTGAATTGTTCTATCACTGTAGTCTCCACTTCCCTATTGTTTGTCTGTATAATCTCTGTCTAGTTCTGTGATTGTTTCTGTCAGATGTATAATTAATTTTGTTGGGTGTAAACCAATTAAGGTGGTGGGATATAATTGGTTAAATAATGTTGCAATATGTTAGGATTGGTTAGTTAAATTTCAGTAAAATGATTGGTTAAGGTATAGCTAAGCAGAACTCAAGTTTTACTATATAATCTGCAGTCAATCAGAAAGTAAAGGGGGGGGAATGGGAACAGGAACAGGGAATGGGGGTGGGGAATTGGAATCATGTTTTGCTAAGGGGGGGGGAAGGGGAACAGGGACACAGGCAAGACTCTGATGTCAGAGCTGGGAAGGGGGACACTGAGGAAGGAAACTAGAATCACGCTTGCTGGAAGTTCACCCCAATAAACATCGAATTGTTTGCACCTTCGGACTTCGGGTATTGTTGCTTTCTGTTCATGCAAAAAGGATCAGGGAAGTGAGCGGGTGAAGGAATAAGCCCTCTAACATCTGTTTACATATTAATGTGCATCACATGTCCAAGTAGATTTAGCCAAAGACCTTATACCAAGCGCTTTGATGAAACGTTGTGGATTTACAAAAGTATTTTCGTAATAACCATCAGCATGGAGCCTGGTTAAAAGAATACCAAGGATCCGTAAAACCCCAAATCCGTGGTGACATATGATGGAACAGTCAAATAATATGCATGGAAACCTATATTAAAAATCGGCCACATTATCTCAGGATTGCAAGAACTTGAAGATTGATTATCAATCTATCTGATAATCTAAGAGTTTTCCGAAAAGCAAAGAACTTGGTCAATTGAAACCAGCTGTTGTAGCACCTGACACACTTCAAAGGGACACATCAACAATTGCTTTTGCATGCTAAGTATGGTTGAACTTAATGATAAATGAAGATCTTGCACCATATAAAGCAAAAGTACACAGATTTCATGAGGCAAGTATTCATGTAAACATTGGCCAACCTTCATCCAAAATCTGCAAGAAAGGAATTGTCAGCTTAAGAAGAAATTGCAAGGCAGTGATTACTCAGCAAAAACCCTCTATACTTGCATTTAAAGTAGAAGCAGCTCTGTATTAAAAAAAAAATCAATATTTTCATCTGCTATCAAGGAAAAAGTTTCCCCTGTAATATGATGGGGAAAAATCTGAAGAATGCTGATATTCCATCTGACTTAATAGAACTGGTGGTGCAATTTCAACATCCAGCAAGCACAGAACGAATCTTTTCAAACATTGAATACATCTATTCAAAACTGGAGAATAGGCTTGGTCTAGCCACAACTAAAATTGATCTCCTGCTACAGAATGCAGTATGCCCAAGTGGACTTCAACCAGTTGTCTGCAACTATGCATGCTTCTGATTGCTTAATGCTTCAAACCCGAAACTCTGCATTATCATCATTTTCATCTAATCAAATGTTTGACTTTTGGTTACATAATGAAAACTGAAATGAGCTGATGTGTAACTTCCTTGAGAAAATACTGAACCAAGCTGTACAACATTCCAATGTTCAGTATTATTATATATTACTCCCTCTGCAGTTTTACTTTTTATTTGAACAATTCTAAATTAAATCTCTAAATCTATTGCCTCATGTAACCACAACTTGAATATGTAACTAAAACAAAGTGTACTGTGGCATGCATTAATGAAACAGTTTTTAAAAGTTTTAAACTGGGACTAACTAGTTTCTCCCTGGGTATCAAAAACCATGATTTTACCTGGTAAAAAATCAGCTCTGGTAAATAACATGCCATCCCTGCCTTCTGTTTCTATGTGACAAGGAAACAGGCTGTTTCTCTCTATTTCTTGACTGTATTTGCTCATCCCCCAAGCCTGGATGAGGGTGGAAGGAAAGAGCCCCTTGGTAGTGGGATCTATCACTTTTTTGGAAGGGATGAGGATATCTTGAAGAGTGTCAGGAGCACCTGCAGAAGTGAGAAATCTATAGGTCTAAGTGTATAGGAGAAGATGGTTTGTGAATGGGATGGTATTTTAATAGCTCTAACAGAATGGCCTCTCTATTTTAGATTGCCTTTGCTGCTTGCTCAGGAAGCTCTCTTTTACAGCCAGCTGCAGCACCTGCCTCTCTGATTACCAACTTAAGGTAGCTAAGTGCATGCTGAAGAGATGGTGTAATGGGCAACGGGACTGGTTGAGAGCACCTGGGTTTCTTTATCCCTACAACTGAAAACCAAGGAAAGCCAGGGTTGAAGCACTAAAACAAACCTCTGACATAGGCATGAGCTAAGGCTGAAAAGGTTAGCCTTGTAACACCAGTGTGTCTTAAAATGTTCAATTCATTATGTTTAACTCATTACCTGTGGTTAATGAAGTTAACATTAGCAGTGAGTTGCTTCTGACTGCGTGTATAACTGCAAACAGTATGTATTGACATGTAATTTTTTTGGTATTTCTGCAATATGGTTTTATTAGCATAAAAAAAACCCCAGAAAAACTGTAGATAATGAAGTCCCAAGCCTGCAACCACTTATGCATGTGCTTTACTACTGTGAGTAACCCCTCTTGATTTCTGTGGGACTGTTCATGGTATACAAGAAAAGCACGTGCATGTCTGGGACCTTAGAGAAAAACAATTCAAATAGTCATCTTGACTGTACTGTGTTAAACTTAAACATCTACCTACAAAATTGATTTTTGGTATTTTTATAACCAGGTCTCCTCAAGGCATTCTTTCTGATTTATCTAAGCAACTGTGGTTTTTCCACATTTTCATGCAAAATGTGCAGACCAGAACAAATGACTCATGGATCCTGGATTACTGTAAACAAACTTAAAATAACACTGTCACCATCTTGCTGCTTTTTGGACTTACACTTTGAGTCCAGGGGAGTCTTCTGTGTAGAATCTCCACATGCCACCAGTGCCTGCTGATGTAGTGCGGCCTGCGCTCCTAGTCCCACAGCTAGCGTTTTTCCTTCGAGAGAAAGACTCAAGAATCAGAGCTTGACTTGCATTAGCGATCAGCTGGATAGCTCAGTGGTTTGAGCATTGGCCTGGTAAACCCAGAGTTGTAAATTCAATCCTTAAGGGGGCCATTTAGGGGTCTGAGGCAAAAATCTGACTGGGGATTGGTCCTGCTTTGGGCAGGGGGCTGGACTAGATACCTCCTGGGGTCCCTTCCAACCCTGATCTTCTATGAACACTCCAACCCCAACCTTTCCAAGAACTCACTAAAAAAAACCCCACCCCACACAACCTGTTTCTGGTGCTGGTCTCAGACTTTGGCCCGAAGTGACCGTGCTCAGCGCTGGGGTGGGGGCACGGTAAGAAGTTGGCTGACACCCGCCCCCAGCTCCCAGCCTGGCACCGGGGGCAGCGATGCCCATCGAGGTTCCCCCAGCTCAGGTGTCAGCCCCGAGGCGGCGCTATGTGTCTCCATCGGGCCGAGGCCGGGCGGCGGAGCCAGGCTTCACCGAGCCCCGAGCGCGGTGCCCGCCCCCGCCCGGCTCCCGAAGCGGCTGGGGGGGGAAGCAGGTACCTTTGCCGCACGGTGGATCCCGCAGCTCGAGGCGCCACCGCTTTGCTGGGGGAGCGGCCGGAGGCGCCGACATTGGTGCCGCTGGGGTTCGGGCCGGGCTGCGGAGAGAAACAGACAGCGCGTGAGACGGGACCAGCGCGAGCCACGGCGGTTGGGGGGGTGGGGGGGGCAGGGTCTCGCGCTCTCACCATGGTAGCGACTCTGGGTTCAAGGAAACGCGCGCGCCGGTGTCAGAATTCTGCCGTCTCCAAAATTCGGTGCGGCTGCCGCAGAACTATCCCAGGCTCAGCTGCCCCGCCCCTAGCACCGCTCGTCTCCTGGGCCTGCCAAGGCCCCGCGGGTGGCTAGGACACTGCCTGACTCCAGCCGCCTCTCGGGAGACAGTTTCCGGAGCAGCTAACCGAGCTCAGGGCTCCAGCCGCCAGAGTCCTGGCCCCTTGCTGTGCCCGAGCCCCGCCTGAAACGGAGACGCCACGGGACGCACGGGCCGAGACACCAGGCAGCGCCAGGACACCTATGGGAGACTAAGCTGATGTGTCCCTAGCTGGTAGCAAAGCGAGAGGGCGGAGCTGCGCATGCGCTCTCCGCACTGACACGTGGACAAGCCCAGGTCCCAGAAGAAACGGGCTCCACCCCTCCCCGGCGGCTGCGAGCCGGAGGGTGCCGGCGCCAGCATGGCAGGGGGGCCGGGCTCGGGCCCGTCCGTGCTGTTCCTGCACCCGGACCTGGGCCTGGGCGGCGCCGAGCGGCTGGTGGTGGATGCGGCGCTGGCGCTGCGGGCGCGCGGCTGCCGCGTGCAGATCTGGACCGCGCACTACGACCCCGCGCGCTGCTTCTCGGAGACGCGCGGCCTGGCGGTGCGGAGCGTGGGGGATTGGCTGCCCCGCAGCCTCCTCGGGCGGGGCCACGCGCTCTGCGCCGCGCTGCGCATGGCCTACGTGGCGCTCTACGTGCTGCTGCTGAGCGGGGAGGAGATGGACGTGTTCGTGTGCGACCAGGTGCGGGGGCGGGGCCCGCAGCACGAGCTGGGCCAGGCGCGAGGAGCTGGCGGCGCCGCGCGCCAGTAACGGCCGCGGTGGGGAGGGGCGGCGCCCGTTACCTGGGGTCCTCGCGAGCCTGTGCCGCGGTCACAGCTCAGGACTGGGCGGCCTCCGCGCTGCAGGGCCCTGCCAGAACCTCTCCCCCGCCGCCCCCCCGCTACTCCGAGCCGGGGCCGCGCTCCGTGGGGAGGCCCTGCTGCAGGTCCGGCAGGGAGGGAAGGAGCAGCTTGATGCAGCCCCTGGCCGGCCCCGGCCCTTCACACACCTGCCGGCGACCCCGGCGTCAGGGGACGGGGTTAACGTGGACCCTGAGCTAGGAGGGCGCTGCTGATGTGCCTCCCGTGGCTGGGCGTGGGCCTCAGCCCAGGTTCGCACCCACGTGCGGGGCGTGTCGGCACAGTGCCCTGGCCTCTGCCTAGTGGTAGCGTAGGTGGGGCTGAAAGTCGCACAACCAAGTGTTTTGCTGGTCAAAGTGCAAAGGAGAGATTGCAAGGAGCCTGCCCTTGGGTCACCTCTCCCTAGAGCAGGGGATGCATGAGTGACTGTTTGTCACCATCATCTGAAGTCCCCCTTGCAGAAGCCCATAAGTGATAGTAAGCACAAATTCATTAAAATTGACCAGACACCCACATTTTTCTCACACTTAAAATTTTGGTTTTGAATCCATAGATGTAGCTTATTGTAGAAACTGGGATTAAATAAACAATACTTTTTCTTATTCTTACCCCCCACCTCTTGGTTTATCTAGGTGTCTGCTTGTATCCCAATTCTCAGACTGGCCAGAACTCCTAAGAAGGTTTTGTTTTACTGTCACTTTCCTGATCAGCTTCTGACCAAGAGAGAATCTTTTCTTAAACGCATCTACAGAGCTCCACTTGACTGGTTGGAAGAGTATACTACTGGCATGGCAGATTGCATTGTTGTCAACAGCAACTTTACAGCAAATGTCTTCAAGAATACATTTAAATCTTTAAATCACATTAAACCAGATGTCTTATACCCTTCGTTGAATGTCAGTACCTTTGAAACAATTGTTCCTGCAGATATAGCTAGTGTAATTCCCCAAGGAAAAAAATATTTGTTTCTTTCAATCAATAGATTTGAAAGGAAAAAAAACCTAGCATTAGCTCTGGAAGCATTACATGATCTTCGTGGAAGGCTCGATGCTCAAGAGTGGAATGAAGTTCATCTAGTTTTAGCTGGTGGTTATGATGAAAGAGTTTTGGAAAATGTGGAACATTATGAAGAGCTGAAGACTATTGCGATCAAGCTTAATATTAGCGAGCAAGTCACTTTTGTGAGGTCTTTTTCAGATGAACAAAAAATCTCTCTTTTCAGTAACTCCTTGTGTGTGCTTTATACGCCAAGCAATGAACACTTTGGCATAGTTCCTTTGGAGGCTATGTATATGAGATGCCCAGTTATAGCAGTTAATTCAGGTGGTCCTTTGGAATCTGTTATAAATAGTGTTACAGGATTTTTGTGTGATCCTCTTCCAACACAATTTTCTGAGGCCATGGAAAAATTTGTGAGAGACCCTGCCTTAAAGAATACAATGGGAGCAGCTGGAAGAGCAAGAGTTACAGAAAAATTTTCATCAGAAGCATTTACAGAACAGCTGTACCAATACATATGTAGATTTACAACATAACACACTCCATAGTGTAATTTACTGCTTTGTCATGTTTCTGATTTGTACATGAGACAGTTAGTTAAACTAACATCTAGGCTAGTGCAAGGATGCTGAAATGGTCAGAAAATTTTAATTAATCTTTAAACTATATTTTTGATAGTATGTTTCATGCCAGTTGCCAGAAAATAACAAGATTTTAGTTGAGGTTAGATTTGTTTACCACTGACTACATTGAATTTTTGCTGTTTATCATGTACTCGAAAATATTTTAATAAATTTATTAGACTTCCTAGTTTAAACTGGGGAAAGTTAAAATTATGCCAAGTCTGACTTCAGGTTGTATAAGATGATTAACTTTCTTATTTAACCTTTCTTCTCTACACTTGCTATGAATTAACTTTACAGTGCAAGTTGTTTTTTTTTGTTGTGCCATCCCATCATTTTTTTTTGATGAAATTTGACTGAAAGAAAACAGATCTCCCATCTCCTCTGGGTGTGTGGGGGTCATTGAAAATACAGTAAGCTATACATATGCAATAAAGTCCCAAGGGTTTTTTTGTTTTTAATTCCAACTAGTGGTCTGGTGATCTTGAACAGTCTTAAACTGTCTATTCGTCTGTGAACTCCTGTCCTTAAATTGTATCATCTAATCATCTCTGATGTCATAATCCAAGTAATTAGCTGTTGTTTGTGGAGCAGTAGCAGAGGGAAGAGAGAGAAGGAGCAAACCAAGGATGTCAAAATCCCTCAGACAAAAAATGGGGCCAACATTTAACCCCATTTGCCCCTCAAAAGTCCCTGAAATCTTGAATATCAGATGTTGTACTAAATGTCTACATCTACTGAATTAAAGTGCTACATTTCACTTTGTCTATTAGAAGCATTTCTTTATACAGCTTTCCTTTGCGGATTTGCTGATCCCCACATAACCAGGTAGAGATGGAAGAAAACTGTCAAGATATTTTCCACATTTCCTTTAAAGTTGTATCTCATAGTCTTGGATTGTGCAAAAATGGTAATTTGAATATTTCCCACAATCAAAATGTCAAAAATTGAGTTTTTAAAAGAGAAGGTAGTATGTTTGTATGGTCCATCACTGCATAAAAGTTCAGTTATGGAGAAAAGTAAACTCTGTTTTGTTTTTAAAAAAGAAATAAGAACAAATTACAAAATGAAGCTAAAAAGACACAAAGAATAGATTCTGCAAGCTTCTCTCTGTTCAGAGCAGAGCTTGTCTGCAGTAGGCTTGATATATTGATATATATATACAGTATATAGTAATAGAACATCTCTTGACATACAAAGAAAAAGCACTATTTGTATAGTGCATTTTGTTGACTTTATTTTGTTAGTGCTATGCTGTTAATGTTAGTTTGTAAGTATAAAGTATTGTATGTGTATAAGTTGTATTAAATTCTATTACTGAATTAATATTAACTCAATAATCTGAGGAATAATCTGATATTAATAATATAAATCATTTAAAAATCATTTCTCTTTTACTGATCTTTAATTCACTTTTTCACTTTATTTTTTTTTTCCTTTATATTTTTTTGTATTTATATCTATTTGTATGTGATGGAATAAAAAAATAATTTGTATTTAAATAAATAATAATTAATTCATAATTCGCTTCTTCTCTGAGGTTCTGTACTTCTTACTGGTGTGGGCTCTCTGTGTACTGTTGTACTCTTTGTACTCTTTAACCTTTTTTATCTATAATCTCTCAGAAGTTCCTTTATGAATTGAATTTTGAATTGAATTTTGCAGAGAGAATTTAATTTCAATTTTAATTAAGCATTTTTAAGAGACTACTCCTACTCTTTGCTTTTTTTTTTCCTTTTCACTTTTTAAACTAAAAAAATCTACTCATGCTGCAGCTGGCTGCATGCTGCATGGGCTGGATCACTGTCATGGAACTTGGACTCTCTTCCAGCTGCCAAACTGGATTCCAGTTCCCCCCCACCCCCCCCAGCTGCCACTGTAGTCCTGCTGCCCTTAAGCTGCCTCCCCCCCTCTCTTCCCCTCTCCTTCACTCCCACTTTTTTTTTAAGAAAACATGTAAAAAAATTTTTTCAGAAAAAGAAGGAAAATTTAAAAATTAAAGCCCAGACTTGGGATGCCACTTGTGTGCTTGTTGTGGGAAAGGAACGGCTGCGGGTTTGTGTTGTTGTTTTGCTGCTGCAGGAGCAGCACCTGCTGCGCTGGGGGCGGCGATGCAGTAAACCAACCAGCCAGGCAGGGCTGGGGCTTTCACAAGCGGTGTCGCCAAGTCCGACACTGCTTTAAAGTAATAGTGAACGAGTGAAAAGGACTTGTAAAAGGAAGCTGGTCTCTAATGCTCTGCTAAGCAGGCATCTTTTCCAATGAACTGAGACCTTCAGGAGACAATTGATATGGAAAATGAGAGAGCTGAAGAGGAGGAGAGAGTTTGGGGTGGTTGGTGCCTATTTCCACACAAATCCAAGTCCCTGCTGCATAATTTAGGTCTAATGAATCTTACAGGGCCTTGACAATAAATAACATTGGGTGTTAAGTACACCAATATCTAGTAGATAGCATTCATTGATGGCAGCTTCAACTTTAAAATGATTAGCATTTTATTGAACTCACTAATACAAGTCATGCAAACTTGTCAGTGGTGTATATATACTTAGTTGAAATTGTTTGCTGGACTTGGCATCAGCCGTGGTACGATGTTGCATCGGATTTTCACTGACAGTTGCAGTGATGCTGGGATGATGTATTGCATTGCGTATAAACTGTTATCATCTTTCTGTGACAATTGCAAAGGCACTAGGGAACAGTTAATGTAACAAGAATGTAATTACAAAGCCCCTTTATACCTTTAAAAAAATCAACCTTATGTTTTCAAAATTTTAAGATGGACTCTTGGAAGGGAAAGGGCTTTTTCCTGAAAATTTGAAGGAAATTCAGTTTACACTTTTCTAGCTCAAAAGATTTTAAATAACTTCTTAGAAACATCCAAATTTTTCAAAAATATTTTCTTGTCTTATTTCCTAAAAATAGCAGCAAAGAATCCTGTGGCACCTTATAGACTAACAGATGTTTTGCAGCGTGAGCTTTCGTGGGTGAATACCCACTTTTTGCATCCGAAGAAGTGGGTATTCACCCACGAAAGCTCATGCTGTAAAACATCTGTTAGTCTATAAGGTGCCATGGGATTCTTTGCTGCTTCTACAGAACCAGACTAACACGGCTACCCCTCTGATTCCTAAAAATAAATATTTGAGGAATTAGAAATACTGACATAGGATGTCAGTTTTCAAGCAAAAGGAAATTTTCACAGCTAGTATTTTTAGTATGAAATCCCAAAGGAGGAGGGAACAAAACCCATGTCAATTCAGAACATCTTTGTTGTCAAAGCCTACATTTAAAATTTCTGTGTGCCTTTTCATGTAAAAAGTGTTATATGAACATTACATTTGTCAGTGGGTTTGAGCAGGTATAACTTCTCATTCCCATTGGTTTAGTAAGGAAAAGCTTTGTAGGTACTACAGCAGCTGGGATGGAGCATGGACCAAGGACTTCGCACTTACCTTTAGGTGGGAAGGCCTATAGCATCTAGAAGGGAAGGAGGTCCTGTCCCAATTCAGCTGAGGAACCTGTAGGAATTGAAGTAGTTTAATATAGTGTTCTCATCCAGGGATTGAAAAATTTCCTTGACATCTACTAGCCCATTTGAAAACATCTGTAACTGAGCCCCTGAAGTCCCACATCCCTGCAATTTAAAGGAACAAAACAGCTGTGGAGTCTTCATAACTGTAGCATTGTTAATTAACTTTCTATTATACTTGTAAAAAGTTTATTTCTGTCTCCTGATCTTTTATTATGTTGTTTCACTCTGCTTTTTATTTCCTATTACTGATCGTGTAGCTTTTTATGCATTCTCCACCCATCATACCCTTTTAATCCCCACTATGCTGTCTTCTGTTCTCTACTGTCTCTCCTACACATTATGTCCCTCCCTCTTTATCCCCAAGCAGTTTTCTGTCTGTCCTATTGTAACAGGGCGCACTCACCTCTCATGAGCGCCCCTTGGCCAAGTGTGTGTGCCTACACTCTCTGTCCCTGCTCTGGGATAGAGCCATGCCCCAGGACTCCTCCCGGGTGACAATGTCTTTGCTTTCTTGGTCTTTCTGGCTGCAGCTGTCCAGCTGGGCCACTGCTTTCTTCTTTTGTAAGAGCAGCAAACCCCTGACCACTATTCAGCTTACTTATTTGTCTCAGGAAGAGAAGCCAGCTGCTCCAGGTGATGTGGCCCCAATCAGCCTACTCATCCCCTCCAACTTTCTCTCTGCCATGAAAGCAGCAAAGAGTCCTGTGGCACCTTCAGATCCAGATCCATTTTACAGATCCAGACTAACACGGCTACCCCTCTGATACTCTCTGCCATGAGTTTTTCAAGTTTTGCTGTTATGCAAATAGGGAACAATCCAGTAAATACTACTGAGTGCAGAGATTGCTGCCAGGACTACTGCTCCTGGAAGTAAGTACTTGTGATGGGCAATAAGTGTTTGTAGGATCAGGACCATAAATATGCTGTAGACTGTGAGGCTGTCCCTTTCAGTCTCTGAAGGAGGCCATGCCTCCTCGCTGTCACAGACCTGTAAAAGTGAGTTCAGAGGGGGGAATTAGCTACACCTAGTGCTCCGGTCCTCACTACCCTTGCAGTGAAAAAATAAAATCAGTACCTACAGTAGTTTTATGCAACAATACTTTATACAATGAACAGATTTCATCACATAAATACTTGTGGTTTATACGCTTTTTAACAAGAAACACTTTCATGGGCTGTATCCTCCCTCAACAGCTGCCAGACTTCTCTAGCTGAAGTCTGAGGAGGTGTTACTATGCTGTCTACCAATCTTATTAAAGGACTCTAAAGCCTTCAGTAGCCTGAAGAAAAGTTTACTTGACCATAAGACCGGCCATACTGAATCAGACCAAGGGTCCATCTATCCCAGTATCCTGTCTTTGACAATGGCCAGTGCCAGATGCTTCAAAGGGAATGAACAGAACAGCAATTTCAAATGATCCATCCCTTGTTGTTCAGTCCCAGTGTCTGGCAGTTGGAGGTTTAGGAACACCAAGAGCATGAGGTTGCATCCCTGACTATCTTGGCTATTAGACATTGATGGACCTGTCCTTCATGAAGTTATCTAATTCTTTTTTTAACCCAGTTATACATTTGGCCTCCTCAACATTCCATGGTAATGAGTTCCACAGGCAGATTGTGCAACTTGTTCTCAGCATTCTGCCTGAGGAAAAGTATGTTTGTCTTGATTCCCTCTGCTCTCTCACAAGATCTGCCTTCCTTCCCATGTCTTGTTCCCTCTTTCCTTGCAACGAAAACAATGGCTTACTCCAACATCCCAAGAAAATCTGAAATAGAGCTTCACTTCTCGCCTGCTGCTAGCCCTGTCTTCCTACACAGGGTCAATTGAAGCTCTGCATCAATTGTTCCCTGCCTTGTCTGTCATGATGCGCATATATGGCCACTGTTGGTGCCCAGCCTAGAGATGTCATCGATAACTAGTAGGAAAGGAGAATGGTACACTGGAAGGGCAGCTCTGGGGAGAAAGGAGGATTCTCCTGGGGTGCAAGCATGAATCCAGTGCAGTGCCCCTTCCCAGCAGATAGAAAACTTTCCTGATGCGCAGCACAGTGCCCCCAAACTATAAAACATGGAGATTAGCTAGTCCCTAAGGCCTCCTCTTCACTAGGCTAAAAAGGTGAGTTTTTAATTTGAGTTAACTCACTCAAGATAAAATCCTAGTGAAGAGAAGGCAATTTGTAGATTACATATGTTAACAGATAGAGGTAAAGAGTAGGTTCCCTCACAACCTGTACCTTGACCTGCTAATTCATCTGCAAACTACAAGCTGCATTGTCTTCCCTAAGATTTTACCTTGAGTGAGTTAATTAGTTAAGAACACACCTTTTTTTCCTAGCGAAGATGAGGCCTCTGTGAAATTCACACAGGAATTATGTGGTCTTCTAAGGGTGAATCAGTAATGTGTTAGATGAGTCAGAGCTGTTTCATGGACATAGAATCATAGAATATCAGGGTTGGAAGGGACCTCAGGAGGTCATCTAGTCCAACCCCCTGCTCAAAGCAGGACCAATTCCCAACTAAATCATCCCAGCCAGGGCTTGACCTTAAAAACCTTAAAAACCTCTAAGGAAGAAGATTCCACCACCTCCCTAGGTAACCCATTCCAGTGTTTCACCACTCTCTGAGTGAAAAAGTTTTTCCTAATAGCCAAACTAAACCTCCCCCACTGCAACTTGAGACCATTACTCCTTGTTCTGTCATCTGCTACCACTGAGAACAATCTAGATCCATCCTCTTTCGAACAGGTAGTTGAAAGCAGCTATCAAATCCCCCCTCATTCTTCTCTTCTGCAGACTAAACAATCCCAGTTCCCTCAGCCTCTCCTCATAATCATGTGCTCCAGCCCCCTAATAATTTTTGTTGCCCTCCGCTGGACTCTTTCCAATTTTTCCACATCCTTCTTGTAGTAGGGGGCCCAAAACTGGACACAGTACTCCAGATGAGGCCTCACCAATGTTGAATAAAGGGGAATGATCACATCCCTCGATCTGCTGGCAATGCCCCTACTTATACAGCACAAAATGTCGTTCACTTTCTTGGCAACAAGGGCACACTGTTGACTCATATCCAGTTTCTCGTCCACTGTAACCCCTAGGTCCTTTTCTGCAGAACTGCTTCCTAGCCATTCGGTCCCTAGTCTGTAACAGTGAATGGGATTCTTCCGTCCTTAGTGCAGGACTCTGCACTTGTCTTTGTTGAACCTCATCAGGTTTCTTTTGGCCCAGTCCTCTACTTTGTCTAGGTCCCTCTGTATCCTATCCCTACCCTCCAGCATATCTACCACTCCTCCAAGTTAAGTGTCATCTGCAAACTTGCTGAGAGTGCAGTCCACGCCATCCTCCAGATCATTAATGAAGACATTGGACAAAACCGGCCCCAGGACCGACCCTTGGGGCACTCCACTTGAAACCGGCTGCCAACTAGACATGGAGCCGTTGATCACTACCCGTTGAGCCTGACGATCTATCCACCTTATACTCTAATCGTCCAGCCCATACTTCTTTAACTTGCTGGCAAGAATACTGTGGGAGACTGTATCAAAAGCTTTGCTAAAGTCAAGGAATAACACATCCACTGCTTTCCCCTCATCCACAGACCCAGTTATCTCCTCATAGAAGGCAATTAGGTTAGTCAGGCATGACTTGCCCTTGGTGAATCCATGCTGACTGTTCCTGATCACTTTCCTGTCCTCTAAGTGCTTCAGAATTGATTCCTTGAGGACCTGCTCCATGATTTTTCCAGGGACTGAGGTGAGGCTGACTGGCCTGTAGTTCCCCGATCCTCCTCCTTCCCTTTTTTAAAGATGTCATCCAGGACCTTCCCCGTTCGCCATGAGTTTTCAAAGATAATGGTCAATGGCTCTGCAATCACATCCGCCAACTCCTTTAGCACCCTCGGATGCAGCGCATCCGGCCCCATGGACTTGTGCTCATCCAATTTTTCTAAATAGTCCTGAACCACTTCTTTCTTCACAGAGGGCTGGTCACCTTCTCCCCATACTGTGCTGCCCAGTGCAGCAGTCTGGGAGCTGACCTTGTTTGTGAAGACAGAGGCAAAAAAAATCATCATTGAGTACATTAGTTTTTTCCACATCCTCTGTCACTACATTGCCTCCCTCATTCAGTAAGGGGCCCACACTTTCCTTGACTTTATTCTTGTTGCTAACATACCTGAAGAAACCCTTCTTGTTACTCTTAACATCTCTTGCTAGCTGCAACTCCAAGTATGATTTGGCCTTCCTGATAATAATTGGAGATATACCTATCTCCTAGAACTGGAAGGGACCTTGAAAGGTCATCAAGTCCAGCCCCCTGCCTTCACTAGCAGGACCAAGTACTGACTTCTGCCCCACATCCCTAAGTGGCCCCCTCAACGATTGAACTCACAACCCTGGGTTTAGCAGGCCTATGCTCAAACCACTGAGCTATCCCTCCATTATTGTGGGGAAATTCTCTGCTCACTCAGTGTTTTCTGACTGACATCACATTCAGCAATCGAAGGTATCTTGTTGGCTTTCCTCTTTTGTTTTCATTTTTCCCCTTCTTGTCACTATATAATGCAGAGGACCCAGTTCAGCATTGCCCTGCGGCCCCTTAGTGCTCTTCCCCCTCCCCGGTGCAGGGAGCCTCTTTAATGCCACCACAGCAGCCCCACTGTGGGATATGGCAGGCCAGAGGACAAAGGGGGCAAATCCAATGATGCAATAATTCATGTATTTCATTTCTTCTGTAGCAGTAGACGCTGACAGTACAACATTAATCAGACGAGCAGGACAGGTAATATGTAGCAGCTCCAATTTCTGATTGAGTTTAATCTCCTGTGCATATTTAGCCATGTAGGAAGAAGAATCTGTGTTAGTTGTGGCCACGTTTTCCCAAGTTTGTTGGTACATCTCACACATCTCAAACATACAGTTATTGCTGCGTCGACGAAACGGGTCTCAGTCGAGGGTATGAATGTCACATCAGCACAAAACAATCTGGGTTTATTCATTTTGAAGTCAAAAAATGAAAACAAAGGGCCAAGAATCGGACAGTCCAAAGCACCAGGAGACTCATCAAAAATCAGACTAGACACCACATTTCCAACTATTCATTCCATCAGTTTAGATATAAAGCATCATCATTTTCTTTCAGGTACTTATGAGTGAGGCTGTCTGCCCTAGGAAGGGTTTTTGCTGCTGGACAGTATTGTTGCACAAAGTCACCAATAGGCCCCTTTGCAATTAACTGCGGTTGTCCAGCAAAACAAAGAGCACACACAAATTCATTGACACAGTTGTGCTGTGTCCTCTTTTTCATTAAAGCCCTGGTGCAAACTCCTGATACTGACTGTTTATCCCTAAACTAACTGTCTTCTTAAAGCTTCTCGTGTAACTTGTTTTCGACATGCTCCCTTATTCTGTCAGCGCGAGCACTGACCTCAGTGCTGCAGTACTCTCTGCACAGTGCATCCTCTTCACTCCCCTCTTTACTTTTCTTGAAAATTTCTAAGCACTGATCCTCTTGTTGGTATTCAGGCATAGATTGTGTTTTTACCTTATCTTTATCTGTAGGGGATTGATTGCTTAAATTCAGTGCTGCACTAAACTGCTGCTTTCTCCCTGGCAGCCTCCCTACCCTTCCTCCCGCCCCACCTCAGCGCCTCCCGCCTGCCGGCAGACCCCACAGATCAGTGCCTTCCCCCTCCTCCCCCCGCCTCCTGCCCGTGGCAATCGGCTGGCTTGCGGTGTTTTGGAGGCAGGAGAGAGTGGGAGGAGCAAGGACTTGTCACACAGGCTCCCCCTCCCTCCCCTGCCTCCCGAATGCCGCAAGCCAGCTGATTGCCCCGGGCAGGAGGCAGGGGGGGCGGGTGGGGGAGCCTGTGCCAAGTCCTCTCTCCTCCCCACTCTCTCTGCCTCCTAAACGCCGCAAGCTAGCTGATTACCCCGGGCAGGAGAGAGGGGGGCGGAGCGAGGACTCAGCGCACCGCCTCCCGCCCCTGCCTCCCAAACGCAGCAATCAGCTGGCTTGCGGCATTTGGAGGGGAGGGAGGGGGGAGGAGCCAAGATGAAGTGTGCGAAGTAAAGGGGGAGGAGGTGGGGGGGAGAAAAGGTGGGTTAAGAGTGGAGGCTTGGGGAAAGGGGTGGAGTGGGCAGGCTGAGGGTTGAGCCCCCGCCCCTGGTGCTTGCAGAGTAGGGGAAGCTGCCCTGGAACCTAACCCCCCCATTTACATTAATTCTTATGGGGAAATTGGATTTGCTTAACATCATTTCACTTAAAGTCTCATTTTTCAGGAACATAACTACAACGTTAAGTGAGGAGTTACTGTACTACCTCGCTATACCTCTGCATAGCCACCTGGTGGCATTGTGGGAATATCTGTTCTCCCAGGTTCTGCAGACGCAGGTTCTGCGTTTCCAGGTTCTTACAGGGACCCAAGACTACAGTTCAGAAAAGTGCATCCTTTGTGCTCATATTTTCTCTTTTGTTTAAAGGCTTAAAAATGAATAACTTCTTACACATGCCAAATACATTTGTTAGATGACAAAAAGGAGACACAATAAGACCACACACCATGGAGAGGAAGAATGAGTAAAGGCACAGAAAGACACAGGTTCTATGGCAGGAGATAATACCCAAAGAAGGCACTGATATTAATAAGGCCCAATTTTGCCATGGAAGGCATTGGCAGTTTTTTGAAAAACTCAGTGCAAGATCTGACCAGGGGCCGTGGCCCACCCACTTAGCATGCAGGCCCATGCCCCAGCCCTGCTCTGGCTCTGGCAGACCCCGCACCCTGACCCTGGTCCCAGGCTGGAGCACTGGTAGGGTGGGCAAAGTGGAGCAAGCCCCAGTGCTCCCACCCCACTCCCCGGTGGGCAGAGCAGGTAGGGGTGTGGGAGCACTCATTTTTCCAGGGCCCCAGGTTATCCCAGTGGCGAATTCGCCACTGGGAGCAGGGCGAGCGAGCAGGTGGCCGGCGGTGGTAGACGACATCTTCAAAAAATGTAGGCCTGCCGCCTGGGAGAGCAGGGCCTGGCATGGGGCGGTGGGACCTGGAAGGGAGCCGGGAGCCATGCACACTAGAGAGCAGCATCTCCTCCCAGAGCTGGGTGCGTGCCCACGGCCCTGTGGAGCCCCTGGTCAGAGGGTCCATCCATCATCCCCTGCATATTTATGGGGAGGCTGGGTGGGCAGGCCCCCCATCTCTCCTGCCCCCCCAGCCTCCCCTTAATTGCCCACCCAAATATCTCATGCTGGCTACGCCACTGGATTTAGCCTTTAATAAAGGATATAAATTCACTCCACACACCCCATATAAGAGCTGACCGGTGAGAAGATGAAACGAGCAAAGTAGTTGCAAAGGGAAATCCCCCAACTCATATATTTGCCTGAATACAACTGGAACCCCAGTTCATTAGAAGAGACCAACAAAGAGAAAAAGCATATTAAGCAGAATAAGGGGATAACTATGTGGAGGGGAAGTAGGAGAATGTTTTCTCACTGAGTGGGTATGAGGGAGATGCTGGAAGTGAACAAAGGAAAGGAAGAGAGCGATTTGATTTTACTGTCTCTCCACTTCCTAATATCATGGTCTGCAGTTTTTCTTAGTTTACTTCTACCATTGATGGTAAATAAAATGAACTATGAAGAAACTATTCAAAATACTTATTTCTATACATCATTTTTCAGACCATGAAAAGAAATTGCAATGTGGAGTAATCACACACTCAGGGTTAACATTGCTTTCTGTTTGCTTTCGTTACTGTTTTGTGCAACTTTTCACAATATAAATTTTTTATAGATTTTAACATTTACATGGAGGCTATAAAAACCTCATGCTAAATTATCATATTGTTAAACTTTATTCCTCTTTATTATGTTTTTATTATTCTCTCTAATGGATGAAACTGCTGATATTTTATTTTGAATTGTAAATTATTATACAGTTAATATCACAGAGGGATTGCTTACTGAAACAATGGCTATAGAATACAGAGAAAATATGGTATATCCAATAACATGAATATTAGCACAGATAGCAAAAAGATATTTTAATTATAGTCATCTTGTGACCTGAAAATAAATAAATCAGAGGTTAGTTTAGATTGGTTTATGAAAGTTCAATTCCATCCTGCTGTATATTTTAAGTAACACAGATTTAGCAAGTTAATTCCAGATTTTAACACTACCTGTTATGAGGAAAGGCCATCAAATTTGCTCCTATGAATCTGAGATGAGCTAACAGAAATATTAAAAATAGAACTGATCATAAATTGAAAAACAGAAACGACAACCTTAGAGCTGGTCTACACTACATAGTTAGGTTGATGTAAGGCATCTTACGTCAACCTAATTATGTCAGAGTCTACACTACATCCTTGTCCTGCCGATATAAGCGCCATACTACACCGCCCTAATAACTCTACCTCCAAGAGAGGCATAGGGCTTATGTCAGTGTAGTTAGGGCGACGCAGTGTCTGTGGAGATGCTGTGTTACTTATATTGGCTGTTAGCAATCTTGTCAATTGTATATCTCTGTGCCCAGAAAGCCGGGCAGCTAGAGCTCAGCTGCCCCTCATGCCCCTGGAGAGCTGGGTGGCTGGATCCCACTTCCAGATAGGAGCTGGGGCAAGAAGACCGGGCAACTGGACCAACTCCTGGCTGGGAGCTGGGGTGAGAAGCCAGGGCAGCTGGACCCTACTCCCACAGGGAAAGGGGAGCCGATGGGGGGAGCCCACTGGGAGTGTGTGAGGCAGCCAGGTTCCCAGCAGAGAGCTGCTAGTGAAGTTGAGAGACAAGGCTCTCAGCTCCCCCCACTGCCCCTCTTAGGTCAGAGAAAGTGCTCCTGGTGAGGATGCGCACCACCAACCCAAAGAGTGTGTACATGCACTACCGCACTAATTACCTAATATTGATCAACTTAAGTTTTTAGTATAGACATACCCTAAGAATCACACAATTGCCAATTTTTCAAAACTTTACATGAGACATTCACTTAGACACTGGGAAATAAGCACACATGTATTTATTCAAACAATGAGTAATAACATTAAATGCACATACCATCTTTTAAATTAATACAAATTTATTTTTACAATTATATGAACACATTTCTGCACTGTGCAACAAAAAAGTACAATGTATGGACAATTATGAGGCTATCTTCATTTATTCCCAGGCAAAGATAAATGAAGTATTAAGTATAAATCTTGGCATTGCACGAGTGCATAAATTCAATTGTAAGAGCCTCATGTCCTTTTTTTCATTTCTGTTCAGTACTTTGGTTTTGGCTTAGGGCCAGATTCTGAAATCAGGTTTATTGCTAGATGAAGGCAATGTGGCTATGCCTAGTGGCAAGCACTAAATCCAACCACAGTGTTTGCAGGATCAGATCCTTAACCCTTAGCTACAGTGGGTAAATTTTACGAGAGGATGGAGGAACATATGAAGATATATGCAGTCTAGTGAGAGTGCCATCTCATACTGGTACCACAAGTGGGTGGTGCTTGGGTACCATCACTTTTTTTATTCCAGCAGCACAAAGCAAAGCCCAAGGGGACTAGCAGAGCCCAGCCAGAATGAGTCAAACTGTGGAACCTAGCAGAGCATTAGAGTCCCACCAAGGACAGCCAAGTCCAAAGAGTCCAGGACAACCCAAGAATGTATCTGAGCCTCACTGATGGGAAGCCAATCCTAGCAAAGCCCTTCAGAGCATGCATTATCATATTTTGAACCTCAGCACAATCTAATTTGCATGATATTTCATTTTCTTGTCTTCAGTGGGCAGAGCTTAGTTTGTGGGTGGAACTTGGAAGAATACCATTACTTTTGTTTTCCCAGTTCAACCCCTGTCAAGAGTGATCTAGTCAGTGATGGTTTTACCTTTTCTGTGTTCCAGGGCAAGCTGGACCTAAATTTTGGAATCTGGAGAGGCGGGGCTGCAGTTTGGGATTGTAGGTTATGTACATTAGCTGGATGTTTCAGAACATAACATAATAATGGCCAGCCATACTAGGTCAGACTAATGGTCCATCTAGCCCAGTAGCCTGTCTTCTGACAGTGGCCAATGCCATGGGCCTCAAAGGAAATGAACAGAACAAGGCAATTATCAAGTGATCTATCCCGTCATCCATTCCTGGCAAGCAGAGGCAAGGGACACACAGAGCATGGGGTTGCATCCCTGACTATCTTGGCTAATTGCCATTGATGGACCTATCCTCCATGAATTTATCTAGTTCTTTTTTGAACCCTGTTATAATTTTGGCCTTCACAACACCCCCTGGGGCAATGAGTTCCACAGGTTGACTGTGTGTTGTGTGAAGAAATACTTCCTTTTGTTTGGTTTAAACCTGCTGCCTATTAATGTCATTGGGTGACCCCCTGGTTCTTGTGTTATGTTAAGAAGTAAATAACACTTCCTTATTTACTTTCTCCATATAGGTCAAGATTTTATGGACATCTACCATATCCCCCCTTAGTCATCTCTTTTGCAAGCTGAAAAGTCACAGTCTTTTTAATCTATCCCCATAAAGAAGCTTTGCCATACCTTTCAAATGTTTCTGCTAAAATGACCAATGGTGAAACAGTTAACATTGGAATTTAAATGTTCATTTTTAGATTTTAGAGTTAAGCAATACATTGACATGAATGGGAGATTTCACACTTCTGAGCTGTTGTTTCAGGCTGTCTTCAGTCTCGGGTAAGCAAGACTGCATCTGTTTATACTTCATTCATGTTTTCAAGATTAACTTCACAAATATTCCGACATGAAAGATTTTTTTATATTTATTAGGTAATAAAAGCTGCAATTCTGGAGCATACTTCTGATGCAAGGGATGAATTCCAGGGAAAATTCCATGGCTATGAAATACACAGGGCCCTGCCCCAGATTTCAAAAATATGTCTTCTCCTCCCCCAAACACACACACATCTCCATCTTTTCCACCTAAGGGTACAAAGTTAAAAAGGGGACATTATGACAGGTTCCCCACCAGGGTGCCAGTCGAAGCTGGGGTACCACTGACCCCACCTGACCCACCAGCCTGGATTCCCTTTACACTGTACTGCTGAGAAAAGTCAGCCAAGCCCTCCCTCAGGCTTCAGACTGCACTTTACCAGCACACACACAGGTGGGGACACATCCAGCTGCAGATAAACAAACAGATGCTGAGATCAGCTCTGCATGGGAAGGCTCAGCTAAGGAATTGCCCAGCACTCAAGTGCACACCCCCTCTGGAGTGTAAACCCAAAATTGTACCGTCTTGCGCTGCACAGAGAACTATACAGCGTAAACTCATTAAATTCACCCCCTCCCTCCATGTGGAGGATGATATGCACAGCTTTTTGCCCCCTGTTATGAATTCCACAAACTGGTTTTAGAGGAAACAAAAACAAGTTTATTAGCTACAAACGATGGATTTTAAGTGATTGTAAGGGATAGCAAACAGATCAAAGCAGATTACCCAGCAAATAAAACAAAAATGCAATCTAATCTTAAAATATTAAAGAAACTGGTTACAAGTAGTAATTTTTCATCCTAAATGTTTGACTTGCATCCGAAGAAGTGGGTATTCACCCACGAAAGCTCATGCTGCAAAACGTGTTAGTCTATAAGGTGCCACAGGATTCTTTGCTGTTTTAGGGAGATTGCAGAGATTCTTTAAGGCCAGCTGCAGTTTAAACCTTCAGATATTTCATTCATAGGCTAAACAACCTTCTAACCTGGGCTCAGTCCTTCTCGCCTGGTTCAGTCTTTGTTTTTTAGATGTTTTCAGCAGTCACCTTGGGCGGGGATTCAGTGAAGAATGAACCATTATTATGTCACTCTCCTACCTTAAATAGCTTTTACATATGGAATCCTTTGTAATTCCTTTGTAAATTCCTTTGAAATCTTTTGTCTTTCAGTTTACACCCACTCCATTCTTACATTCAATTCATTCAAAGAAGTTGGAGTGTTGTCATGGAATCTCTCACTCAGCTCCAAAGAGGTAATTACATTTTTGTCTGATTTTTCTTAAATTCCTCCAGTAAATTCAATTAGATACTGTAATATTCTTCATTTCCTTTCCTGTACTATCGTATAGTATTGCTGTAGGCTGTTAGGCAACTACGATGTACATCATAGAGAGAAAGAACAGGAGTACTTGTGGCACCTTAGAGACTAACAAATTTATTTGAGCATAAGCTTTCGTTGGCTAGCCCATGAAACTTTATGCTCAAATAAATTTGTTAGTCTCTAAGGTGCCACAAGTACTCCTGTTCTTTTTACAGATAGAGACTAACACAGCTGCTACTCTGAAACCTGTCATCATAGAGAGAGTTACTTTTCAGTGGTGAGTGAAGGTTATAAAGTGTTTTGTGAGATTAAAAGGAGGTAGAGAAAGAAAAATTCAATGCACAAAAAGCAGTCAATGTGGCATTGTGCACGTGCACCCAGTGAGGGTGGGTTTGGGGTACCCCCACCCCAGTGCACACTGTGAGGGAAAATTGTTACATTTATATCAACATGTCATGTTTTCTTGTTCTGTCTCTCTCCCTTCAGGTTCCCCTATCTTTCCAGTTTACATTCCTCGTCTCCTCATACAAACAGTCCCCCATCTCCTTTGTAGCACAATGCAAGATATACCTCTTCATTACTCAACAAAGGAGACTACAAAATGGCCAGTGAGATTTTTCCTCTCCTCCACGTATTCATCCTAGAATGAGCTGTATGAATATCACCTAACCAAGACAGGAGCAAGAAGATAGTCTCAGGCAACAATAATACTTCATTTTGTGGTGTTAGGAGCACTAAAAAGACAAGCAGTTGTTGTCATTTAAAAGTTAACATTTACCCACAGCTACAACACAGTAGTATCTTTGATATCTCATTTATTTCCCATGCTAAATATAGGGAAAATTCTATGGAATTTTGATGCCATGTGTGGTAACTGTGCGAACGCTGACTTTTTAGTGGCAACCACTCTAGATAGATAAGTAGATGATCAATGGACAGGCCAGAAGGCAGGCAGACAGATGTATGTTCTCTTCTTAGGACTTCATTCAGATCTTTTTTCTCTCTTGCCTCCAGGATATCCTTCAATTTTCTCTCTCCTCCCAGAATCCTCCTCAATCTCTTTCTTTCTTGCCTCAGGACACCTCACCCACACAAAAGGGAAGGATGTTTACCACAGTCATAGAAAGTAGATTAGAACTGATAAGGACAGTTTCTGTTTCAGCATCTTACAAATCTTTAAGAGCATTAAACTGGTGATTTATCTATAGACTTTGACACTGGATTTTAAGGCAGCTGCTTTCTCCAGACAATGGTGCCTCGAAGGTTCTGAGTTTACCAAAGAGGTAGACAGTTAATAATTAATGCACAAAAGACCTATCAGCAAAGTGTATCAGTCCACCACCCAAAGCTTATCACTGCCCTGCAGTAGTACATATTCCATATCACAGGGACAGGCTGTACTTGTCCCCTGTGTGGGTGTACACAGATAAGTGAAAAGAGCCTCTGCCCCTCAAAATCCCTAAGCAGGGAGTCAGTCACAACTGCAGTCTTTGCATTCCCCTAAGTACACGACTGTTCCTGCCTGTCACCCCTGGTTGCACTAACTGCCTCAGTAGAGACAGGGAGAAGTGTGGGAGAGAGGAGAGCCCATGGCCAGGAAATGCTTTGTTTAGGTGAAACACAATCTGGCAAATGGAGGCCAAACTCACCCTTACAAGCACTTTTGCATGTGGACACGAGGTGTGATACAAACATGGCAGGTGCTTGCAGTACCAACATTTCATAGTGTAGACAAAGGTTGAGGCCCTTGTTCCCATACACTGAAGGTCAACGATAAGCAAATATCACAGTCTCCCGCCCCTGGCCTTCCTGCCTACCATTGGCTTGCCGATGTTTTAACAGATGGCTGGATTCCCATTGTGAGGTTTTATTTGGAATAGCCATACTAACCAGAGTTATCGTTTAAATTGCGTCCCATAGGCTTTGAAATTCACATGTCCCTGGATGAATAGGGTAGGGAAGAGATCAGTTCATACCTTTAGAAGAGTCATTGTTCCACTGGTGACAATTTCACAGGCCAGGTCCAGATTTATATTTTCAATTTACATTAAGAGGAAGGGCTAGAAACTTAATTTAAAAAAAATGATATCTTAGTCTAGACAGAATCTGGAAACGCCATTTGAGGAAAAGAATCTACTCTGTGCTAACAAATGTATTTTTAGCCCCCAACAATATCAAGTTTATTCATTTCAGTCCAGGAGAAGGTGGGCAACAGAAAAGAACAGGAATATTTATGAGGAACAGTGAGAGGATATATGCTTAAATGTGAAATTTATTCCTTTCTTTTCAAAACAAAATGCTCACACAATATTATGAAGAACATAAGAACAATCATACTGGGTTAGACCACTGGTCCATCTAGCCCAGTAGCCTGTCTTCCGACAGTGTCCGGTGCCAGATCCTTCAAAGGGAATGAATAGAACAGGGCAATTATTGAGTTATCCATCCCCTGTCATCCAATCTCAGCTTCTAGCAGTGAGAGGCTTAGAGACAATCAGAGCATGGGGTTGCATCCCTGACCATCTTGGCTAATAGCCATTGATGGACCTATCCTCCAGAACTTATCTAATTATTTCTTGAGACCAGTTATAATTTTGGCCTTCACATCTCCTGGCAACAAGTTACACAGGTTGACTGTGTGTTGTGTGAAGAAGTTAGGGTTGCCAACTTTCTAATTGCACAAAACCAAACACCCTTGCCCCATCCCCTGCCCTGCCCCTGCCCTGAGGCCCCACCCCTGCCCTGAGGCCTCGCCCCCACTCACTCCAGCCCCCTCCCTCTGCCACTCACTCTCCCCCACCCTCACTTGCTTTCACTGGGCTGGGGCTGAAGGATTTGGAGTTTGGGAGCAGGCTCAGGGCTGAGGCAGGGGGCTGGGGTGGGGTGCGGGAGGCGGTGCAGGCTCCAGCTGGGGATGTGGGCTCTGCGGTGGGGCTGAGGATGAGGGGCTTGGGGTGCAGGAGGGGGCTCCAGGCTGGACCCAAGAGGTTTGGAGTGTGAGAGGGGGCTCAGGGCTGGGGGTAGAGGGTTGGAGTGCTGGAGGGTGTGCGGGCTCTGGGAGGGAGTTTGGGTGCAGGAAGAGGTTCCGACCTGGGGCAGGGGGTTGAGGTGGGGACTGTGGGGTGTGGGAGAGAGTTAGGGTGCAGGAGGGGGTTCCAACCTGGGGCAGCGGTTTCGGAGTGTGGGCTCCGACTGGGCGGCATTTACTTCAGGCGGTTCCCAAGCGGCGGCACAGTGGGGCTAAGGAACCCTGCCTGACCTGGTTCCACACTGCTCCCAGAAGCGGCCAGCATGTCAGGTCCCTAGATGGAGTCGCGACCACTGGCCAGGCGGTGCTGCATGGTGTGCACTGTCCGCATCCGCAGGCACTGTCCCCGCAGTTCCCATTGGTGTGTTTCCTGGCCAGTGGGAGCTGCGGAGCGAGTGCTGGGGGCAGGGACAGCATGCAGAGCTTCCCTGATTGCCCCTGTGCCTAGGGGCCACAGGGACATGCCGACCACTTCTGGGGAGCTGCACAAAGCCTGCCTTAGCCCCGCTGTGCCGCCAATTGGACTTTTAATTGCCCGGCTGACCAGACCCTTCAGGGTCCCTTTTCGAAAACCGGAAGCCTGGCAACCCTAGAAGAAGTACTTCCTTATGTTTGTTTTAAACCTGCTGCCTATTAATTTCATTGCTTGACAGTTGGTTCTTGTGATGTGAAAGGGTAAAAAAAAATTCCGTATTCACTTTTTCCACACCACTCATGATTTTATAGATCTCTATCATATCCCCCTTCGTCATCTCTTTTCTAAGCTGAACAATCCCAGTCTTTTTAATCTTTCTTCGTATAGAAGTAGCTCCAGATCTCTAATTATTTTTGTTGCCCTTCTTTGTATTTTTTCCAATTCTGATATACCTTTTTCGAGATGGGGCAACCAGAATTGCACTCAATGTTTAAGATGTGGGCGTACAATGGATTTATATGGTGGCATTATGATATTTTCTGTCTTAGTATCTATCACTTTCCTGATGGTTCCTAACATTGTTAGCTTTTTCAACTGCTGCTGCGCATTGAGCAAATGTTTTCAGATAACTATCCATGTTGACTCCAAGATCTCTTTTTTAAGTGAGAAAAGCTAATTTAGACCCTATCATTTTGTGTGTATGGATGAAATTTCAGTTTAGAAAAAGAAAGATTATTATTATTGAATTTTCTGTTTTTGTAGCCTCTCTGATCTCCCTTAGCAATTCACAGTCATTGTTACCCTCCTGGTCAGGTGTCAGGTAGTATATTCCTGCTGTTATACTCTGATTATTCAAACATAGAATTTCTATTCATAGAGATTCAGTGGTACAGTTTGTTTCATTTAAGATCTTTACTATATTTGATTCTCTGCTTTCTTTCACATATAGTGCCACTCCCTCACCAGCACAATTTACTCTGTCATTCCTATATATTTTGTACCCTGTGTTACTATGTTCTATTGATTATCATCACTCCACCAAGTTTCTGTGAGGTCTGTTATGTAAATATCCTCATTTAATACCAGGCACTCAAGTTCATCTGTGTTAGTATTTAGACTTTTAGCATTTGTATACAAGTATTCATAAAATGTGTCAATATTTGGCTGCCTCCATGTGATGTAAGTGAATGGGACTCCTCCCATTTGACTGTTTCTCTTCAATTCCTACCTGTAGTTTATCAACTTCTATCCTCTCCTCTTTACTAGGTATAGAGTATCTCCTCTAATGAATCCTCTTCTAAGGGATAGCTCTGCCAGAATCATGTGGTCTCCATATCCATTGGCTTTCCCCCAGCCCCTAGTTTAACAACCCCTTTATGACCTTTTTAATTTTACATGCCAGCAATCTGGTTCCATTTTAGTTTAGATGGATGTCATTATTGGTCCTCAACAGATTGTTCAAAGTCAAATTGACAGACATGGAAAAATCCTGATTGTTATGGGATATGCACATTATGGGAGTGTTGCCAATTGACTTCATATTGGCAACAAATATGTCTTATTGTCAGATGTTTTTAACATCCAAATTGACCATTCTGTTGAAATATGCATGTTGTATATTATAGATAATATTTCTGTCCCAAAATCACATTGCAGAAGATTCTTCACTGCACTGATAATAGCTACGCAAATTCTAATAATATTTTAACTCTGACAATTTATTTTCTTGTAATGAGTGGCTAACAGTATTATCCCTGTAGCACCATGCAAACTATTTGTAGTAAATAGTTTATCTGGGTCCTTTTCAAAGCCCACCAAAGTCAATGGAAATCATTATTCATTGTGCTGTGTGATTGGTCACATACTCCAAGACAAAAGGTGTCATGTCTCCTCCATGATTGGATGACCTAAGCTTTATAAATGGGAGGGATCTCTTTTCTCTTCAAGAATCACCCACAAACATTTGGAATTGTTTGATAAACCTATTGTTTCCACTTTTAACCAAAGTGGTTAACCAATAATCAGAGCTTAGTGGGTTGTTTCCTTTAGAAAAAGAAATTAATGATGGAGTCAGGTATTCCTTGGATACAATCTTGTTTATTTACAAAGAATGTACATAAAGTGCTGTTTCCCTGAATACAGTAGGAATTAAACAGCAGGAGAGTTTCTTTGCTCACAGTTCCAAGCTTCTTTCCAGCCATCACTCAACCAAAACCTCTCATCTTTTTCTCAGGGTCCCGCTACAAGAGCTTCTAGAGCTGTCTTCAGGGCTTCCTCTCACCTTCCCTCTGTTCTTCTGTAGTATTTTTGCTGATTCTCTG